>NC_140038.1:11535536-12029787 GCF_963513975.1 Fringilla coelebs | reverse complement strand
AAAATAATATTTAAAAAATCCTGTTATTTTCTTAGTCGAGGACTAGTTGCCATGAGCATAGGGCGAGGGAGTTAAGAGTTTCTGCCTCCAGTTCTGCTAAACTGATGCCCTCTCCTTTGGATCTAGACATGTAACATAACTTTTATATCCACATAATCAGTTGAAGTTAATAAAAATGTATCTCAATACAGATTGCAAGGGTGTTTTCTTTTTTTAACTGCAGGCACTAGAACACGTGGAAAAGCTTCCATAGGTTTTTCATGTGGCTGATTCCTAGTCTGTAGTGCAATTTAGTATGGTAACCTTGGTTTTTCTTACTCCTTTTTATAGAGATGGGTAAAGAACTTGAAGCAAACCCAGAATTTTTGAGTAAGCTGAGAAATAATTATTGCTTGTATATATCTATATTCATGCAGTCATAAATTAGATATGTGCAAAAGGAATAGAGTATATATATGGAGATCAGAAGGTAAAATATAAAAAAGTGAAGCCTAAAAATGTAGGTCTTTTTCTGACCTGCCTGTGATCTGAGTTAGAGGAACTCACCTGTTCAGAAAAGTTTTCTAAACTCTTTGTTGTCAAGGCTTTTATGTTTTTGCTATTAAAAATGATAGTAATAGCAGTATATCCATGGCTACTTACCTTTGCACTTGCCTTTATTTTATAGAAAGGGTTTCTTTATTGAGGTACTTCATCGAGATGATTGGTATGCCTGCATAAGGTATTCTTTTACAGGCATGGGGATGAGGAATTGTTAATGGGTTAATGTTATGTATCAGAAAGGAAGCTGTGAAAATACTTAAACTATTGAAAGTACTATTTATGTAGAAGTGTGTGAGTATTGAGTATACCATCTGTAAAATGCTGCACTGAAATAGTCTTTGTGATCAAAAAGGAAACTGAAATGATTTCCAGGGTTTCTAACCTGGCATGATTAAGAAGGTTCAAAACACCTCACTTAACATTGTTTTGTTCAGTGAAAGGGATGTTTTTTTTAGCAGGAATATCTAATTTTCAGATGCTGACAGCTGCTGGTTTTGTTTCTAGATTATTTTGAAGGAGAGAGAAGAGAAGAAAGGCCGTTTATCAGCTGACCACAGCCTTCTGAGTTCTGATGAACAGAAAGAGGCTCATTTAAACTTGACTGCTGACCAGTCTCAGGAGCTGGCCTCTCAGGAAGGTTGGTCTCTGTCTCTAGATGGCCATCACTCCCCCTCAGCTATACTAATCTGCTTATTTTCATATTTTATGTTCCTCTTCTTATGCCACACAATTTATAGATGTTACCTTTCAGCTTTTTTTTTACTTCATGAAATACGAGCAATCGAAACCCTCTTCTAAAATGCCTTGTCTGTCCCTCAGTTGTGGAAGGCTCAATACACTGTGGGTTCTCAGTACATGATCTCCATACATTTAATTAGGATTTTAATTATCATCTCAAGTGCATGTTCCCGCCACATGTCACAGTTGATAGTATTTTTGATAAGCAAGCAAAATGTGACTCTTGTCAACCATGCTATGTTGATCACAGTATTTTTTAATGATGAACATACTGAAAGTTTTCCAGATAGAGAAGTTGCAAACTGTAAATAGGGCTTTCCAGTTTGTTGAACATGTCAATCAGCTGCAATTTCTGATTTGTCAATTTACAGCAGCAGCACTGAGCAACTGAGAAACTCCAGAGAATGTTCAATGTCTTCAACATGTTTGGGGCAGTGGGAGTGGGGAAAGGAGGTGTCTGTCAGGGTTCTGCATGTACTGCTTTGTAACTTTTTCTTCTGAATGACCTGTCTGTCTAGAGTGGGAACATCCTAGACATTCTAGGAATAAGTTAGTTGAGTATTTTATATATATATAAATAGTAAGGAGTTATTGGAAGAAGTAATAACATTTACACAGGTTTTTTCCTCTGTTTTATCAAGTTCCCAAAGTAAGCTCAAGATTTTTTTAAATGAATATTCAAATATTGCTTATTTATCCAATCCATGCTGAATGGTGGATGTGTGTTCAGTTTTTCTCCCCTTCCCCCTACCCCTCCAGAAGGGGAGGGAAGAATAATGCTTAGTGTTTTCAAAATGGAATTTGGACAAAGTAAGGGAGTGATAACGCAAGAAGTGTGGTTCTGCTTCTTTCACATTAAAAATGTATTTGTATTTTGTAATGTTTAAAAATTGCCTTTCAGAAACTGGTCTGAGTATGCCTAGTGATACTTCACTTTCTCCAGCAAGTCAGAATTCTCCGTACTGCATGACCCCAGTGTCACAGGGTTCACCTGCTAGTTCTGGAATAGGCAGTCCAATGGCATCTTCTGCAATAACCAAAATTCACAGCAAGAGATTCAGAGAGTAAGAGTTTTGCTTTATTAATAAAAATTCAAGGCTTGCACGTCAGTCACCCTTGTGTTTCAAGTGTGGGTAGATTTAGTAGACTTAAGAGCTTAATGAACATAAGCTTCCCTTTCAGAAATAGAAGGTTCTGCAAGTACTTTCTTTTTTTTCCCCCTAAATGGATCGCTTGTGTTTGCACACAAATGTGTGTATACATGAACAAACACTCACTTGAGACTTTTTCGTTGCCACAGCAAATAAGCAATGTGGGAGTCTTCTCTGAAAAATATTTTTTAAAGGAAGGTTATGTATGCTTTGAATGGGAAAGGAAGGAATACTTAGGAATGCTTAAAATACTGTAATAGTACCTCTTAAGGTGTTAAGGCTTTTTTATTAATGTATCTTTGTAATGTACTAAATTAGGTAGAAGAAAATTGCTTGTGGCACTTACTGCAGTATTTGTTTGTATTTTTAATATTATTTTTGATGAGCTTCTTGAAGTAAGGGATATTACTACAAATACAAATGTTTTATGGATGTGTTTTTAACTTACAGTTTGCAGTCTGATTTCTAAATCCTTTACTGATTTTAGTAAAAGTTAAATAACTGTTCTGAGGAAGTAAAATTATTTTCATTTGCAAAAAGGCCGGGTGAAACATTGGTTATGCTAACATTTGTGAAGTAGCAATGCTGACACTTGTCAATGTTGTTTTGAATTGACAGATACTGTAACCAAGTTCTAAGTAAAGAAATAGATGAGTGCGTGACTCTGCTATTGCAAGAGCTTGTCAGCTTCCAGGAACGGATTTACCAAAAGGATCCCACGAGAGCTAAAGCAAGGAGGAGACTTGTCATGGGGTTACGTGAGGTTACAAAACACATGAAACTAAACAAGATCAAGTGTGTAATCATATCCCCCAACTGTGAAAAAATTCAGTCAAAAGGTATAAATGATAAAAACCAGTGGTGCACTTGGCTCTTTTCAGTTTTCTTGTGCTGATTAAATGTGTTAATTAGCAAGGTTAGAAACATTTGTTATTATGCATGATATAACATCCCAGACTCCAACTGGGTAATTGCCATTCCACATTTATTCCTTTCTGTTCCATTCTGGAAGAAACTCGTTCATGAGGGTGAAAAGCTTAAAGAAAAATAGATATTGTAGAATTGAAATTTACTCTGTGTGTTACTTCATTCTGTGTTCAATACACCTTGCAGAGAGTCCTGAGCTCTGGGTGCTTTTTAGGAAGATTCCTTAACAGGAATGTGAATTGTTAGCCAACCAAAGCATTTTGCCACAACCAGAAGTATAAACAGAGGCTTCCTGAGACAGGAGAATAACCAAGCTCTGCTTAAGAGAAGACCTATGAAACTCTGGTTTGTGTGCAGGACTAATAGAGAATACAGAATATCACCTTCATCTCTACTCATTCACTACCCTTGAAATGTGTTGTGTGTTATCCTCTGGGACATAGGTGCTGCTGATGTGTATATTGAAATTTTACTGGCTAATTGCAGTTAAAGTGGATTAGAGAATTGTATTATGCCATATGATGACTTCAAGTGACTAGATATCTATTTAAAATTACTTTCTTCAAGGTGGACTAGATGAGGCTCTGTATAATGTAATAGCCATGGCACGGGAACAAGAAATTCCATTTGTCTTTGCTCTGGGCCGCAAGGCTCTTGGCCGCTGTGTGAACAAGCTGGTTCCTGTTAGTGTTGTGGGTATCTTCAACTACTCAGGTGCTGAGGTGAGTCATTCCAATCGCATGAGTCGCTGGAGTAAACAATTATGTAGTAAAGAATTGGTTTGGCATTGGAGCACACCTAATACACCTTTGATAGTAGCCCTGATCTCATCTATATTATGGTGTCTTTTCTTTTTGAAATTCAGTTTTATGGTACTGAGAGACTATGCTAAAACACTTTGGTCACAGCATCTTATTGTAGATTTTAAACAGACTTAAACTGTAATCTGAAATTCTCTGCAAGGATTAAGAATGTAAGAAAAAGAGTATCCTAAAGTTATGTCCATCTCCTCAAAGTTGCATAAAGCTGGAGTGGTGTTTTTTATTATTTAATACAGAGAAGAACTAATTCTTAGTTAAAGTTGAGGTATTTGGTGCTTATCTTGAGGTTCATATGTGGTATACTTTGGACTGAAAGGAGTAATGTAAAGTGAAAACTATTAGTAAGAATGACTGCTGACAAAACTGCCTTTGTACTTAGGATCTGTTTAATAAGCTGGTATCCCTAACTGAAGAGGCCAGGAAAGCCTACAGGGACATGGTGGCCGCAATGGAGCAGGAACAGGCAGAAGAAGCCTTGAAGAATGTCAAGAAGGCCCCACATCACATGGGCCATTCTCGGAACCCTTCTGCAGCAAGTGCTATCTCATTCTGTAGTGTTATTTCTGAACCCATATCTGAGGTCAATGAGAAAGAATATGGTAAGTAGCTTTGTAAATAAGAGCTGGGGTTTTCCAAATGCTGTTTTTTTGTGAAATGTAGCTAAAGATACAGTCCTTCTTCTGAATTTACAGTACTCTGCAATATCCAGGGGTAAGAAAAGATGAGTTAGTTTTCAGTTAATTTCGTAAGTAATTTTTTCCCTGAAAAAATACAGAAAATAATAATTTCTAATCCTCACAAGTGTTATAGGTATCTAAGATCAGTGGAGGTGGCTTTATGAGTTTTATTGAACTGTTTTAAAACTGATAGCACAGCATTGATCATATGACTGAGGAAGAACTGATGACAGCAGGGACTAAAATATGAGGTCTCTGAAGATAGGACATCTTAAATGTAGCTTACATTTTTAAAATTGAGATAGCAGTGAGTGAATCTAATCTGAGCAAAGGGGAGTTAATTTATCCAGTTGCTTAAAGAATATAAAAGCTATAAAAGGGAGACTACTTGTTAGAAGTCAAATGCCTTTTTTTTTTTTTTTGTCTGAGAGTGAATTAAAGAGAATGCTGTCTTTTTTGTGATTTTTTTTTTTTTGTGGTATCTTAAATTCGTTTCAGGAGTTAAATTTTTATAAGTAATCCTTCAATAATAACTTAAGATGGTGGCAATTTTCTTCTTTTAATTTATACTTGAGAGTAACCTTTGACTACTCTTAGTACTACATTTTGTGTTTACAAACTTTCAACTTTCTAATATCTGCTTTGGGGTACTCTAAAAACCCAAAGTTATTCACAGCTCTTTCTGTTGTCTCTCCTTTTCCCTTCTTCCTCTTTTTTTCTAGTAGAGATTTTTCTAGAAAGCATAGAATAAAATTAATATTAGCTCATTTTGCTATTTAGGCTGTTGTTGCATGCTCAGGAGAAATATTTTTATGTACAAGGAATTAATGTTTCCTACTTAAACTTCTTTCAAAATTTGTAGAAACAAACTGGAGAAATATGGTGGAAACATCTGATGGGTTAGAGACCTCTGAAAATGAGAGAGAATCTGTGTGCAAGGCTGCAGTACCAGAAAAAGCTGGCAATGGCCAAATGGAAAAAACCACTCTTAATAAACAACCACCTCTGGCTACAACTGCCGCTACCTCAGCAACAAATCATGGAAAATCCACCCCAGGTGACAAAGATGAGGTGAAACCAGATGACAATCTGGAATGGGCCTCACAGCAGAGTACAGAAACAGGATCCCTGGATGGCAGCTGCCGAGACCTTTTGAATTCCTCCATGACCAGTACCACCAGTACTCTTGTGCCAGGAATGCTGGAAGAGGAGGAGGAAGAGGAAGATGATGATGATGAGGATTATGCCCACGAACCAATTTCTGTAGAAGTTCAGCTTAATAGCAGAATTGAATCTTGGGTTTCAGAGACCCAGAGAACTATGGAGACGCTGCAGCTCGGGAAGACCCTTAGTGGTGCTGAAGAAGACAATGCTGAACAAAGTGAAGAGGAAGAAATGGAGACCTCAGAGCAGGCTGATCCCGTCACTGATGGGGAGGAATGGACAAATGAGAAGCATGCAAGTAACACTCAACATAAACCCACCATCTGCAGTTCTTTGAATAAAGAACACACAGATTCCATCTATATGCCGTAAAAATAAGCAGGAACTCAGGAACTTTTTAGAAACTATAGTAAAACTAACTGTTGTAAAGGTTGCAGCCATTATTCCATATGCTTCATCTCAACATTTTGCACTGTTAAACATTTAATACTTGTATTTAATTCACAACAATATTTTTGTAGCTGTCTGTTACTTTTTTGATTTAAAAACTATCTTAGCTCTTAATCAGTACTGATTTTCCAGATTAGAAACCGTATGGAAAAGTTGTCAGTAAGCATTCATTTGATGTTTTGTAGAAGGAAACATCTTGTAATTTACCAGTTTTAAGAAAAATTCTTTGAAGTTGTGACTCTTAAGCTTCTTTTCAAACAGGTAACCTACATTAACACTGACAAATTGCCAATGGTTCATGTTGGTGGTATGGTGTTATACTAGGCCTGTCAGTGTATTTGGCCATGACTTTCTAATTCTATCTAGAAATAAAAAGAAAATTTTGATTCTCTTTCATAAAAAGCTAGAAAAAGCCATTTGCAATCTTAATTAGAATTAAATAGTAGAGAAATTGTGTGTGATTCTTATGCTAAGATAGATGCAGCTTTTTAGTTGATCTTGGTGAATGCATCATTAAAAAGCTGCTGATAGCTGAAATGGTTACAATAAGCTATAATAATTTTGATTCCAGAAAAACTTTAAACCAGAGGGATGTAATTAATGTTTTGCAGGTTTTCTTTACAAGGTAGAAATATTGCATTAAAAAAAAAATCCAAAAAAAAAACCAGGAATGAAAACAAAAATTCCCCATTCTCTCTGCAGTTGCTGTCTGCCAAACCACACTAAGTGACTCATTAACCATAATCCCTATTCAGGGCTTTTAGTAAACTGATGACTTCCTCTCTCTCCTGTCACTTACCTCAGGAATGCTGTTTTGCATTTTGTATTCTGCATAACACTGCAAAAAGCAAGAATAATCCTTTAACAGCAAGTGTGAATGATGTGGTGGCTATCTCTGCATTCACCTGCGTGCTGTGATCCTGGCCAGGATGTATCTTAAGAACTACTGCTGAAAACGTGACCTCTTTGTCTCTTCTTGCAGTTGTTACCACTTTAGGAGTTGACCTCTAGACAGAGAAGAAAGTAGTTATTCCAGGAAATGAGGAAGTGCCCTGTAGTTTGGGGAAGTATTTCAGTGGTGCAGAGGTAAAAGAAACAAAAATATGCTCTCTCTGAAACATACCTGTTGCTAGAGAATTGTTCCATGTTTTGTTCTGAATACTGGAGTGAAATGCATTAACTGGTGATGAATTTGTTTCAGACTGAGGATGGAGTGTGTGTCTAAACCTTGCACGTCAGGAGTCTGTTTTCCATCTTTGGTATTGGTAAGGGATATCCTGAAACTGCCAGCAGCAGGAGCTTCACCACAGGGGTAGCCAAAGAGTAACTCACGTGAATAACACTTTCATAGCAAACATGTTTCTTTTAATTTCACTTAGTTTTTTTGATTACTTGTATCAAAATGCATGAAAAGCCTCTAGGTAGGCTGAAAACCACAGGAAACTGCAATTAGCCGAGTTGGGTGTTCAGTCCACACTTAGGAACATGGGACCAATGTTTATAGCAGTAGTGATGCTGGTGTTTTAAGTTGCACTGGGAAAATAAGACTCCAGGTTTAGAAGTCATCTAGCCCTGGGTTTTTGGATGCTAATGAGAATAATAGAAACTGTGTATTATGTAAATAATGCTTTGATAGCTATAGGCATAGCAAATGCTATGTAGATAAGCAGTGTAGAGAGCTGCTGTGACAACTGGCTGTTCTGTCACGTTCTTAGCTCCTTAGTGTAATCCTCCTAGGTGTTAGAACAGTTTCATAGGAAAACAAGGACTGAGGAATGATGCCTCCTGAATGTTAAACCTTTTACTGTCCCCATGGCAGATTTCTGTCTGTATGTTTTAAGAGTTTCTGCTTTAGGACATGACAAGTGTTTGAACTGCTGACAAGCAAAACTTGCCCTTGGATGTGTAAGCATATCTCGGCACAGGTGAGATCAGTGCATACACTGAGGGCAAAACTTCGCCAGAACATCAAAAAACAAAGGTGTTTGTAGTTTCTCCTTTAGCTTTTTCAGTGCCAGTGATTCAAATAACTTTTGATCTTGAAGTATTAACAACAGAGGCGCATCTTTTTATATGTCTTTCTGAACTTGGACTGTCATTTTAAAGTTTTCTGACATTTATATCAAAGAAGTCTTGTAATATTCAGCCCGCTATTTAACTGCAATTTTGCTACAAGTTTAATAGAGTTCTTGAAAGTGGTACAGCACTTATAATTATCTCTCAATTTGCCAGCAAATAAGGAACTAGTTTCTTTTTAAAATGTGGCAGATCACCCTTAGGGGAGCAAACTGAAACTGAGTAAAGAAAACTGGGTTTAGTGCTTCCTTTTTGATAAGCTGGGAATAAGCAATAACTGTAAGAATGAAATTGCAATTGCTTTGGAAGTGATCCATTTGCATCGGAAATTAGGGAAGTTCCTTGCCACTTGAAGCACTTAAGGAGAGTATCTCACTGTGGTAATTTTGGTTCTATTATCAGCAGAATTTAAGAAGAAAGCATACAAATATTCTACAATACCATGATTTTTTTAAAAAGTTGTTGAATTTCTATTTCAGTGTAAAAGTGTGCAGTTTATACAGGTTGTTACTGTCGCCATGAAAAGATGTTTCTGTAGTTATAGGTGTATACATATTTTTGTTGTGAAAATAATTATTTGGGAAACAAATCTACTTTTCTTAAGGCATTGTTTATAGAAATGATTTCACCACTTAGTTTATCTGGTAAAATCAAAAATAATGTATCTGTGGTAGGGGTAGGGATCTTTAAAACTGATAGAGGTGGCTATGTATACAACCTATTTATATAAATACTCTTAAGTATCTCTGTCAATAATAAAACACAGATTACAAATCTGTAAAAGGGAAAAATTTTGAAGAACTTCAGTCCTTAGTTGGACCAAATAGCAAGGTCTGATTAAGGCAAAGGCCCTGATCCTGCTCACACATACTTTAGAGTGTTAGTGCCACTGGCTTAAATTGGTGGCCTGTTTATCTGCTTAAGTTGTGTGCAGGTTGTTGTAGGTTTGGAGCTAAACAGTGACAGAGAATATTGACCTGTGTTTTAAAAATTCATTATAGAAAATGTTCAGTAATGCACTTGTTGGTGTTCTTCTGGTAAAGCTAAGAGGTGTCTTTATGGGTGGGTGGGAGCTTACACAATGTGGTTCTGTCCAGTTCTTTAACACAAGCTTAAATTTTAATAATGTTACTTTAAATATGTATGTAAAAAAGTATTATTGTTTGAAAAGCTGCTGTTGCTGAAACTGTCACTTAGTATTTCTTGTGAAGTTGTGCCAACTAATGAAACTGTTCAGTTGATTTCAGTGTCAGCCGTTTAAAAATTAGACATGGCAATTTGTTAACAGAACAGAACCCAGCAGAAACAAGCCATAGAAACCAGGAACGGGGGTTCAGCCTGCCACACACAAGGAAACCTGAGAATGTCTAACCCAAAACTTCCTCACCAATGAATGGTAATGCTGAAAGTAGAAACCCAGTTGGCACAGCCCACGTTCTAAATGTTCATCAATAGTTCATATAATTTACTTTTAAAATAGATTCTAATAAGGAAAGCTGTTTAATCTTTAATGTCTTAAAATTTATAGTAATATTTAGGTTAAAGTAGTAGAAAAACCATTATAAAATACAGTATGAAGGGGTTTGTTCCATTTCTTTTTTGCTGTATGAAGGATAACTGTTCTGTCTACCGTACTTTTTGGAGTAATAACAGCTTTTTTGCACTATGTAAATACTAGTGGGGATTCTTCCATAACTAATAAAATTGATTGTAGAAATTTATGGCGGTGTTACAGTGCTGTGTTTGTTCAGGACTCTGATGCTGAGTTGATTGGCAGGGGCTGCCGTGGCGCTGCAGGTGCTGGGACAGGTGTGTGTCACACTGCGGCCACAGGGTGGAGGAGCCGTGTGGTGGCACCCGCGGCACTCGGGGTGACAGCCCGTGCAGGGAGCTCAGCCCCTCACCACGGCAGGGGAGTGGCTGAGGCAAAAAGCAGGATAAGCAGAGGGCTTTTCACATGGATCCCAGCCCTCTGTTGTCACCCACCATGTTACTGGCTAGAAAAATATTACATAGAAAAACCCACCCTTCTTCAGAGACCCTGGGACTGAAGCAGGTCCAGAATATTGAGTTGGAAATAATGTTTTACTTAAGAGGGAAATGAGCAAGGATAAGCACAGGTACTTCCAAAAGCTGGGATTTCTCTCATACTCTACTGGATGAGAACTTCAGCTGACCTGCCCTAATGGTTGGAGTGATGGATGAAGTCACTGTTGGAAAATAACACCCTGTATGTTGTCCCCTCTTTAACTGCTCACCTGTAACAGGGTCATTAACTGGTTTTGCAGCTCCCACATGAGAAGGATAAAGCTTTGTCCTGTAATTCTGGAGTTTCTCTTTATGTACCTCAGCTTCATGTTTCGGTTCTGCTATTGCAGTTGTCTTCTGGTGGAAGTGCTTCTGTTACAAACCTCACTTGCAGTCAGAATTACTCCACCAATTACTCCTCTTGTCTGGGTTCAGTCTCTGTCTTCTCAACCTGATACGAGTTTTGGAAAGTAGAAGAAAAAGTGGGTGGCACAGTGTGACCTGTGCTATGGAAATGACAAAAAATTAGTTACCCTTAGGCCTTTACAAACTGAGGTTTTTTCCTCCCTCTTCATTTCTTCACCATTTAAGAAACACTAAGGTTGAGCAAATTTCCTTGCCTCCAGTGAGTTTTTAAGTGCATTGCACTTCTACACATACCAAAAGAGTCACCACAAGAAAATAATTGCTCCTGTTAATTCCTTCAGGCAACCTGTGCTGCCACAGCAGCATGGGCTCTCCAATACCAGGTTTATAGGGATGGGGCTGGAATTTTCTGAATCTGTGTGTCCACAATGTGTGGAAAACCCCAGTCAGTCAAACTGCACTAAGCAAAAAGGACAGCTCCTTAGACTTGCTTTTAGTTTTTTAGGATTATTGTGAATAAACACAGGGCTTTAATAATTTTTTGTTTATTGTTGTGGTTTTTTTAAGTGCTATGGGGCAAAACCAACCCACCCCCCAAGGAGCTGATGCAGGCTCTTTACCTCAGGGGCTCTTGTGAGTTAGCAGATGCAGGGGAAGCTCAGCTGGAATGCACTTGCTGGGCCCAGCTGCAGCCCCAGGCTGCTCCAAGCTGGTAAAGGAGTTTTCCACGGAGCCTGGGGAGCTCCCACATGAGGCAGATGCGTGGGGGCTCTGTCTGGACACCATGAGAACACCCAGCTCTCTCCTGTGGTGTTCTCCAGGGATACAGCCTCAGTGCGTAATGAGGAATTTAATCATCATGTAAGGCTGATAACAGACTTGTTTCTCTGCAAAGGGAAATGGGAGAGGGGGCATGGGATGAACTGCATGTCCCAGTTATCTGTGTGGAGCTGTGTTTGGCTTCCTCTGGAGACTCTGGAGGCTGTAGCAGCACTGCTCACCCCCACAGCAATTCCCTGTGGAAAATCCCTGTGTTTACAGGGAAAGTTAATGTGTGTCCACACCAAATTTAAAACAACTTTGTGCCTCTACAAGGCTTTGTACTGCTGTAGTAGGTTACTCATTTCTTGCGGAGTTATAAAGCAATAATAAATGTTGTCACTCAAAACATTTGGGGGTTCTGTACAGCCTTCCTGTTAAGGGGCATCTCTCAGGGAAAAGAACCCTAAATGTATGTTTAGGGCATTAAACTCCTTATAATGCTTTTCCTGCAAGGGAAGGCTGCATTTTCAGATGCATTCTGCCCAAGAGCGTTTAAAGGTCTTGGGGACTTCCTGCCGGCAGGTGTCCCTTTTGTCATTGATTGTCTTGAGGAATAGGTAAGCACCAGAGAGGTGAGGATGTTTGCCAAAAAAAAAAAAAAAAAAAAAAAGCAAGAAGCAGCTCTTGGAAAGTTTTCCTTATAAAGGAATGTTGATTGTAGAGGAAGAGAGCAAATTAACAAAAAGAAGTGATTGGAAATGCCCCCGTGTCAATGTTTACTTTCTGATTTCTCCAAGTTCAAGGCAATGATCAAGTATAGAAGTGGCAGGGGGAAAAGACGACAAAGCCCAGCAGTGTTTGAAGGAGGAGGTGGTGGTCCTGCCAGGCAAAGAGGATATGAAAACAGAGGGCATGGAGCATATCCAGCTCAGCCCTGTTGCCCAGCAGGCTGGGTCCTTCCATACATCCTGCTCAGCTGCAAGGATGTGAGCTTTGCCCAGGTGGAGCTGCCCTGCCTTCTGCTGCCTTGTCCCACTGCTGTCTTAGAGCTGCAGTTTTGGAGAGAGCAGTGTTGCTGTGGCTGGTGAAACTGGGCTGAGCTAAACACAGCATGGCGCCCAAGAAGGGAAATTGCTACTTGACTTTTTCACCCTAGGACATGATTTCTGGGATTTGCTAGAATAGGAAAAAAACACTAATGGTCTAATCTCTGATTTTTGTATCCAGGGCCCTGCCTTTGTCCTCCTCAAACCCAGTAGCTCTGATCCCTGTGTTTTCAGCCCAAGCAAACCCTCTTGGACTCTCCTGGAAAGTAGGAGGGACTGCAGTTCTCAAACACGCTTGGTTTTATCTCATTCAGAATAATGGATGGGAGAAAAAACAGTGAGAATGATTCAACATGGGGGAAAATAAATTTCTCTCAATTGAAATAAAACAGTTTGTGTGTGTGACCTTCTCTAGTGGAAATAAATTACTTCAGGCTTCCCAGAGGTAG
Source organism: Fringilla coelebs (assembly GCF_963513975.1). Taxonomy (NCBI): domain Eukaryota; kingdom Metazoa; phylum Chordata; class Aves; order Passeriformes; family Fringillidae; genus Fringilla; species Fringilla coelebs. The sequence goes on along the minus strand of NC_140038.1, from coordinate 12,016,589 downwards.
CTGCAACTATGTTGTTACCTGCCACGGGATTTTCCTGCCATTCTGTAACAATTTGCTGATTTCTGCCAGGATCAGCCAGGCATGTCAATGAGGAAGTAAGGCAGATCGGCTTGGTGCACCTCAGCATGAGTTAACTCTGCTGTTGCTATTTATAAAGGGAAAAAAGTCCCTTGGTTAGTGCATATTCTAACAGAAAGGCCAAGCTCTGATGTTCGGGTTGAGAGCAGCAGGTAACGGCTTCCTCTGGGCCCCTGCAAGAGGCAGCTGCTGGTCGGGTGTGCTCTGCAGGTGCGGGCAGCGTTTCTCCCGTGTGCGCTGCCCCCACACTCCCGCCCTGAGACTGCTGGGCTGCCTGCCCTCCTCTCCTCTCCTCTCCACTGCTCCCCTGCTCGCCGTGAACTCTCCCATCCCCAGCGAGTGCTGTGTGCCCCTGTCCTGGCCCCTGCACGGACAGAGAAGGTGGGGTGGTGGCATTAAAATGAGCCGTGGTCCCACAGCCCCAGAGCTGAAACGGGGCCACTGCCAAGGGGTGCCTGAGGCTCCAGGCTGACACTGCTGCTTCCAGCCAGAGCGGCTGCCTGTGGTGATGCTGGAGATGTGGCTGCTGCTGCCTTGCTTCCTTCTCTGCAGCTCTGTGACAGGGGTGTTAGGAGTGGCTGTAGCTGGTTAGCTGCTCCTCAGTAAGGGTGCTGCCCCTCCACACCTGCCGAAGCTCCTGTCCCCTCTGACAATACCTGGCTGGGGGCTGCTCACAGCAGTTTCTCCTGCAGCATGTTTGAGGCTGAGAGGCTGCTTGGGGCTGTAAACAGGGTGTGATGGAGGGCTGGGGTGGGATGGGTAACAGAGATTGAGGGAGAGGTTTCAGCTCATGACTGTTAGGGCATTCCCATGTGTGGCACAGCCCTTGGTCAGCAGCCATGTGAGGGGGAAGATAGTTTTTTCTTGTGTCCTGCTGGGGCAGCAGCAGGGTAGGGCAGGGAGCTGGGAGGGTGAGGAGCCCTGAACACAGTGAGCAATAGGGAACTTGAGCTGTGAGCAAGAAACACAGGCTCCTTTTAGACAAGGCTGTAGGCTCAGTTTCACCAGTGCTTAAAGAAGCTTTGTTCTCTGTGCTGGTTAGAGGCTGATTTCCCAGTATCTTAAACAGAAATCTTGTTTTAGCCTTGAGAAAAAAAGCTTTTTAATTTATAAAGGCACGGCATTTTTCTTTTCCCTCCTCTCCCTCCCCACAATGGCTGGTATTGCTTGGACAATGCTGCAAAGAGCAGCATTGTCCAAGGGGGTTCTGCTCTTGAGCTTGTATTTCTTGATCACTGCTGAAAACAGAGCTTGTCACAATTGCATTTTTCTCTGGAACCTGCAGTAAAACACCAGCTATTCTTCACCTCCCACACTGTGATCACACTTGCTGGTGCCTGTGAGCAGAGAAATGCTGATTAAAGTACCAGCCTCCCTTGTCTCTCTGGAGAAGCCACCCTGAGCCCCCCATGGCACCTTGAGAGGGCAGCAAGGCTTTGGCTTTGGGGCAGCAGATGCTGGTGCCATGCAGGGCTCCAGACACAACTGATGTGTGATTAGTGAAGGACAGGCTGTTGCATTATTGTTTCTTTTTCTTGAAAATGTCCCCTTTCACCTCACAGGTTTAAAGGCTGCCCCATTAACCCTTTTCACCTGCCAGTTCCTGTTAGCTCCAGTGGGATGTGGAGGGGATTTCATCTCCTGTAGGCCCAGCAGGGACCCCACCTGCCCATTTTCTTGCTCACACAAGTAAAGAAGGCTCAAATCGCCTCCTGGGGAAGAATCAGCAGGCAGGCTCAGGAGATGAGGACCTAAGGCACAGGGGAGTGTCCTGGTCACCAAGTCATACTTTCCTGGTGCTGTCATCTATGCCAAGGGGCTGCTGTAAGGCAAGAAGATCCTGAGACAAGGTAGGAAGGATGGTAAGGCTGATCTTGCACAAAGACGAAATTTGGCTAGTCTCTTTGCATGTTTTTCATGGCAGTAAAAAGAAGACAAATCTGGGAGGTTCCCCATATGGAAGCTTGGGGCATCAGCATCTCTCTGAATGCTGGTCCTCATTGTTCCCTCCATGGGAAGCACAGTTTGCACTCCCCTCCAGGCCCTCCTCATCACCAGCATGGGCCCCATGGCCTCTCCAACCCAGTTTTCCTTCCAGCCATGTTGATGTCATGTTCAGCATGGCGTTGAAATGAAAGAAAAATGCTCATGCTAGGAGAGTTTCTGTGCTTTATGTACAATCAGTAGTGCAGCTAATCACTTCTGAAATTTTCTGTTCCTTTGTGCTCAAAGCCATCATTAAAGCTTCATGAGAAATTAGTCATTCTTTGTAACTTGTGGCTGATCCAGGTTTTGCCTTTGATTTTGTGAGCAGTCTGAGCCATCCTCACCAAAATGGGTTGATTCAAAGCAGCCACTTCCTCTTTGAGCCACATTTCACTAAAAGAGTTTGGACTGGTTTTTTCCCTCCTGCCTTACTGTAGCAACTATGGCATCTTTAGGATTAACACCAGCTTTCATACAGGAGGTAAAAACCCGGAATGGCTGTGATGAGCTTTCTGTCTGTGGCAGAGAGAAGCTGTCATTTTCTCCGCCTGTCACAGGCAGGGCAATGGGGAGCACGGCCTCTCCTCAGGCACCAGCAGCTGATGCCCAGCCCTGAAGGCCAGCAGAGAATGAGGCCGCACGGCTGCAAGCATGAGGAAGGTGAACTCAACATGGCAAATCTAGCGACAGAAAACGCCTCAGCTGAGGGAGGGAGCGAGGCCCTCCTGCCGGGTTTCCTCTCCCGGCCCGACCCCCGTGGTGCTGAATTTCTCTGCCCCGGGTGTCGAAGCCCCGCACGGAGCGGAGCGAACTCGTGCCGAGGGCCCTGATGTTTGCAGAGAGTAAAACCAACCTGTCTCGCTTCCTTGGCTGCCGGAGCCACCCGCGATGCCTGAGGGGGATCCCCTCGGGCTGGAGCTGAGCTGCCGGGCACGGAGCGCTGGGACAAGCCTGCCCTTTCCTCGGCGCCGGCCGGGCACCCAGGAAGGCATCGCAGCCCCGGCTCCGGCTGGGCCCCGGCCCTTGGCTCTGCCCGTGCAGCCGAGGAGGAGGAATGGCCGCAGAACGGGGATTTTGGGGGGTTTTGGGGGATTTTGGGGGGTTTTGGGCACCACGCGAGGGTCCCTCGCGCCCCCTCTCCCCCCGCCCCCCGCGTTCCCCGCGCGCTGAGGGCGCGTGAGCCGGCGGCGGGCGGCGATTGGCTGCGAGGCGCCCCCCGGGGGCCGCCGGGCCGCGGCCGCGCGCCGAGCGCCATTCACGGCGCTGCCCGCCCGCACGCGCCGAGCCCATTCACAAAAACTTCATTCATAAAACCGGCGGCGGCGGCGGCGGCCGGGCTGCGGCGGGGGCGGCCCGGGCGCTGCGGAGCTGCTGCCCCGCGGCGCTGCGGGAAACGGCCCCGGAGCCGCAGGAATATTCCGTTGTTTCGGGATTATTATGGTGCTGAAGGACTTTCCAGCAGGAATTAGCGAGACCGACGTTACTCAGTGTTTTTGGAAAGAATCCTGGGTTTGTGCCTGACGGCGAGGCAGGAGCTGCAGCGCAGGGATGCTCTTCGCCTCTGGGGCAGCGGCGGTGGAAGTGCAGAGAGCCGGACACCTTACGGGGTTCATGCCGGTCTGAAAAGACGTTTGGGCTTGTAGCTGTCTTGATCTGCTTTGTGTGGAATATGCTTGAGCTTTCGCTGCAGCCAGGACTCTGCAATTATTGATGCTACAGCTGTGAATCTTCAGAGCTAGGTGGGATTTAGTGCCTGGCTTGAGGCAGCAATGAAGGCAGGTTTGGATAGTGGCTCTTCAGCTTAAGCTGCTATACCACCGATGTGCTTTCCTGTATGCTGCTTTTATTTCTGCTTACAAAATGCCAGATGTCCATGCAGTTTTAAGCCTTGTTCTTTGAGGAAAATAAACCAATCAAGAGGGAGTCAGCAAAAATATCCAGTAGGTTTCTGTTTTGAAAATTGTTTGACTTGCTTGATTTCCACATAATTTATCTACAAAAGCTAATTTATGCAAGACTATCCAGTTACAGACCTGCCAAGGCTATGAGAGAACGCAGTCAGCAGAGCCTCGGTGGACACGTCCTGTATGTAGGGTTATTCAGACATCCAGGAATGCTGCACAGGGCTAAGTACAGCCGATTCAGGAATGATTCCATAACCTCCCTAGATGAAGGTGCACAAAATACGTCTTTAAATATCAAAGGTTCTTCCTCCTCTTCCCATTCTTCAACACCCAATTTACTGACAGAAGATGTCTCCTTGGGGCCGCAGGACACCTGCACCACGCTGTGCACGCTGATCCCCCGGATGGCCAACATTAAACTTGCCAACCCATCCAATCTGCCGGGCCTGAAAAGCTTCTGCCTGGGAACCAAAGAGGTGCCACGAATTAAACTCACGGAGTGCGTTACCATCCCGAGCAGCCCGACCTCGCCTGAGATCAGCTGTCTGTCAGCCTCCTACCCCCAGCCTGACCTGGACAAGCTGGTCCTGACCCCAAAAGCAGCGGGTGACTGTGCTGAGGAGGCTGCTGCTGTGGGCAGGCAGGACAGGGGCCTGGCCCAGAGCAGTGACAGCACGTACAGCCAGGAGCCAGGAACCACCTACAGCGTGCGGGTGAGTACTTCTCCCGGGGCTTCCATCCTCTGACAAAGCAAGCAGCTCAGCTGGCTGCTGAGTGACCTCCATTTTCCTGCCCCTAGAGTCCATTCCCCAAACCACTGCGTTCTCCCATGTAGTTCCTGTCTTCTGGTGTACATAGGGCTGTGGCATAGAGCTGGGGGAGCTAAAAACACCCCAGCTGCTTCCAGAGGTAACACAACATCCACTTCCAAAGGACTACCTGTAGACCCTCTGAGGAGTGCTGAACCGCAGCTGAAACAGGTTACTCTGCATGTTGGCCCATGAAAGGGCCTCCTATCCCTCACAGAAAGCAATGCCAGGCATTAGGTGCATTCTGGCCCACGCTGCTGGCATTTGTCAGGGAGGCTGTGGGGCAGGCACTGCCCAGGTTGTATTTCCAGTATGGTTTTCTGCTGGTTTTCCTTTTGTGGGCAGTATCTCAGAAGGGGGTTCACTGGCAGGAGCCTCACAATGCAACAGGAAGATTTTTTTTCCCTTCATCTTCCTGGTTATGTTGCTCCTATGGCTGTGGGCCTGCAGGAACCAGCCCAAGGAGAGCTGCAGGAACATCGCTGTCATGTCCTAGCCAAAATCTTGGTGTTTTTTTCAACTAGCCCTTTTAATAGTAACAAGCAGATTGGTAAATAAGTAACATGGGGGTTTTGGCGTTTCAGCATCAGAGGATGTGCAAAGTGAGAGGATGAGCAAGGTGCTAATTTCCCCAGAGATCACCAGATTTCTTCAGTAGCTGGTTATGAAGCCTCAGATGGGCTGGGAAGTGGCCAGGGCTGCAGCATGGCAGGACTCTGGTGCAGAGGGATGGTCTCACCTGAAGGCAAAGAGGGGCAAGAGACCAAGGGCTAGGCATTTGGAGCTGCTTCCAGTCCTTACCTTCTAGCCCTGGCCCTTCCCCTCCCTCCTGTGTGCTTGGAGGGACTCACTCTCCCCATGCAGCTTCTTGTGCCCTGTTGGGGTATGGAATTGCTGGGATCTCCACAGAGACCCTTTTAGGAGGCAGGTCAGGTCTATGTTATTGGGACTGCTGCTGCCAGAGATCTTTGGCCTTAGCAGCTTAATCAGAGAGGAGGATTCAACAATTACATGGAGAGGATCTACAGTTATTTTAGAAAGGCAATAATGTGGTGAATTAAAGAAATGTTGTAGGGCAGAAGCTGTCCCCTGCAGACTGGAGTGAGGCAGAAATTTTCTTGGTGTTGTTTTAACAAGGGGCCATGCTGGGCTCATTGCATCCCCTGGGGAGGCAGCTGTGGCTGTGTGTGACTGGTGGTGACAGGGCACCGGTGTCACAGGCACGTGTCACCCGGGCCTGGTGAGGAAGCTGAGACCCATAATAGCACCTGGTCCCCCCAAATGCTCATGCAAATAACAAAGAGCCCAAATACTAATATTTTAAGAGAAGCCTGGACAACTCTGATTCTCACACTGTTGTCTTTCAAAACATGCTTTGTACACAGATTGCTGCAGGTTTTACAAGGGGGATATTTACCATGTCCTTGTTCACATTCTACCTGTTAAAAACCTTCCCACAATGCTGCCCGTCTGGAGCTGAGGTTGTCTCCGAATGGTACCCATAGTGGCCATGGCACTTATCATTCCTGCTGGTGTTTGCTATGGCTGTGATGAACCTGAGGGATATTCCAAGAGGCCCTTGCCACCCTTTCTCTTGCTTGTTGGGGAGTGCCAGGGATGTGGCTGCTGCTGAGAAGGAGGATAAGATCTGTCTCTCAGCACTGTCCTGCATCAGTGGTTTCTCTGAGAATAGCAAGGATCATGTTTACTGGACCTAACATGGAGTAAGGCTCTGTACCTGAGCTTAAATTAAAGCATGAGTCTCTTTGAAAGATGATTGGTTTTTAAAAATTATTTAACGAAAATATGAAAAGGAAATACTATTGCCAGGTATTTCATTACAATACCATTATACTTTATAATAATATGGTAAAGGTTGTTTGCAGCATCCTTTGTCTCAAAGGGCTTTTAGCAATGTACAGGTTGATCCTCTGCTAGTGGTTTGATGGTGAATGTGTATAGATATATGCCATCATGTATGTCTAAAATCAGCCACATGTCTCTAGATTAAAAGAAGCCTGATCATTTCTAGCACGGTCGTTCAGAATTACATGAATGGCACCCTGAAAGCACACGTGGGCACCAGTGCCTTGAACAGTCCTGCTGCTGTCCACGGAGGATGCGACAGGTCAGCCTGGAGCAGGTGCTCCTCGCCTCTGTGTGGGGAAGGGGGTCCGGCACAGCCCTTTCCTGGTCCTAGGTTGCCACCAGCGCCTCTTCCATCTTCAGGGCAGGGAAATATTGTGGTATTTGAGCTGCAGCCACTTCCGTGGAGAGCAGCACCCTGACACTGCACCCGGAGAGCTGCTCTGCATCGCCCGTCGTAAATAAATAACTACACGCGTCTGCACAGCCGGGGCTCTCGCAGGAAGGAGATGGGCTCCGGTGATTCATGGCTTCAGAGCCGCAGCTGTGAATCATGAGCCGGGGGTGCCGGGGCGGTGCTGGCAGTGCCGGGCTCGGGGTGTTTGGGGTTTGGGGTTTGGGCAGCCTGCAGCGCCCGTCCGTGCGCGCCTCGTCCCACGGGAATGCGCCCCGGCACGCGGCACCGCCTGCGGGGCACTCGCGCCTCTCTGGGGAATCGATTCCCTCCGGAGCCTGCGTGTTTTGTGTTTCAGGCCATTTGCTTTGTCACAGCCGGAGAACGGGGACAGGGTGGATTGGGAACAATTCTGTTAGAGACCTGGCTTGAGTGCAGGGCTGCAGAAAGTGGTTTTTCAGAAAACAAAACTGAAATATTTCTATATGTCTGTATTTATCATTTTCCCCTGTTTGGTTCCTCCCACCCCCGACTCAGGATATGTTTAAAATTTGAAAACCTGTGAATGAAAGGGTCAGACTTTCCCAGAAAAAATATTTCATTTATCAAAAGCTATTCTTCACAAAAAGCCCTGGCTTGCTGCCCTCAGGGAAGAGGCTGTGCTGCGTGGGCATGAGGAGTGGGACAGACCAAGGGCCTGTCTGTCTGTCTGCACTGCTGCTGCTGCAGGGGGGAAGACAAGAGCAGGGCAAGCACATAAGGAGAGTTAGGCTAGCGCTGACAAACTACTGGGAGGGCGTGGGTTTGTGCTTAATGATCTTTAATGGGCTCTTTTAATCCTTGAAGGTATCTAGTCTGTTTTCCAGCTGGTTCTGCCTGGATTTTGTGCTGTCTCACAGGTGCCCTGGGGGTACCACCCACGTCTGCAATGGTGTGCACTGCTGCTGTGGGCTGCCTTGGCCTCTCTGCTTCCTGTGGTGGGGATGGCAGAGGTTCTGCTGGCTTTGCTTTTGGATCTGGATGGGGTTGGCGTTTGCTGGAGGAAACCAGTGTGGTTCAGGCTGAGGAATGAGCCAGTTGAATGTCCTGCAGGGTGCAAACCTGGGCCAAAGTTCTTCATTAGCTGCCTGACTAGTGGCTGCTTACAGTGTTATAGAGCACTTACCCCAGCCCAGTAAACCCTGCTGTGTGAGGCAGGATGAGCAGCTGAGCTGACTGGCACAGTGCAGTCTGTGTGCTGGCAGGAGCAGTGCCATGCCAGGGGAGCTCTGGTGGTCTCTGCTTTCCAGTGGACACAGTGACTTTCTAACCCCAAGGCTACCACAGACAGCATCTAAGGAAGGCCTGAGAAAACTTCCCTACCAAAACTAGAGTAACCGTGCTTTGCTCCTTCCCCACATCCCTGGCTGCCATGGAAGGAAGACAACACTTTACCTTCCTGCTAGGGTGAAAGCAGAGAAATCTCACAACAGGTTCCTGAGCCTGGCACTCTGCATTGTCCTGCCATGTGCTGCTTATTCACATGGGCCCTGCCTGGTGCCTTCTCATCTCCTCCCACGCAGTTCCTCATCCTGTTTGCAGTCACTTTCTGTCGTCTCATGTAAATAGATGTGAAAAGGTGTGTGCATCTTCAATAACTGCTGTTCTCTCCTGGTGGTGTGGGGAAATGCAAGCCAGCCCCAGATCACCCTCTGTGCTCAAACACCAGGGGACAAAGCAGTCCTGGTGCCAGTGCTCTCACAGCCCTTTGCAGGCAGATGGGATATCTCTGCACACGTTGCCATTAGTGGAGCCTTTCCCTTTCCAGCAGGGGCCAGTGAGTCTTTCCTTCCTAAGAGCTGCTGCTTGTCTTGGCAGGAGCTCTCCATCCTGCTGCTGACAGAACAGTGGGTTCAGCATCCTCTTTCATTAGCCATGTCAGATCTTTAGCACTTTCACTGTTGCTGTTCTGTTTTTCTGTAGGTAGCTGAATTCTTCAGTTACATCTGTGCTTGTTGCCCAGGCTGGTTAGTGCACCCTTGGGCCTGTGTCCAGCTTCCCCCAGCTTCCTTGCAGCTCAGTGAACTGTGCCTTGCCTCTCTCTGTGGGCTTCAGAAGATGAACACCCCTCCCTGTACACCACCTTTGGACTCAGTTTTCACGAGAGCACCTGGTGAATAGCTTGCACTGGAGCAAGAGCTGTGGACTGCTGTGGCTTTGTCTCCCAGGCACCTGTGGTTGCTGCCCTGCTCATGCTTTAGTTTAACCTTCCCTGCAGCAGGAAGGATGGAGCTGGCCTTGACCCTGCATCACCAGAGAAGCCCATTTCTGTTTTCCTGGGATGTGCTGTTTGGGGTGTACAGGACAGGAAGTGGGGGCACCACCTGAACTGGAGTTTGGGTACAGAAGTCTCTGAGACAAACATTGTCCTTCTCCACTGCCTTCCCCTTCCTCTCATGCGTTGGTTGTGCTGCTTCTCATATTTTGCTATGGAGGGGTTAATATTTTTGTTTATTGTTAATTTTTTTTCTTCCTTGGAGAGCATCTTTTGTTCTCTTGAATAGGCTTCTGGTATTTCATTGTCCTTTTGTGTGCTCCATGGGCTTCTCCCAGGCTCTGTGACTCTGACTTGCTCTGCTCCAGCCTCACATTGTCCCCCTGCCCAAGGCTCTGCTGCTTCTCTGTACCCTCATACTGCGATGTGAAGGCTCAGCCATTTCTATCTGTGCCAGTTCAGATAACCAACGACAGCTAAAATAAATGAGAGATGCAGTGAGGTGCCATGTTAATGCACTTCCCTACTTAGGCTTTTAAAGGGAAAAAAAAAAAAGGTCTTTTGTGAATCATTGATAAGTTCAGCTTCACTCAGGGTCACTTATGCAAAAACCTAATATTGATTTTTCATCTTTGCTTAGAGTAGCTTCCCACGCATCTGTTCAGGATGCAATGGGGACTCACTTGTCAGCATATGACTCACCTACTTCTCTAAATTATTTTTTTTTCAAGGATAGAGGAGCAGCCAACCAGCTTACAGGATGCTTGACCTTATACTGTAGGATCAGAGGTCGTTGCTGTGCTACAAGCTGAGGCTCTAGACATATTTTCCACATTTGCTTTGTTCCTGTTAAGCAGGAATATCTTTAACAAGGCAGATAGCTCTCAAAGTCATTAAATGTTCATTAGGGAAGCAGTTCTGCCAACCTTTCAGATTCTTATTGATGTCCTTCCAGGTCTCTGACCTAATTCTGGAGTTCTCCCAAGGGTTACATTGCTATCTGGAAAGAAAGCAAAATAGGGATAATACAATTGTTGTGGAATCCCTGACTGCACATATAATATTCTCTTTTTCACACACTTATTTCTGAAAGTCTCCAAAGCTGAAACAGATACCTAAATCAAACCCTCTCTGAATGGCCCAGCAGAAAAATTGATTTACAGACAAAGTGAGGCAGAGGAACTAAATATGGTACCTTTCTCTGACACAGAATGCCTCCTCCATCCATTCAGACAAGGGACAGAGTATGCATGACCCTGCCTGGGTTTTCCAAATTGTCCCAGAGGCTTTGACTTCCTACAGGAGAGGTCTGCACAGGCATGCTGTGACTACAGCCCTCGAGCACTGTGTGAGCACTGCAGGATGGTCCCAAGAGGAAAAATGAGAGACCCAGACCTGTGCCAGCCTGTTGAAATGAAGAGATCAGACTGCTTCAACAACAGAGAGATTGACATCCATAGAAATGCTGAAAGATTAGTAAGATATGGTTAGGGATATACCATCACATCCTTGATATTTCTGAGAATTAGTCTTATACAAATCCCAAATGAGTATAGAAAAAGCCCAGCTCTGTCCCGTACAACAGAAGTGTGGCAGTCAGCCTTTAATTTAAAGCAGGTCAGTTTATAGTGTAGGCTCTTAAGAGCTGTTGCTATGAGCTGGAATTGCAACTTCACATCCTTCATCTTCTGCAGAGGTTATTTGTCATCAGACATGTAGCAGTGTGGAGCCAGTGGTTTTCCTTGTGGCCTGTAATGCCTCCTACTCTCTGAAGGGACACTCAGCTCTTCTGCATGGGGGCTCTGAGTGCATTGGTCTCAAGGGGCTTCCAGAGCCTCTCTGCTCCGAGGACTCTGTTCTCTCCAGTATTTCCTCATGTATTCCTCCCAGCTCAGTGTCACAGGCTAATAAGTGAGAGTAAGCAGAAATGGGAAAAAAGGAATAATTGGATTTTGTGTGTCCAGAGTGCTTTGCCTTTTTTTTTTTTTTTTTTTTTTTTTTTTTTTTTTTTTTTTTTTTTTTTTTGGTGCTATGGTGTTTAAGCCATTGGTATCTTTATTGCTCTTCTCTACACTTTTAGTAAAACAAGATCTATTTAGGAAGCAGCTTTAGGATGGCTGATTTGATTTTCCATTTAGACTGTGGTTCTGCATAAACTTAGTGGACAATAATCAGATTTGCTTCCTCCTGTGATCCTCCTCTTGCTTGTGTACTAACAGTTCTCCCTTTTCTCTGTCTGTTTTCCATAGTACATGGGCTGTATTGAGGTGCTGCAGTCAATGAGATCCCTGGACTTTGGCACACGAACACAAGTCACCAGGTAGGTGGTGTAAAACTGAGATTCAGCCCAAGAATGAAAAGCCTGAGTGCTAATTTTTGTATAAAGCTGAGGGTGCGTGCCAAGCTCTGAGACAATTTTGAATAGGAGTTTGCATGTTTTGTTTTGTCTTTTCCTAAGTGATGATTTGAATTATTTGATCATTACAATAGGCTATTTGCATTGGAAAATGAATTGTTTCAGGCACAGACGTAATTTCTCTCCCAGTTCTTGCTCAGAGAGCCTCCCCCTGCAGTGGCAGCACAGAGCAGACATCCCCAGCCAGCTGGGGACCGGCAGCAGCTGGGCTCTGCACGTGGCTCAGCGCTGCCTGCACGGCTCTTGCAAGGCATGGAGAAATCCACTGGTGCTCTTGTGCCTGTGGGTGCCATGGCCAGGGTGGAGAGCCAGGACCCTCATGGGTCTCTGTGTGACACTGCTTCCCAACTGATGCAGAAAGTGCCATCAGTCTCTCGATCCAGCAAGGTCATGACACCGCTTCACCCCATCTTCACCAAGACCAGCCTCAGCTGGAAGTGGAGTCACAAGGAAAACATGTTGAAATACAGCTGTTTCCATCTGTACTGCAAGCCTAAGTTTTCAGGCTGCAAATCAGAAAAAGATTAATGTTTCATTCTCAGATAAAACTGGGGATGTGGTTAAAACGTGAAATATTTTATGGTCTTTTCAGAACTTTGCAACTTCTGTTGCAGTTTACTGCCAGTTTCTGGGTCTAGATTGTTAGCACCCCTCCACCTGTGGGGTGGCTGAAATTTCCTGTCAGAGATAGAAAAGCGCAATTTTATTTTTAGATTTATTCTTGTAAGTCTGGCAGTGCGGGAGTGTTTGAGTTTTCAAAACAATCACCTTCTATGGAGCTCTGAGTGCTGCGTGGTGCTGTGATGTGCTCATGGTCCACCAGTTAGGACTAGTGCCAGGCAGCCCCAGCAGACACCCAGCTTTTTGGGGAGGTAAGTGGCTGCAGGTTATTTTCACCTGGCCTTAGACATGTTCCCTTTTCCTCTCAGCTGCTTTTCTGGCATAGTTCGTGCTGAGGATGCCAGGAGTGTGGTTGAGGCTTCCTGTACCTGCCCAGCTCTTCCTTGCTGCTGGAGGGAGATTTTCAGATGCTGTTTTGCTTCCTCAAGTTTGTATCCAAAAATTCACAGCAACGTGAAGGGATTAGTGTTACATTTATACCTATTGGCTCCCAGACTTACCAGCTGAAAGGACCTGAAAAACATGAGTCCTTCAATGCCTATAGACTTCGCTTGAAAGCTGTCCAGTTTGTTTTATATTCAAAACCAGCAGTTGTTGACATGTAGAACTGGTATAAGCACACACTCACCCAGTTCCTCCATGTGTGTATGAAGAAGTGCCTGAGATACCAATATACTTCCCTCAGGCAGGTCCTTTACAGACCAAGAAGAGCCATGTAATACACCCAGCCCAGGCCACTCTGTTCTTCACAGCTCAGCCAGAGGGCGAGGTTATCTCCTGTTTGCAAGAGGTGTGTGTGCTGCTGTGCTAACAGAACAGAGCTTTGGCTGGTTTGTCAGGAAAATAATGAATATGAATTACTGCGTGACAAGAGCTTGCCAACTTAAATTTGGGCTAGATAGTAAGGTTTTGTTAAGCAGAACTGTGTCAAAACTTAACAATGGAAATATTTCCATCACCTAAAAAAAATGCCGCTGCTGACCTTAACGGGCTCTTTTGTGCATGAGAAATTCAAAACTTAAACTGTTTGCAAACCAAATGCTGAAGTGCTGAGCTCACACATGCAGACTTTAAAGTTCGATCGATGACAAGCTGACTGGAGCAAAGATAACATTGATTATTCCCGTATTGTTCTCTCGGGGGAGTAAGTTTATAGACACATGCACAATGCACCAACCAAGGAGCTGCTGGAAAATATCCCATTTTAACCATGTCTGTTACTTGAATTGGGGTAAAAAATATTTTTACTTTGATGGCATTTCACTGAACAAAGAGGCATCTTCTATTTTAAAGTGATGTAGAAAGGGTCTCTAGTCTGCACCCTGCCTTGATTTATGTGTATGTGCATGCTTAGTTACCTCATGGTATCTAAAACTGAAGATATTAGTTACCTTTCTCAAGAATGTTGAAAAGATCAACAAACTCATATTTGCCAAAGTGCAGTGAGGAGTCCAAAGGAGTGAACATGGAGAATTTACCTTCTGCTTTCTTGCTGGACTTGCATTTTCAGTTGCTTGGCAGGCACATGGTCAGGGAAGGCAGAAAGTGGCTTCTCTGGTGCTGTGAATGACCATGGGATGCAGAGGTGCTGTGTGGCCAAATGACCACAGCACAGCAGGAGAAGGGCTGGGCACTGAGGTGCTTTTCCCTCAGCAGCTGGGGGGTGAGGAGATTGGCACAGGAGATTCCACTGCAAGTTTTCCAGCTCTCTGCTGTTGCCTGCCCATGACCCTATTTGTTCTTAGCAACATTCCTCCCATTTTGCAGAAATCTGTGATCTCAAACTCCATGTAGATGACAAAAGTAACACCAAAAAATAACAGTAAGTGTAACAGACTCTTCTGCCTGGGGGTCTTTGTATTTTTTCTTTTAATGGTTAGCCTGTGCTTGCTGCTCTGGATACAAGATGTGTTTGGGTTGTCACCCTTGTGCTGTGGCAGGTCCTGCCTTTGCTGGACCCTAATGTATGCTTCTCTTGTCCAGCCATTCAGCTCTTTTCCTCTTACACATTTCCTACTTCAGTTAAATCAAGCTGGTTATTAGTCATCAAATTTGGGCATTTCTGGGAAAAGCGGTTCTGTATCTTGGATTGGGGCATTAAATTATAAACTCGAAAATGGTCAGGCAGTGAGGGGTGAAGGGTGTCTGAAATGTGCAGCCAGGGAGGGCTGCTGGAAGAAGGCTGACTTTGTTTGGAAGATTAATTTCAACTTTGTTGAGCCACATAATCCCTTTCTGTTACATGGTGTAGGCAGGGCCCTAGACGCTTAAAAGCAAATCCTCAACAGCATGCTTGCTTGCTTACATCAGCCCATCTTTCGTCTTTTATTCTCATTTTGGGGGAACAATGAACAAAGTGGCTCAGTGTTACTGCCCACAGGCGCGCTCCCTCATGGGCACGCTCTGGGAGCTGCAGGAGCTGGGTCTGCCACAGGTTTCACTCCAGGGCTGCAGACCTACAGGAAACCTGTGGACTTCTGAGTGGGCCTGAAAAAACCCCCAAAACCCTGGTTTAAAGGCTTATGGATGCCAAAAATGGGTCACTCATTTTGGTTTATCATGGGTGCATCCAGAGTTTCTTTTCTTCCCATTGCATGGTGCAGTTTCTAGTTTGTGGAAATGACTGCATGTAGGAAGTGTTCAGTTGTAGCAGCAGGTGTTACCAAACTCCTGTTTTTCACACCTTTCAAATAATATTTGTAAAGTTTTGTTAGATCACTTAGAAAATCATCCAGAGGTATGCCGTAAGAAATGTCTGTACAACTATTACCCCTACCAAAGAGAGGTAATAGAAACTATTAAGTGGAAATTGTTTGCTTCTTTTTGGTTCCTTTTCACTGGACAGTTGATTCAGAGCATGGTGAAGAGGGCAGCCACCACAGTGGCTTGTACAAGAACAGGCTCTGTGGCTGGCAACTCTGCCTGCAACTCTTGATTTCACATGGGCTGCCTGACATGTGCAATAACTCATTTGTCACCAAAAGAGACAACTTCCCTGTTTTTCCAATTTGTTCTGTATCTGGTTTTCTTTCTAGGTAAGGCTAGACTTGAAGGCTCCAAGTAGCCTTAATGTCTTGGCTCTGATTTTAATTTCCTTTAATATTGAATGAGAAGATGAGTTCTCATTTTCAAAGCTGATTATTGGAATCTGCAAGATCATCCTGCAGGATGCCTTCCTCTTTTTTTTTTTTTTTTTTTTTTTTTTTTTTTGTTTTTTTGTTTTTTGTTTTTTGGTCATGTTTGGCCTTCCTCCTGATAACAGCTATATAAAACAGGAGCTAACCAAGAAAAGTATCAGGAATTTGCTTAAAAAACATATTTTCAGTTGTGTAGGGGGAAGTACTTTGCTTTTAAATACTAAGGAGAGTCAGTGTTTAAAAGGCTGGGTTTCTGATCTTGTGTAGCCCACAATGAGGCCCTTTTCCTTCCCTGATGTTTTCACTCAGAAAATATTAATTATATATTGCTGTGGGTGAGGGCTCCATTCATGTGACAGCATCCAGGTTGACTTTCTCAGGGTGTTCCCTCAGTGTATATCACTGATCTTCAGTGCTTCCAGCACACAGCCCGCTGGTGTGGCAGCCCCTGGGGCACTGAGCAGGGGCAGCAGTGACTGGGGTTCATCCGTGCTGGGCTGGCTTTACTTCCTCTCTCATCTGCAGGGTCCTGGGGGGACCACACTGCTCACTGGGCATCTCTGCTTCAGGAGACATACCTGGCTGGAGCCTCTTGTCATTGTGCGGTCTCCTGTTACTTTCTATCCTTCTGGACTAAATATTTCTCAGGAGGTGAAGGCCAGTGGTGTTTTCCTCCCACACACATGCCGGGATCTGGAAACAGACAAGCTTTCCCAACCAGCTCGTTTCCTAATTAGCTCTTTGGATAATAATTCAATAATACAAACAAACAATTAAACCAACTCCTTTCCCCTTTAGAACCAAACAAAATCCCATCCTTGGATGATAAGTCTGAATTCAGCCCCAAGAGAAAGGCTGAGGCATGAACTGCCCAATATGGGAGCCTAAGCCTGAGAAGACCCCAGCCCCTGTGGGACAGGGCCAGGGCAGCTGGAGACACCGGGGCTGCCGCTCCAACTGGGATGTGCAGGCAAGGCTATGGAAACTTGCTGAGCACATCCCAGCCCAGTAAGGCACCATTTTCCTGTTGGCTTCAAAGCAGCAGCTATCGGTGAGGAAAAGCCTGTAACTGCCAGCAGAAAGGTTTTGTCCCAGCTGCTGTGCTAACCTTGACCAGTGCTGTGCTGTATGTCCAAACCAGTCACTTGCCTGAGCAGAGGCCAGAATGTGCCTCGTTCGAGTTGGAAAACAAGCATAGGACTCTGTTATCCTGTGTGTGATATATCTTTCATCTAGAAATGAGCTCAGTGCGTGCTTTATGCTTTACCCTTCTGCTGCCTGAACTGAGAGGAATCTGCAGAGGAGAATGGGTGGCTAGAGAGAAGGTCTAGTTTGGGAAATTCCTACCAGAGATGGAAAGATATGGATTGATAGCTCTGAAAAGGAACTGGAGAAGCTGATTATACATCCCCATCCCTCCACTGTTGTTTGGGTTATTGTGTTTTTTTGTTTGATTCTGGTTTTTTTGGGTTTTTTTGAGGGGGGTGTGTTGTTTTGCATTTTTTTCTGGGTTTTTTTTTTTTAAAGAAATCCCAAACCCCAGAAAGTCAATCAGAGAACCCAGCTGGGCTCACTCAGCATGCACCTGCTGTGCTAAATAGGAAGGATTAAGGGGAGGAGCCCCTTCTATCATGCAAGGGACCTATCAACCATTCTGAAAAAAAGGCTTTGAAGGTATTAGGTTGCTTATCTTCTGGTTAATTATGTTTGAGGGTTTTTTTATTAAACAAATTTTCATAAGGTGAAATGGCTGGGTTTGATGAAGAAAAAGAATCCAAACCAGGCTGCTGAATCACTGTGTTTTGTTAAATAGTTCTTTTGGTTTTTTTTTTTAAACAGTGGGAGGAAAGAAGAAAGAAAAACAACTGTGAAAGACCTTCCAGAAGATTTAAGAGTTTATAAGTGGGCCGATAACAATAAATTGCAGAGTTGCTGGCTCTGTTACAGATGGTGCATGTGAAATGATCCAATGGTTTGTGCTGTTTTTTTTTATTTGCAGGGAAGCAATAAGCCGACTGTGTGAAGCTGTGTCGGGTACAAATGGAGCTATAAAAAAGCGGAAGGTAAATCCTGTTTTAGCTCAGCAATTATTTTTCTATATCTGCTTTTGATAAGCTTGATACATGGTTCTCTAACAGGCTTCAGTCCATGCTGGAATTAGTGCATTTTAATCCATCTGAACTCAGCCTGGATAACATGGAAGTGCTGGTAGCAGGGTGTTTAGCCTGTTTGGTTTGAGGCTGAGGCTCTGCCCTACTTTATTTTTCTCAGGATTAATGCTTTGCCCAGAGTTCCTGCTTCTACCAGCCCTTGCAGTGCATGGTGCTTTACAAGTTTAAGGCTTTGGCTGCTAAACTATTGGAATTGGGTTTTTTTGGTTTTTTTGGTTTGCAAGAGGGAGCTAATTCACCGGAATGTTATCTGCTGCTTATTTATATACTAAAAAAATTAAACACATTAAACTAAAATAGCAGTGTTTAATGGATTTTGTTAAGTAACTGGGATGTAGTGAGGGGCAACATCAGTGGTTACTGTTGGGTTGTGTCCAGCAGAACTTAGATTTCCTTCTGTAACTGTGGAGCTCAGGAGGAATGAACTTGCTCCTGATAGAGGAATACATGAGAGAATTTCTTGCTCTACCCAGAAACACTTCATTCTTCAGAAACAAAGAAGAGTTCAAAAAGAAAACTGCACATTCTGAATTAGGGAGCCAGCTATAACATTTAGCTCACTGGGATTTTTCCCCCATTATTGACATAAAACTCATTCCTACTGGTATTGCATTCAGAGCTGATGTTTGTTAGAAGATCTATTTGCATTTGATCAAGCCATTATCCTTGCTCCATTGAAAGTCTCAATAAGTTACCATAAAACCTCCTTGACTTTCATATGTTTCTGCCCCTCACAGACTGGGCTGACAGCCTCATTCTTTTCTTTCTTTGTTCAAAGCCTCCAGTGAAGTTTCTGTCTTCTGTACTTGGCAAAAGTAACCTTCAGTTTTCTGGCATGAATATAAAGCTGACCATTTCAACAAGCAGCCTCACTTTGATTAATGCTGACACGCAGCAGGTAGGATACATGTAATCAGTGTCCTTTTCTCCATGCTACACTTTTGTCTTCGTTTGTGGCTTCTGAGGGAAGGCTGTGCCCTGCAAAGGGAATGCAGTACCCTTTAGCAGACTTGTGCATGGCTGGTAAAGCTGAATTACATGATGCCTCTGAATTTAAAGATGAAAGCACTTTGGAGGAATTGACATACAGCACAGGTCCTTTTTGTTCATGATGGAGTGTTCCATGGGGAGGGATCCTTGAGCTCTTGACAAACTGTTTTTCTGGATGTGTTGGCCTGTAAAGTGCCAATAAACAAAGCACTAGTTCTGACTGTAGTTTCTGACAAGTCATAGGAGGAAAAAAAAATGATATAGGTATTAAGTCAGAGCTTGGCTTTGGTATCATCCAAAGCTAATTTACAGCTGGATAATAGATGTGTATAATCAATTATACTGTGAAAAGTCTCTAGGCTCTATTGAGGTGTGTTCCTGAGAGCCTGGATTTGCTTGGCACTGGGCTGTGCTCCCTTCCTTCTTGGCAGATATGACAAGGATCTTTGTCCTGCCCACCTAATTCCTCCCTCAGCTGTTGGTATTGCTCCCTGGGTGATCTCACCCTGGGCCAGCAGCAGGCGTTGCTCCAGGCTGGAGCAGGGGAACATCAGGGAGGCCATTTTGGCTCTCTGGCTCTGAGGAATGCTGCACTGAGCAGGTGCCAGCTGAGCATCAAGGAGCTCTTGGGGGTTTGTCTGTAGTGCAGAGGTCTCCTGTCCATTGCACATGCTGGGAGGGGATTAAGACACCAGGTTTCCCTTCCTTTTGGGTACAATTAGATGTTGGTGGTTGAATTAATTCTGAAGACCGTTTAAGGAAGATTACTCAGGGATCTAGACATTGCTAAGCATGAATGGGTAGTCTCAAAAATATTCCTATTTTTATCGCTTTCCTTCCTAAATGATACATGCATAAATTAATAAATGGGATTGTTATGAATTTACTTTCTTGTTCTATAAAGACATATGTTCTGATGTATGGCCCAAGAACATGTTTAATTTTGCTTTTCAGATTATTGCCAACCATCACATGCAGTCCATCTCGTTTGCTTCTGGAGGTGACCCAGTAAGTACTGATTTATAAAATATACTTCTGCAGGTATAATGAACTCATGTAATAATTGTTACCTGCAAATACTTTGCTTCATCCTTTCCTTCCACAAGCACTAACAGAGTACACTGCACTTCTGGATCATGAGCAGTAATACAAGAAAACTGGGGTACTGACACTGAAAAGGAAAGGTGGAATAGTGTATATTTAATAGATACATAGTTAACTTTCCTGTTGCCATCAGTGAGAGTCAGTCCATTCAAAAGCCTCTGACTTGGGGAATCTGAAAATAAGAATGTGAACATAGGAATTGATTAGTTCAGTGGTCCCCATGATCCAATACCTGTCATAAAAGCTGTCAGCACTGGCACCTCTAAATTTTTAGATTAATTTTGACTCAAGCCAACAGCTCCTATGAGACAGATGTGGCATAACCACCTTCTTCCTGCAGATAGGGCTGTTCTTCCTAGTGTCATTGCCATGCAGTCATGGATGTTTTCAAGTCAGAGGGTTTTTATTCTATTTCAGACTCTTTACTGTAATGACTGTAAGCAGGAAATTCATCTATCTGGGTCGGATAAGTAATTCCTTAGGGCTTGTTTATATTTTTTAGTGTTTTTTATATTATTATCCTGCACTGGTCTTGCACAGTGACTTCAGATTTCAGAGGCTACACAGGGCTGGGTCTGGTCAGTGCTTAATGGCCAGCAAGAGATGTGCATGCACAGATGTGCTGCAGGAAATGGGCTTGATGGAGCAGCTGCTGACACTTCTTACTGGGAGGATAATGTAAAATAGAGGTCTTGGTCATCAGTGGTAACTATAAATCTAGTTGCCCTTCACATAAGGGGCAGTTTTGTTGTCTTGTTCAGGTAGCTTTTTCAAAATTCTGTTTACATTTAAAACAGGAGATAGTTTCCACACAACCTGTCCTTCCACCTGCCCCAGATTCAAGGTCTAAGTTAAGTTCAGTGTTGTTCTGGGCTGTGAAGGAGTAGCACTATTCTGCCTGATAATTAAGCCTATTCTGGCTTTATTTTAAAGCAAAATCATCCAGGCATCTACATAAACATTAAAAAGACATAAAAAATAGCAGGTGCTGCTCCAGTTACTTTAGTTTCTAGTTACTCCCTAGATCTGATTTATTTTAAAATATCTATCCTGAAATATTTATGAACTTTAAGAAAAACTTGAAAGGAAAAGGAAGGAAATTGAGTTCACTAGACACATAAGAAATATTTAGCTTGCTTTGCTTTAGTGATATTAACTTTAGAGATTTAAAAAAAAAAATCTAGGACAAGTTCTGCTGGTCCTAAGACCTGCCTCCTGTGTCATTCATTGTGAATTATTAAATGATTGTTCTTGTGCATATTGCAAATGGGGCCTTGTTTCCTGCCAGCTGATTGCCTCTTCCCTCAAGAGAGCCATGCCTTTAAGCTGTGAATTACATTTTCCCTGTCCCACCTTAAAGATCCAAAATAACAAAATGCATCTTTAATAATTAAAAGAATGTTATTCATTACCTCACCAATTTGACTATAACACTGAATTATCAAGCCACCCTGCTTTTGCGGTATCATTAGAAATGTTAATTTTTCTATTCCAGTTCCCTTTTCAATTTGACTAGAAAAAGAAGATTATTTCAGTGCTGGCTAGAAAGAGAATCAGAAACAGAAAACTGATTATACTGAGATTGTCTGATCTCAGCAGCAGCTTTGAGATCCAGGGCAATTTAACCTGATTGTAGCCAGACTAAAATTGGGCAGAAGCAATTGAGATTGGATATCCATTTCATTCTGCATAATTTTAAAGTTTAACTTTTCTCTAAGATGCTTCAAAACTCAATCTTATTGCTACAAATTGGGAACACTGGAAACTTGTCCTTTGCAGTATGCTAGCGCTATTTTATCTTCCAGTGATTCCGGTAAGGACTGTTCTAGCCAAAAGCTGTGAGCAGCGGTCACACAGCCCTGATGTGTTACATGGGAAAGGCTGTGAGCTCCATGGGAGCAGTGGAAGGAGCAGCACTGCCTGCTGATGAGGCACCAGTTGTGTTTCTACTCCTGTTGCAGAGCTGGAATTGAATACACGATATCCAAAGAATGACAAATGGTCTAGTCCATTTTTTAGACTAAAAAGAATATGGGACAATTACTGTGTTGATAGCCAGCAATGTGTCATTGATATTTTCCTTGGCTCACTTTGCTAGCACCTCTGGTTGCTTTTCCCTGAAAGAAGTGTGCATTTTAAAGCTAAAAATGTACCTGTCTATATGCAATTGCTGTGCTGTGATGG
This sequence comes from Fringilla coelebs, assembly GCF_963513975.1. Classification (NCBI taxonomy): domain Eukaryota; kingdom Metazoa; phylum Chordata; class Aves; order Passeriformes; family Fringillidae; genus Fringilla; species Fringilla coelebs. Next base: position 11,994,675 of record NC_140038.1, on the reverse strand, counting down.
TAGGATTGTTCATAATTACAATGTTCAAGTCATTTGTTGTCTTCTTCCCTGTAGGATACAACAGACTACGTGGCATATGTAGCAAAAGACCCTGTTAATCAGAGAGGTATTGAAACAAGTTTCCAATTGTTATGTGTTTATATGATTGCTTTATTTGTATGTACCAAGGAATTGTTTGAGTTTTAAAATAAGGAAGCTACTGAACTCAGCTCAATACTCTGTACGATTTCTGGCTTTGCTGTATGTATAGGGGTAATAGTATGCAGGCTGTGGCTTTAAATGTCATGTTCTTTGTGCAGTGAAGTGGGAATCTGCAGGTCAGACTAAAGCTGTACTAGCTGCTGGCTCCACGAAGGGATAGGAGCCTTGCTATAATCAATATAGCTTGAGTCTTTACTTTCTGGTATTAACCGCATTTACTTAATTAAAGTAAGGTGTCTCTTTTCAGCATGCCACATCCTGGAATGTCCCAATGGGATGGCACAGGAGGTGATCAACACCATAGGGCAGGCTTTTGAGCTCCGGTTCAGACAGTACCTGAAGAACCCATCTAGCCTGGTTACATCTAATGAAAGGTCAGCACATTCTCAGTCACTTAACTGGCAGTTTCCTTCTCTTTAGTACTTTTCAGGAAAACAATACACTACAAAGAGTGATCCATAAGTAAGATGCTCTGAATATGCTTTCTGGACATAGGATAATTCAAGTGTATGCCTGTACGTGCAGCGTATAAGTTACCAAAATTAGCTTATTCCAGTGAACTCCATTGATTTTTGTGACATTTGTACAGGTGCAGAACACAGAATTAAGCTGTATTGTTCCTTAGATAAAGCAGCTTTATTTTAAGTAATGCAAGTTGAACAAATGTTCTAATTACTCTGCCCAAGTAAGTTCAGCTCTATAAATAGCAGTTACACACACAGACTGAGACTGAGCTCAGTCCTGACCTGTGCCAAGTTTAAGCTTGCTGCAGCTGTGGAAGGTGCGTGGTGGGGAAAAAAGCCATTTTAATTGACCTTTCTGCTATTCTGCTCATGTCCTCGCAGCAGTCTCAGTTTTCACCTGGCATGACTTACATCGGCCTCATGAACTGAAATAAACACAGCCACAACCTGGAATGTTTAAGTGTGAAGCCCTCTGCACATTGCCCGAAATACAGGGCCTAGATTCGTTTCTGGACCACAATTCCCCATTTCAATTACCCTTCTTCCATTGCACTGGGGACACAATTCTTGCTCTAATTTATGGCTCTCCTCACAGATTAGCCATGCCTATTTTTCTCAGGCTTCTTTTTACTGTAACACCAAATTTGATTGTCTGCTACTTCCCATGAGTAGGTAAAGCTGTGGCACTGCTTACCTGCACCCTGAGCACAGGAGTCCTGAGTAGGCAGTGTCAGTGGAACAGGGCCTAATGCATCACAGCAGAGCTGGTTTTATTGCATAAACGCAACTCCAGTTTATATTTATTTCAATGTATATGGTGGTTCTTGCCATTCCACTGCTAAAACTGGTCTGTTTTTCCTGGGGAAAATAACCAGAGGAAAAGCGTTTTATTCCTAAGAAATCCTGCTAGGTTATGTCACAAGCAGCATAGGAGCAGGGAGAAATGGAAGAGGGTGATTAGATTTCCTCCTTGAGCATAACCCACAGCCAGCCTCCAAGAATGGTCCTCAGGCAGAGGAGTCGGATATTGCTGTGTGAATGAGTCACTCCCTTCCAAACTACTATGAATCACATAATCAAATACTTGCACTGCATATCACATAATCAACTACTTGAACTTTATCTCTTTCCTGCTCATGGCCTTTTATCCAATTATACTCTTGTTAATCAGAGAAGTAAGATTTGAGATGAGTTTTTTTTTCTGGGACCGGAGACAGTACAGGAAGCACCTAGTTGTTTTGCAGTGTATCAGCTGTACATTTAAACTATCATCATTCTGGTTTAGCTCAGAAAAACATTGTGTGCTCTCCTTCATGTCATTCAGTGTTCCCTTCAAGCTGAGCCAGAATATTGATTGTGCTTATTAAAATCAGGATAAATGCCTCTAAGAACAGCTACTTTTTTTATTTTTGGTAGTAATATTTGATATTCTAAAACAGTTACAGGCTTGTCTGACTAAATGCCATGAGGTTTTAATTTTTCTCTTGAAGTCTGCCCCCCCCCAGCAATCTCTAGATTTATAGACTTCAGTCAAGAAGCCATAAGAATTAGTTTTATGGTCAGCATTTTGGATACCCTAATGAACAATGCATTGGAATTCTTAAAGTTTCAGTAGATTCCTCTTACCTTTTCTTTGACTTGAAAATCTATCTGGGCTGCCTGGTGCTAATGAAATGACTGTACCTCCCTTTACCCCAAACTGTCATGACTATTTTTAATTCAGGAAGAAGTAACTGGAAAAATAAACAGCTCTGAAAGTTCCTGCCCAAAGCCCTTTACAGCCTCCATATGGCGGATCTGTGTATTGTGTGTTGTGCAGACAGTGGGGATGTTTGCCTACACTAGAAAGCAATTGATTGCATCAGAAGCTTCATTTTTTTTCCTCCCCCATATTTTTTTCAGTGAGGCAGCAAATGCTAATGGATCAGCTGGGAATTCACAGGAGAGGGAGGATCATCATGAATATTACAACGAAATTCCAGGGAAGGAGCCTCCCACCGGTGGAGTGTTAGACATGCGAATGAAAGTGCAGACAGACCCAAGGGCTAAGTGTCCTGTCCAGTGCAAAAAGCACTATTGCTCAGTAAGTACAGCATCTGCTGGGATAAATACTCACTGCCTATCATGGGAATGAATAATAAAATGTTTCTGTGGTGTTAAAGCATGGCATTAACATCAGAACCAGGTCCTGATTATCCGGGGAAAAGTTTTTTTTAGGCTAGATTTAATGATGCTTAGTACATAATTGAATCCCAAAGCACTTTCTGAATATTAACTGGTTTGTCCTTAGAGTACTTTCAGGAGACCAAGTAATATTCCCTTGTTCACTCATTAGCTGTGAGAAGAAAATAGATACCAATTTAAATGGCTTGTTGGAGAGAACATCTGCAAAATCTGGGACCTCCTGGCTCCCTATTCTGTGATCTAATAAATATTTCATCCTGTCCATTATGCTCTACAACTTATATATACAACATTGACTGATTGCAATATATATACAATATTCATTACTCTTGGATTGTTTCAAAGAGCTCTGTTAAATCAGCAAAAGATATCTGTGGCTCTTGTCTGGCATAGAGGGAAATATAAACCAATCAGGGAGTAAAACAAGCCAAGTTCAGATGGCTGCACAAATTTCAGAGTCTGCTGTGTGAGGCCTCGGGAGCACCACCCTTTCCCCACACAGGAAAGAAGGCACCACCACTTTGCTCAGAGGGAGCACACTCAGATGTGCCTGCTGGAATCTGTTGGTTCTGTCTAAAAGCTTGCTGCTCCCAGGTGTTATTTGTGTTTGGTAGCAGCTGCTCCCGGGCTGCTGTGTGTTCCTGTGCTACTGCACCATCTAGTTTTTGCTGACATGAACCATACTCTGCATATCAGGTCCCCACCTCCCCAACAGTTCTCTAATTCTAAAAATGTTTTACTATATCTGGAGTTTGCACCTGATGCTCACCAGTACTGTTGCAAGCAGTTACTCTGCATGTAAATGCAAATGCCTTTTTCCCATGGGGTGTTACTTTTTGGTTTTCCTTTCTCTTTCAGTGCTGCTCAGACAATTTAGTAACCATTTCACCATTTCACTTTCAAACCATGATACCTGTAGTTGATTTTATGATGAGGGACACTTACTAGAAAATCTGAGCTTTCTTACCTAGGAGTTATACTGTATATATACTAAACATCAGATACATAACTGGGCAGTTATGACACTCACATTGGAGTCCAGATGTGACATCTAAAGAAAGAAGAGTATCAGTGTGAAATATTATTTGAGGAGATGGGAATTTTTTGGTGAAGAACATGTTTAATTACCTGTTTATCTATTAACTAATGCATGGATGTTTTGAAGTTACCTGAGTTTTTCTAGGGGACTATCTTATGTGACTGATTTTAAAATTTTTCTACAGACAGGCAGCCCAACCTTCATCAATATATATGAAAATTGTCCAGAAGAAAACAAAACTGTGGGTATGTACTCTCTTTTCCTTCTCATGCATATGCAGAATTAACCAGGGCAGGCTGCCTGGAAGAGCTGTCCCTTGGCTTTCAATACAATGGTGAAAAGTGTCTACTTAGTGGGTCATTTTTAGTTCCCTAGATGGAGGACAGACAAAAAAGCCTTACAGCTTTTCTAAAGGCCACTAATCTATCTTCATGTCTGCTGGCAGACTTACTCATTTTACTTCTCATGATACTGTACAGTAGCTCTTTGTTTTTTTTATTCTCTTTCATACTCTTTGTTGTTCCTTTGTTGTTCCCTGTCTTCATACCATTTGAAAAAGGAAGATACTTCATTACTTATCAGTCTCTGAATACATCCCCTTCTCTTACAAATGCTCAATGAGATCCAGAGTTTCAGCATTGGGTTTTTCCAACAGAGCCTGGCCCCTTGCTTCCAGCATCCCTGGTTTCTCAGTGTGACTGTGCCCTTCCCCTGCCTTAGGCAGCTTTGTGCCCGGGATCAATTTGCCTTTAGCAAAAGTCTGCTCTCAGGGACCCCAGGAGATCATCAGCCTCCATCCCTTTCTGGACTTCCTTTGCCACAGCTGATGCCCTGAGCACATTTCCTCAGCTCCTCTCTTTCACTGCACAATGAGGTCCTTTCTGAATTCCCACCTGCATGGCTCTAAAGCGATCCATTACACTGTCTGTAGGGGATACTTCAGTTTCTTGTGTTATTTCCAATTCAAGGAAAGGAGAATCAAATGGTTTCTACAAAGAGAGGGAGAACAAATAAAAGAATGAATGAATAGATCTATTAATAAAACATTTGTTGAAGAGCAAAAATATGCCTGCTATTTGGCTAGCTGAAGTGCTATTATTTTCATACCCTGCAGGGGATGTTCTGTTAGCCTGTTCCTAGGCTTGGATCCTAACCTGACAGATGTGGTTTGGGCTCTCCAGGCAGAGCCTCAAAGCACCAATCTCCTCCATCTCTCCCTTCTCCACCAGAATAGCAAGAGAGAGAATTGCTCAGCTTCCCACAAGCTCTTTTTGTGGTGCAGAGGGGAAGGAAAGGGTTTTGCAACAAATAACATGTATGGTTTGTGTTTCTATAGAGGCATATATATTAATTTCTTTCCAAACTGTGGGGGGTTCACTGCTGACATTGATTGAAGCAGAACTGGACCAGTGTAGAACATTTCCGAAAACTTCATTCTAATTAGTTTTGGACCTGATGCCTTCTAGACAACAGGAAAAATAAGTTCATTTGCATTTTTATTTTCCTTCTGAATTACTTTAGTGGGTTACAAAGAAGAACATCATTCCTATTTCAGCTTTTACAGTTACTTAAAGCTGAGTAAAAAAAAAAAAGGAAATCTGTGCATACTATATACTAATTGCAGGTAATTGCGATGAGAGGTCACAGAAGACAATAAAAGAGGCAACCTCATTGAAACCTGCCTACAAAGCAGATCTCTTTGATGATCCATGTTACATCAACACCCAGTCCCTGCATTCAGCATGTGCAGCCCGAGGTCCAGCACCAGCACAGATCCCTGGGAGCCCTCTGCGCCAGGCCAGTAGGTTCCCATTGTGATGCCATACCTGTCTAAGCACTGGAAGGAGGGGGAGCTTCTCACTTCTCTGCATGCAGAAAGATTGGCTTTCTCATAAGAAATATAGAAAAGATGGGGGGAAGAAGTCTGTCCTGGTTGTTCTTTTTCCATGTTAGATTCAAGAGAAAAGGGATTAAAGAGCCGAAATAGTGATGGTAAAAAAGCAGTGTAACCTTTCATCTTCTGTAGTTCATTGGTGACAATGAATGGAGTGCCGCAGGTATTAGAAAGCAAGTCTTTAGGATGACAGGAGCTTGGGACTGCACATTGCCTCAAGGAAAAGGCTTCTCCTCTATGTTCAAGGTCTTAATGGAAATGACCTCAGATGCCTTTGCCTCACAGGCAGTAGCATGCAAGGTTAAAGTGGGATTATTGTGACTATCTTTTCTTCCATAGTAGTTCTTCCATAAGTGACCATTGAATCTCATCCAGTAATTTCTAAATCAAACTGTTTGATCTGTGGTATCAACTAAATATATGTCCAAACTTGATTTATGGACTCGAAGTGGTGGATATCCATTAAATGATTATAGAGTTGCTACTGATTGTCCTCATTATTGAATATACTTTATTAGCTTTGCCTTTTATGGTTTCCCACTGAGTGTTTTCTCTGTCAGAGTTGGCTCCACACAAGAAAGTGGAAAAAGGACTGGACAATAAAGGAAACCCAATAAAGAAATCTGTCACCATTGAGACATTTCCAACTTGGGACTGCATCATGCTCTAAAAAGAACTGCCTATATCCTGAGGAGCCTTAGGTTGCACAATTCCATTGAAGAAGTGGTATCCTCATATTTTCCTTAGAAGAATCCTGCCTGTGAATCATTTGCAGTCTGACTGGCTATATCCCAAACCACCCAGTTTTTCTAGTACATTTGGTAATTGTTCATTTTTTAACAGCAAATGCATCATGCTGTAATCCTTCCCTTCTGGCTACATTGGCTATGTTGTCTTACATTCCTGCACATAGCTGGAGCCACTCAACATGACTCTCCCAATGATCTGTGACAATCACTTCAGAGCTTGTTAAGGAAGAAGGAAAAACAAGATCTTAAGGGAAAAAAAATAAAGCTAAAAAGCCAACAAAAATCTTGTTTTTACAGGGAAAATTTGACTTTTTCATACAAAGAAATATAACCCCAAACCAGTACAGCATCAGAAAAATTCCTCTTTCTAATCCCTGTTGCCTAGCGACCAAAGGCTTTCCCATCTAAGGTAGGGGAAGAGGTGGTGTGATAATTTTGCCTAATGCACTGGAGGGTCATGAGCATTCATGTGTGCATATTCTTACAGTCTGTAAGGTTGGTTTGCTTCAAGACTGAATTGTTTGAATATTTTAAAAGCTATTAAAGATATTGGCTTGCATCCTTTTAGGATGAAGTTTTAGGTGAAGTATCCAATACATTCCCTTTCATTTCATTTTAGAGTTACCGGAACCTGTTCAGCAGAGTGCCACAAGCAACACAGCTGGTCTCTGTGCTCTGCCACAAATAAAGCAACAGCTAAAGAATGAAGATTGTTACCATGGCAAATTGAACAGGAAAGCAGCAGAGAGCCTCTTAGTCAATGATGGGGATTTTCTGGTACGAGAAAGCACAACGTCACCTGGTCAGTATGTCCTCAGTGGACTTCAGGGAGGGCAGGCAAAGCATCTACTCTTGGTGGATCCTGAGGGAAAGGTATGAATATTTCATATAATGAAATTTCAGTGCTGCTCAGATATTTCAGTCAAAATGCATGGGTGCATTCCATGAAGTGGAAGTGATTTGATTCCATCCAGGTTAATTTAAATATAGCCAGTGGCTGCAGTAGGTTTGAAAGTTCACAAACTTAAAAGCACTGAAGTATCATGTAAGTAGCAGTGAGGAATTCAAATACTGTTATTCCAGGTGCTGATAATTAGTGTATACACTTAACACATCCTGGAAACCGTTACTATAATCCTATCCTTAATTATGAATTTCTGGATACAAAAAATGTTTTCTGTCACTTCAATTCTACTTTCTTCTGCTCAGAAGAGCAGTCTTGAGTGACATTTCTGAGGAGAGAGTAAATCAAAAAAAGTAATCCTCAATGGGATTTAGAGAAAAATATCTCTCTTCTGTGGAGGAAAAAAAAAAGGTTATTTCATTCCCCTGTGCATAATCAGCCCAGTTTGACATACAGTCTTTTTACTTTACCACTACTTTTCTTGTGAGCTAATGGTGGGCCAAAGGATAGATCTGAATTGCTGTCTACAGCCTAATGATCCTGCTCAAGTGAGTTCAGTGGCTTAAGTGCCTTTTGATTTTAATGTGTTAGCCTCATGTCCAACTGGTTATAAGCACAGTCTGACCTTAAATATATTCTTTTGCTTCTTCCTCTAGGTGAGAACCAAAGATCATATATTTGATAGTGTGGGTCATCTTATTCAGTATCACATGGAAAATAATTTGCCAATCATCTCTTCTGGAAGTGAAGTGACCTTGAAGCAGCCTGTAAGGAAAGAGAGTAATATGGGACATACACAGTATCACAAATAATCCCTTGGATCTCACAAATCCCAAGACAATTCATACCTGAACTTTCTATTATGAAGACAAGTCAAAAAAGTATAGACTGCACTTTCTGCTGCTGTTCCAGAAGAAGCCCTTTGTGTGTGTGTATGTATGAATATATGTATATGTGTATATCTATGTAGATCTATAGAGATCAACAAGCATAGTTATATAGATACATATAATCTTAATCTTAACAAAATTACACCTTCAGAGTGTGAGATTCATTTGTGAGAGGGTATTTTAGACATGCACAAATGTCACTTTCAAGGTCATACTGAATCAGTAACTATTAAAAAGCACAATTAAAACTCTGCATACAAAAGCTCACTTGAAAGAACTGCTGGAACATTAGTATGTGCCTTTTAGCATAGAATTATTGAAACCAATATTATTTATACTGAATTAGTTTTGGTGGTTAAACAAACATGTCTATGCTTTTAACTATTTGCCAAAAACAAATACAATTTGAATATTACTAAAATGTCATCTTCTTTCGATAGACACTAACAATTTCATTTTGCTTGTAACAGCACTTTACTAGCAAGTAACGTTTGAAATGAATGGCATTCACAATACAGAAAGGTTGTCCAGTTTCTTAATAATTTTTTTGTCACTGTCTGACGACTCAAAGATTTGAGATTACAAACATTTACAAAGTTGAAATTAATATATGTAATATAATTTTGGAATAGAACTTGTTAAGGGACAAGCATGCTAGATCTTAATATTTTTGTCTTGCATATGATTTTACTATTATTATCACTTAATACTGGAAACATCTTTTTAAAGGTAGGCTAAATATATTTTCATTGATTACATAGTTGTTTACAAACTAGAAAAGCTGAACAAAACTAATGATACATTTGGGGAGAAAACTATTTAAAGGATGTTTGAACTTTGCATGTGTCCTTAGTCAGTGTTCTTTCCAAAACAAGATAGTTTTCCCCTCTTCACATAGAGTCCATTTGTTCCTAAACATGGAAGAATCTTTTAAAAGAAATCTATTAATTGTTTTGCCACAATAAATACTCTAAACATGAACAATCCTATATTCAGAGTGAACAGTGATTTATTTGGCTTCCTGTTGAAGAAACAGTGATTTAATAAGTGACTGAAGAAAGGCAGGGGAGATTTGGGGAATGAACTGGTAGTCCAGGTGATGGCCTGAGGGAAGTGGTGCATTTAAGACAAGCAATATTCTCTGGCATGAACAGATACAATTCTGTCTGTCTCCCAGCCCACCGGCTCAGTTCCTAAGGCAGACAATTGTTGTGGAGTTCAGCAGTTGCTGGAAATCTTGACCATAAAAAATACATTGTTTGTTTGCCAGTGTTCGTGGTAAATGGAACACTGTAGTATGAGCTCTTTCATCTAGAAAACAAGAGGAGAGGTCTTATAAAATAATGGAAAACAAGCTTCCTTGGAGGGGAAAATATAATGTAAAGAGCCACACTTAGAGCCTACTAGAAAACATCCAGAAAACATAGAAAACATGTCTTTATTTTTATCCTCAGCTATTAGCCATAAAAATACATTTAATTCGTTGATAATAATATGATAAAACTACTCAATTGCATCTACTGAAGCAGTGAGAAGGTTTAAAACATTAGTAGTCGATTTTCTTGCTAACAGTTTGGCATTTTTGATACCCTGAGCCAAACTTCTGCCCTTTCTATCCTATGCAAGGTGCTCACCTGTGACAGCCTCCAGCAAGAGTTCATGCTGGAGCTTTGTACCACAGCAAGAAACTGTAACTGGGATATCAACCCCCTGCATAATGTCCTTTCTATTCTCACATCTTGTCAAACTTCAGAATGTGCTTGATATGACTATGGAGCAAGCAATGAAGCAAACCCAGCTACTTCTGTGGCATGTCAAGTGGAGAGAAAGATCTGTTTTGATTTTTGCATCAAAGCTGAGTTTTATGACAGGTCATAGAGGGAAAATGTGCAGAACTCCACCTCTATTTTTAGTACAAATCAGAGTTACTCAGGACTTAAATAAGAGCATTTGGAGCTGTGATAGTAGGAGATCAAAGTTTCTTGACTTTGCCAGTCAAGATGCTGACTCAGGGACTTTTTTCACTTCATCAGTTTTCACTTAACCAGTGAATAAGGACAGCCAGAGCTAGTGTGTGATGTATATCACAGGACAATGCAGTGTGTCTCTCTCTTTGAATATCACCAATGTAAAACTTTTGAAAGACCTGGATCTTTGTTCTGATGCTCCTGCATATTTTTTACGTGTCTGAAGCAGAACTGTGAGGTAAAAAGGAAGGAAAGGGAGATAATTGGGTGCTACAGCAATAAAGAAGTATATCAAAATCTTCTGATCTGGGAGAAAGCAGATAATCCAACTAATTACAGATAGAAATCAAACACAATGCATCCATGCATTTTCCTAGAACAAACTACATTCATTCTCAGTTTTTGGTTGCTAGAATTTACGTGCCTTCATTTAAGCTATTAATGCTGCTCTGCGGCCCAGCTGTCTTATGTAAAATACACTGTCAGCTCCTCTGTGGAAGTCTTAGAAATAATCATGCTAAAAAGAAAAATAGTTGCCTGAATTTTGGAAAGTTTCCAAAATATTGTTCTTGAGAAACTCAATATGAATTGTCAGACACATTTAAACCCTTTTTGTTCTTTTTTAAGTCATTTAATGCCTGTAAAAATTATGAGAATTGGTTAATCTCTATTCGAATGGTTACTAGAATCCTCTGGGAAAAATGGCTGATTTCGCCTATAATGTCACACTTTTACTAGACACAGCCTGTTCGCTCCTTTTCGAACGTATATAAATTTCACTGAAACATATGAACTGTTTCCTCCCATCAATAAAAATCCTCTAACAAATGACCCAAACGTGTCTGCCCCGGGGTCTTTTCCCGCTGTCCGGGCTGAGGGCGAGGCACCAGGTGGGGCTGTTACAAACGGAACCAACTCTCCGTCAGAATTGCTTCCTGCGACTCTGCGCAATCAATCTGCTCCTTCTGAGGAGGTTTTCAGTTTTTGAAAGGAATGAGCTCTGGAAGCAGAGCGGGTTCCCGAGCAGCCAAGCGAAGGCTGCCTGGGCAAGGGGCTCGGACAGGAGCGGTGACCCCGCATCCCCTCAGCGCCATCGTCACACCGTCGTGAGGCGCGGCTCGCGGGCACGTGACGTCACCCCGCGGCCGCGCGTTGCCAGGCGACCGCCACGTCCCGCTGCGAGATGGCGCCGCTGCCCGCCTGCGGAGACCCCGCCCCTCTACAGAACTCACACTGCCATTGGTTGTCTGCTCGGCCAATCAGCTCGCCAGGCGCATTCCCGCGACCATGCGCGCCTGCTTTCAAACAATCAGCAAGGGGTGGGCCCGCCCTCCCGCGCGGCTGGGGGGGACTCTGGTCGCGGGTTGGTGTCCGGAGCTGTCAATCAGCGCGGCTAGGGGCGGTTCTGGCCACGGGTTGGTGCCCGGGGATGTCAATCAGCGCCGCGGCTCGGGCCGGGTTTGATGAGGAAGCGCGGCGGGCCCGTCCCGCGGGTGGCTGTGGAGGGCGGGTGGCCAAGGCGGCTCAGGTGGGTTTCGCTGTTCGGGCCGCGCTTTGCCGCCGTCTGCGGCCCTGGGGGCCCCGCGGGAGATGCGCTGAATAACGGCAGCATCGCCCCGCGCGCCGTCTGAGCGGACTGAGGTGGCGGCGGCCGAGCTCGCCCCGCGTCCCTAGGGCTGCCCCCGGCCCGTCCAGGTGCGGCTCTCCGGGGCTGGTCGCGGCTCTGGCGGCTGCGCACTCTCGACCGGCTGCCTTCGTTCCCGGGGCTGGGGAGGGCCCTAAGGAAAGGGGACAGGGCCGGTGGTTCGGCCGGTGCGGTGTGCGGGAGGCGGGAGCCTCAGAGCCTCCTGTGAGAGGGGTCACGGGGGGGCACAGAGACAGGGGCTGCGCTGCGAGGCCTCCTGCAGCTCTTTTGGAGAGTTTCCTTGAACAGCAGTGGGCAAGAGGGTCCTTTAAACGTGATGAAGTGACTTTTAACTTGGAAATAATGCTCTTGTAATGTTACATTACACCAAGCAAAGACTTCGGTATGTGCTACACCTGTGTGCCCAAACGAGTGTCCCTTGAACGGGGAGTAACTTGTCTTGTAACCAAACCTGGACCCGCACAGTAGCTTTCTGTGAGCGCACTGCGAAGGGTGCGCAGGCCCTTGGGAGTCAAGACTCTTCTTAAGCAGTGAAATCTGCAACTCGTGATGCTTTTCAGATTTCTGTGATGCTTTTCCTGTTTTTCCTTTTGGGGCTGTTATCTAAATGAACAAGGAACAGCATACTTTCAGTTTTTAATACGAAATATAGTTATTCTCTAGAAGATTAGGAAGCGAAATTCAAAAGTGGACATTACTATCATCATGTATCACATCATATGTGTACTCTGCAGTACTAGAACATGCCGAAAATAATGTCTGGTTGCAAGTAAATTTAAGAAATTGTATTACGTCAGCCTTGTTTTAAATGCTACATTCTTGGAAGTGAGTAGGCCTTAATATATGGGAAACAAATAATGTGCAATGGCTGTTTCAAGAATTATGTTTTCATGCTGAGTAATTCAGGTGATGAGGGTGGTGCTTTTTGATTCCTTGTATATTTTACTCACGTGTGATGTTTTCTTGTTCTGTGTTAGATTTTGCTGGATACACAAAATCAATATTAGAAAACAATGTCCCTTGACTTTGATAGTGGAGCTCTACAAACTCAACATGAAGATGAAGACTATGACCAAGAAGATTATGCAAGAGAACAAGAGGTGAAAAATAATTAAGTAATTTAATCTGAAGGCTTGTGAATTTAGCTTCTCTTTTAAGTGCATAAAAAGAAAGGAAAAAGGTTTATGGAGTCTGGTAAGGGCAAAAGAGGGTGCAGACTGTGCCACTCTTGAAAAGCATAAGAAGTGAAGTTTGGGTGTGTTTTAGTTGTGGTGTATTTCTCTGTTTGTGTCCAGTTGCTTGGTCCAGAGCAGAGCACTAATCATTGCAGTGATGACTTCTTGAATTTAGTGATACTGACTGGCAAGTTCTTATCTGGATTTCCATCCAGACTTCTCAGAAAGAGCATTTTTTTAATGTCTACTACCTCTCTAGCCTGGAGATTAGAGAGGAGAAATCCTGGCATCATCAGTTTGGAGATGATTCCTTGAAATTAGTCTGTCCTGGGACATGTCTTCTAGATTTCCCTTACCTCTTTCTGCTGCTGTTGTTTTCTTAACAAGAGTTTGGCAAAAAAAGGCTTTGGTTGGTACTCTAGTCTAGTAAGCATTCTGTGGTTAAAGTGTCTTTGTGAATGTTGTGAATTCCTCCTTGGAGGAAGAAAACCAGGATTTTGTGCAAGTGACCTACTTTGCCAATGTTTTTGGGCTGAACTTGTATCAGTTATCCTGAAGAGCATATAATGAATGTTGTTTGTTCTATTTCAGTTGCAACAATTGTTGACAGACCTTCCCCATGATATGCTGGAGGACAGTGGAGACCAACTCTCCAGTTACTCAGACTGTAGCATTCAGGAGCCTGAGGAGCAGTAAGGCATTTGGCATGATCTTTTTATTATTTATGTTGTGCTTTCAAGAATAGAGCAAAGTCTGAGTTGATGAGGTGTCTAAAAGTAATCCAAGCAAAAAGGGAGTTGTAGTGCATTTTGCAGTAAATTAGATGTGCCTTGATTTAAGAAAAGAAGGTTTGTTTTTTCCCTGAAGTTATTAGTACATAGTAAAGCTGCTTGTGTCTTTCTAGGTCACATGAGCCTGGGAAGCTTGATGGAAGGTGGAAGGATCATCCATTGATCAGTGATCCTCCAAATGTAAGTTTGTTTGAGCAGGGATGTAATTACTGCTTGTTCATAATAAGATGCTAAATATTGTTTAAATTAATTGTTTAAATTTGGTGTTCAGTTGAAGTATTTCTAACTTGAGGGCTGGTAACCTCAGGAAAAAGAGGGTGGGGTGAAATCAGAATTTTGAGAGAGCAATTCTAAACCTCATATCCATTCATAGGGCTATGAACAAGGACAAAATCTGTACCCTGAACAATTCTTGTGTGACCAGCAAACTGATCATGTTGAAAAACATGGGAAGAATTGGAATGGCCTACATAATGATGAAGAGAAGAAACATGTATATGATGTTAAAGAAGATTACTGTGGCCAGGATGGCCAAGATGATCCAGATCATGTGTATCTTGGTAGAGATGGGTTTAACTCTCCAAGTTGCTACCAAGAGAACAATGTGTATCATCTTCCTGAAAACTTCAGGCCTTATACAAATGGCCATAAACCAGAATTTGACGATCAGCAAAATAAAATATTAAATTTTTCAGATGATCCAAAGCAACATCTTAAGGTATTTTAGAAGCTGACAAATTTTTCTATCTCTTGGAATATTTTCACAGAACTTTAGCTATTGGTAGTAATATTTCTACATGCCTTCAGTCTCTTACAATCTGTTCAAACAGTGCTGGGAGGCTTATGTAGCCTATTTTAAAAAATGAGACATTAGTGACTAAATTTTCATATGTTCATGTTACGATTTTTGTTCTTTCTCCTGTTGCCTTGGTAGAATTCCATGAGGTAGAATGAATGTGGTTCACTTAAGTGTGTGTTTATTCTGTTTAAATTACCACTTCACTGCTTTTCTAAGCTGGAAGCTTTCATGAAGAATTCTGTCATGCTTAAATGGTGTGCTGGATTGGAGCCTGAAAATGAAGAGCTACTAGAACTCTTCCTAATGTCAACCTGTAAAATGAAAAGTATTTTCACTGAGCAAGACTACAGTTGTAGTTTTAATGTATTTTCTCTTATGTGTGTACTGTCAAAACAGCAATTTGTTGCATCTGATGTTGTCAATGGCCAGTCACCAGAATCTTACAAAGTGACTTATAAACCATACCAAAATGGCATTCATCAAAATATTCCAGGAATCCAAGAAGGAAACAGAAGAAATGAAGTGTTTGAAGGTTTGCAACATGAATTCTTGGGCAATGATGAAAGTAAGTGTTTGGTGCTTAGACTTGAAATAAACTTGTGTAAAAAGTTCACTGGAAGTCAGTGAACATGTTGATTTCAGTAGTTTTTCAGTAAGAGGACAACTAAAAGTATGTTGAAGTATAGCATCTTTTGTATCTAGAAATAATCTCTTTCTGCTCAGGGTATATAAGTTTTGGGCACTGAAAATGTAGTTTTGATTGATGAAACTGAAAAATTATTTCTGGTGGCTTGATGTCAAACCTTGTTGACACTTTACCTCCTTTTGTAATATTGGAATAATAATACAACTCACTGTACCTTAGGGAGTGCACTCTGAGTGATGCCACATTGGGCTTTTCTGTTAGGTCCACTTCAAATGACTGAACTGCTTTGTCAGACACGTTGTAAACTTGTAGTGGCCACAAGTCTGTGAGTTCATAGCATGTAAACTTTTATCTGGGCCTGCTGTAAGGTTGGAATTGTAGTTTGCACAATCCTTCAGCCATTGCTGCCAGAGCAATTTGTGTGATGCAAATCAAATGTGGATTAAAAAAAGATTTTGTGCACCAGCAATGAACTTAGCCCAAAAAAAAAAAATTTTACAGCAGGAATTACAGCAATGATTTTCTTGGTATCTGTGCTGACTTGTCTGCATGCTGTTTGAAATTTGGCAGATTCTTCAGAAAACATGCAGATTCTTCAACTTCAGGTTCTAAATAAAGCAAGGGAAAGACAACTGGAAGAACTTCATGAAAAGCTAGAAAAGAGTGCACAGCAGATTAGGTATTTGAATCATCAGCTTTCAATGGTCAAAGGTAAAATCTTTTGTGCTAATTCTTAGATTTTATTAATATCTAGCAACTTTTAAATTCTGAGATTGATTGATTGATTTAGAAAGTGTCTTTGAAAGTATTTATTATACTTATAAACTTGATTTGGGACTATATGTGACTAAACCTCTTCTCCCAAACATTGTTCTAAGTAAAAATCTCTGGATTGGTGCCTGACTGCATAACTGTCTTAACTTTTACTTTATTTTCAACACCACTGTTGCTTTCCAGAGTCCCCATGTATCAGGCATCACAAATGTACAGAAAAGTGAGAAGTCTGCCAAAGTAGTCTTTTCAAAGTTGGGAAAGGGGTGAAAAAAAGTTGACACCAAAACACCCAAACCCCAATAGGAGAAATGGACATCTATGAAAAAAAAATTTTTTTTGGTGGTGTGTGGTTTAACAGGTCATTTCATAGACTGTATGTAGAGAAAATCTCTTTCAAAAATTACAAAATCTGAGTTTCTTAGTTTCCCATTTCTTACAGGAACAGACAAAAAAAAAATAGTAAACATAGAGAACTAAGAATATAGTTTTTGGAATGCAAAAGAAGCAAAGGAGAGAGAAAAGTTCCACTGTCAACCATTTGGCTGTGTCTTGGCTGTTCCTCCAGAGGACTCTCCCTTTAAATGGTGTAAGGGAGGATGAGATATTATATTTTGGGGATCCTCGTGGCAGGAATGATCAATCTGACTCCATATTCTCAGAAGGCTAATTTATTATTTTAAGATACTATATTATGTTAAAGGACACTATACTAAAGAATACACAAAGGATATTTACACAATGCTAAAAAGATAATAATGAAAACTTGTGACCGACTCAGCTTGGCCCTGATTGGCCAATGAGTGAAAACAATTCACACCAGAAACCAATTAAACAATCACTTGTGGTAAACAATCTCCAAACACATTGCAGACAAGCAAAACAAAGGAGAATCAAATGAGATAATAATTGTTTCCCTTCTCTCTGAAGCTTCTCAGCTTCCCAGGAGAAAAATCCTGGGCAAAGGGATTTTTCAGAGAATGTGAATGTGAGGACTTCCTGCTGCCAGGATGGGGCTTGTACCTTCAGGACCCTATTGGAAACAGTGTATTGGAGTGCTCCCTGCTGCCAGGAGGACACAGTGGGTGCTGGATGGGGACTGTTTTTGTTCAGTCTTCTGTTGTTGTCCACAGTGCAAGGCAGGGTGAATGGTTCTGTAGAGCAGGTACTGAACAGTTGTGTTGCATGAAGCTCTTGGGTGGCTGGCCATGGTTCTCATGCAGTTATGTCTCTTTCTTCAGATGAAAAGGATGGTTTGGCTCTTAGTCTTCATGAGTCTCAGAAACTCTATCAGAATGGAAAGGAACGGGAAGTGCATCTTGAAGGCCAAATCAAGGCCCTTGAAACGCAAATTCAGACTCTTACTACCAATGAAGAGCAGGTACTGTAAATATTTCCAGACTGTTTATTGTGAGAGACCTCTACAATTCAAGCTGTGGTACATTTACATTAAACAGAAGTGCTAATCTCTTGAAATGCAGGTCATGATCATTGCAAAAGCTAAATGGATGATGGATGGGTAGGATTCATTGGTTGAAAATACTGTGGATGAAAACACAGGCATCATCTGAGGACTTGTGGCAACTTTTGCATAGAAAAAATGAACTGATGTGAGAATATTGGAGCAACAGTGAAATGTATGTAACCAGGATCTACTGTCATACTGTTTCTACAGATACTGAAGCAATCCAAAGTGGCAGAGGTGGCCATGGAAAGTATGCAAAAGCAGCTGTTAGAACTTCAGAGATCAGATGCCCTCCAGCGAGCCAGAGAACAACATGAGGCCATTATTTCTGCACTCAAGCAGAAGTATGAGCAGCAAGTATTGTCATTAGAGCAGAAACTTGATACTACACAATCTGCACTCAGAGAGGAGGTGAGAAATTATTTTAGGATGCTGAGTATTGTACTGGAGACACTGTAGAGCTCCCCATATTTCCCAAACTGCATTTCTTGACCTACAATTCTAATAACTCCTCCTGGAAGCTGCTAAGAAAATGGAAAGTCTCAGCATTATGAGGCCTATGTGATATGTTTGTAAAACAAGTAAAAATACTCTCTTCCTAGAAAGAGCTCTGCAAAAATCTAGGAGAGCATGTTAAGCAACTTGAAAAATTGTTGGAAGAAACCAAATGTGAAAAAACTGAAATAATAAATCGACTGACAAGAAGCCTAGAAGAAAGCCAAAAGCAATGTGCAAACTTACTGCAAACAGGTCAGCCTTTTACTCATACCTTTCCTTGCAGAAATATCTTCATTTTTTCTGAATATGAAATTGCATATTGATGTTTCTATGGAAGTGGAATCAGCATCAAGCTAATTGTGTTCTAGACTGTTTCCTGTGCAGTGGATTAGCCAGATTGAAAGTTCATTCTAGACTAAGATGTAAAAATCAAATAGGAATAAAAGTAAACATCATCTCCAAACCCTAAACAACAGTGATTAAAATGTTTTCATGTGTGATTTGTGCTGCATATGTAAACCTTGTTTCATACTGAACAACAGGGTTTGGATGCAAGTTACTTAATTTTGTATTAAGCTTGACTTGAATTGCCGTTCTAAATTCAAGTCCTAGTGAGAAGAATTGTTTTGGGAGCTGGAGGCTGTTGGAAACCTGTGTCATAGAAATAGATTGGGAAATGTTTTGCAGTTTGTGTGTTTAACTTTTGCCTACCTTCACACATTGAAGTCTTTTCACAGTAATGTATTTAGTAACTGTTAGTGAGCCCAAGGAAATAGAAACAGTAATGTCTCTTGCCAGAATCAACATTATTTTTAACAGAGATCTTTCTTCAGATTGCATAGACTTTCTTGCACATTTATGACTTGCTCTTCTTCTGCCTTTTCTTTCCTACAATAGGCTCAATGCAGGAGACCAATCAGTTGCGGTTTCAATTGCAGCAAGCTCAGTCTGCACAGATTATAAGCAACAACATGAACAAGGCTTTGCAGGTTAATTTTATTGAATATTTTATGTTAGAATAAAATATGTTCATTTGATGGAGGGGGGAGAGGCATTATAACTAAGAGGTTGGTGATTAAAACACTTTAAATTTTTGGAGGAAACAAGTACATCATCTTTGACTACTTCCTCTCCCAGTGTTGTATGTTGGACTTTCTCCCTCCCCACCAATTAAAACACAGCTGGGCAATTGTATTTGCACAAATCTGATCTCATACTTCTGTCCAGCCTGCTTTTGGAAAAACAGTTGAATGTAAATTCCATGTGCTTGAAGTCTTATAATTTAATGAAGAGATACCATGTTCTGTAATTTATCTTTTGTCAGCAAAAGGGAATGTTACAAAGTCTCTGTAAAGCATCAGTGGAAGTCTGTGTTTCCAATTCATATATTTGATTTAAATCTGTTGTCTTGGAAACTGTGAATCCTACTAAGTACTAGGGTAACAGCTGTTTCTCCAGGTATGTACTTTTCTGTTGTCATCCATTTTGCTGTACAAGGACACTAGGAATGCAAAAGAGCAAAAGAAATAATACTTCACAGATGGACTGTAACAAGAACAATAGGGAATATTTCTTGTATATTTTAACAAATTTTTAAGTTTTGATATATGCTTTGCTAGAGGTATCAGAAATGAAAAATGAAAGTCCAAGTAAGTTAATGCTAGACAATTCAACTAAATGCAGCTAAATATAACTATATTTAGAAGGAAGAGCTCCATGTGTTTATTTTCTTTGGTAGAGTTATCATGGTCCTGATATGTTGGCTTGAAGTCTTTCTGGTCAGTGTAATTTTTTTTCTGTCTCTTCCTTCAGGAAGAATTAATGGAACTGAAAGAAGAAATAGCTTTGTATGAATCTGCTGCCAAGCTTGGAGTATTTTTGAATGATGCAGGTGGAGAGCGACCTATGAGCCTGGGTGATTCCTATGTAGAACTGGGAATTAAAAAAATCACAGGGAAGAAGCCAAAATTCTGCAGGTATTGAGTGATTCTTGTTGAAAGAAAAATTTTTAATCCTCAAGAAATCATGCAAGTTACTTGTAAAAAGATGCTTCTACTGGATCAACACATAGGTTTTTGATAGATATTTGACATACTGCTTTTATTGCCAGGTAATATGAGAGAAACTGTACTAACACCATAAATTGGTTGCCTAATTAATGTCTTGTTTGCTATTTAATAAGTCTTCAGATTTTATAGGAACTGTATTGCTGTTCCTTTAATTGTTGAATTATATTCATGGATACTTTTCTTGCTCAAAGACTCCACATAGTTGCTTAAAGCTAAAGCTGTCTTTTACATCAATCAGTGGAGTTGCTTCAAAACTCTTCACATTGTGAGAGAATGAATCTTTTGAGGAAACAGCTGAATTAACAAGTTCTCTGTAAATTAATTGCAACTTGATGGAAAACCTTTGATATTCATGTCCTCTTATGCTTTTTACTATTACATCTTAAACATCCTGGTATTTCTGGTAGCATTAGTTACTCCTCTCTTTGCTACCACTGCTTTCAGCTAAATGTGTTTTGTCTTTTAAATACTGAACTGGTTATGTCTTTCTTGATAGTGCAATACAGAACAGAGACATGGATAAAGAACTCTCTAAAGATGAAATTATTGTAGAATTAAAAGCTGAGCTGGAACGTTTATTGAGCAGTAATAAAATGAAGAGAAACCAGATTACTCAACTACAAAATAGTCTTAAGGATTGCCAGAAGACACTAGAGGAATACAAGCAGTTGAAAGCAGAAAAAGCATCAAGAGATTCAGAGGTTTGTTCTTTTACACTTCTTTAAAAGTCAAGTATTCCTGCTTTTTGGTGAACAAAACCAAAGCTTCTTATGACATCAAAAATTTATGCATGGCTGAGTATTCATAGCAATTCTGGTTTTGTATCTTTGTTTGAAAAAAAAAAAAAAACAACTGAAGCAGAGCCTGGGCAGCATATGTGTTATTAAATGAGTCCTAAAATGATGCTTTTATGCTTGAGAGTGTCTGGTGTCTGCCCTATTTGTGTTAGAAGTAAATTTCATTGGAAAAAGATGGTTTTCTTTAGCCAAAGGACCTCGTAATTTCTGCAAGAGGGCTGACAGTACCATTAGATTATACAATCAGAACATTTAACACATTGCCTTCAGAGGGCCTTCACAGGTAATTTGACCAATAAGGAATCTCCTTGATACTGCATCTCTCTTCACCCCGTTATTGCCTTCCCTCTATAGATTGATCAGCGTTGCAGTATCTGTACATGGAGACCTGGATATGGGATAGGAATCCAATGTATGTGGGAAGTGTGCTCTCTGTTGGATGAGTGCTGTCATTCAGCTTGCAAACACTACACTGAATAGCAGTGATTCTCTGATCTTGCAATGCAATAATTTCCTGTATTTAAGTACAATTTTTATTTGACAACTGAACTTTTTGAGCGTTAACTGCTAAATCATTTATATCTCGAAAGATATCATCTTAATTTTATTTTTAGCCTGCCACAAATTTGAAGGATGCTTCTGATAATCTAAAGGAAGAAGTTCTGAGACTCAAAAAGGCTAATGAGGCTTTGCTACAGCAAGTTGAGGTAAGACAGAGATGCTGTTTACCACTACAGGAAAAAAAAAAATCACGAAAAAACCCCACTCCGTGCTAAAAATGTGATTAGAAAAGATTCTTACAAGCCCATATTACTTGACCCTTGTTTGTCTAGGCTCATACTTCAACCATTGAAGAACTGAAGGAAAATGAGGAAAAACTGAAAAGCTTAAATCAAGACCTCTGTTGTCAGATGAGAAAGATGGTTCAGGAGTTTGATCATGATAAGCAAGAGGCCATTGACAGGTGAGCCTCTTAGCTTAGTTTAGTTTAATTTGTGGATTTTCATCCTGCACACATAATCTTGTTCCAGCTGTCAGGTACAAGAGGAGGTCAATGTTAGAAAAGTATTTTCTTACAGAAAACTTGAACCTAGGTAGTTGAAATCAGGTAGTTATTTTTCCTTTCTTGGAATTGTAGGTGTGAAAGAACTTATCAGCAACATCATGAGGACACCAAAGCACATTTTGAGAAGGAGCTGATGGAGAGGTTTGCTGTGGAAAAGCAGCTGCTTCTTCAAACTTCTGAAGAGACAATCTCGCAGTTAAAGTAAGACTTAGCATTATTTCCATTTTTACTGAAACTTCCATGTTTCCTGTCTGACCTTCACTATTAGTTACAATTGGTCCTCTGAGGCCAATTGATGAGAAGTTATCTGTCCTTTGAAGGGATAACATAGAGGAGCTGAACAAAGATATTACTGCAGTGAAGGAATGCTACATTGGAGTTTGTCGGGAGAAGGACGCCTTGGAAACTACTTTAAGACAGAAATTTCAACAAGAGCAGCAGCTGAAGGAAGAGAAGGTACAAATGGAAATGCCTATAAACCATATAATTTCTCATTGTTTTCAAGATGTGATATTAGTAAGTGTATTTAATTTTGTGAATGTTTGAGGAACCTGTTCGGAAGAGATGCAGCTGAATCAGAAAGCTCATACACATGACTTAGTGGTTTTTAAACTAAGCTGGTGTTGTGTTCTGGGCTTTGAAATTCTGTACAAATAACTCTTTCCAATAGCTGTTTGTTTTCAAGTAGTGAACTTCCATAATTCAGACTTCTGAGGATGCTTAGTCAGCAGTATTATCTTTTACATTCATAAATAATTTTCAAAAAACCCTGAATGATGATGCAAGTTTACTGCTTCCTATACAAAACTGATCTAAAAAATACTGTGTTTTTTTAAAGTAGTAATCAATTCAGACCGATTTGATTAAAAACTTTTATTTTCTGAAGATAGCAGTGTGATAGCAGTGACAGAAGTAGATCAATGGGCTGGGTAAGCAAAAGGTGCAGCTCAAAGTATGATGGGAGTAAAGGTATTTGATACAAAAACTTACTTTACAGCAATAGTCTATAATAACCTCTGATATATCGTTTTAAAACACCTTTTTTGAGAGTTATATCTCTTGTCTAGGTGGCATCTGTGCACAGCCTCTAGAGAGTTAATCATGTGTCTCATGTGTTCTCATAGTTTTGTGCCAGAGCAGTTGTGCCTTGGAGAATACTTCATTTATTTATTTTTGGTCTAGCTCAAGAAACAGCTACTAGAAGAAAAAGAACTCTCCCTTAAACTTCTGAGGACTGAGCTTGAAGAGGAGCACATCAGGTCTATGATAGCAGCAAAGAAGCAGTGGCTGGAAGAGAAAAGTCAGCAAGTTCAAGAGGAAGTTGCATTAGCCAAAGTTCACTGGGAAAAGGAAGAAAAACAGGTGTGAAACTTAGATCAGGGAATTTCAATTTTTTTGTTTGTTGCTTTGCTGTTTATTTTCAGAAACAGAACTTTAGATTTATGTGCTGCTATTCTGCCATTGGAAGTGGCTGTTAAGGATTTGTCATTTTAAAAGCCTCTGAAGAAGTCATTAGGTATTTTAGATGTTTCATATTTTTAAAGAAACCCAAAACCTAGATCTTGCAAAGTAACAAACAGAATACCCTGAATCTCACAGCTGGTAGTATGGTGGAGTTTTCCACCCTGGTGCTTGAGTGAAGGGTTGTGCTTTCTGTTGTGTCACTCAGGTATCATGTAGAAATCCTTTGTGTGTCCTATCCCATAGAAGAAAGCTCTGATGAGTCACCAGACTCTCCTCTCTCTTTGCATGGTTTTGTTCTCCTGTTAAGGAGAATCATTGATGTGAACAGTGTTTCATTTTCTAAACACCAGTGAAATCTTTATTCAGACATTGGGGAGATTTTCTTAAAAAATATTTTTTTCCTTAGAATAAAGAACAAGTCTTTGCCAAATTAGAAAGAGAATGGCAAAGTAGGCTGGAAGAAGTGAGAAGAACTGTAGTTGAATGTAATGACTGCAGCTGCCAGACTGACCAAGTTGTGGATGAAGCTTCAACTAAAGAGTTAGAAGGGACTGTTGAAGACCAGAGGCTGCAGATACAGAAGGCTCTGAAAGAAAATACAGCCTCTGAAGAGGCCTTAAAAGAATTTGAATTAGAACTGGAAAATAAATACTGTAAAAATCTTGCCAGCCAGGTAACAAATAATTGTTCTCTCTGCCTGGAGTCTGTGAAACTGCTGTGTCCACTTAAGTCACCTAAAAAAAAAAAAAAAAAGTGGACTCCTCCACTGACTTCCTCTTTAGTATTGATATTTGCTGTATTAGAAATAGAGTTCTTAAAAATTTCTGAGAAAACTGTAGCATGTGGTTTGTTTTTCACACTGTTAAACAAGTTTTGCAGGAGTTTTGAACAGAACTGAGTAACACTGACTTAGATTTTATACCATTTTGTTAAAAATAAATTTAGTATTTTTAATTTTGGCATAATTGTTGCATCAAGAAATGCATGGAGTGCTGCTGGTATGATTCTTTTAATTTCTATAAATGTAGGCAATCCAAACTGAAGTCTGTTCTTGCACTGTTACATGAAAGTAATAATAAAAATGTATTCAGTCTACCTACCTACCTACTGAAGCAGGTTTTTTATCTGTTTAAAGGTAGATGCAGCTTTAGCCCAAGCTCATGCCAAGTGGCTGCAAGAGTACAAACTAAATCTAAAGACAGAACAAGAAAAATGGGAAAAGGAACACCAAAAGACTACAGCAGAGCAGGTAGCCCAAAATACTGCTATATGTGTGTTGATAAACAGTAAAGTCTTCCAGATCCCATATATTGCTGAGGAGTGAATGTAGACATAGGCACAGGGAGTGATTAAGGAAAGATGTTTCTTTGTGTACTCTGCTCCACACCCTTTTTTTTTTTTTTTTTTGCCTAGATAGGCTTAATTTTTATTAAATAAATGGAAAAGATCTCCAATAGATTTTTAATGACTCAGAGTTACATTTTGTGTCTCTATGAATGCGGGTATTTATTTCTAATGACTGTGTTGTTTATTTGCCAGTTAGCCCTGGTTCTCTCAGCTGCTGAGGAGAAATGGAAGAAAGAATATGAAAGTACAGAGACATCTGGATTAAGAGTTAAAGAACTTGAAGAAAAGATAATTTCTCTGAGGAGGGAATTAGAGCTGAAGAAAGAGGAAGTCCCTGCAGCTGTCAAAGCAGAACTAGCAAAAGCCCGTGTGCAGTGGAACAAAGAAAAGCAAGAAGAAATTCTGCAGATACAAGAGCAAAATGAGAGAGACTACCAATCATTCTTAGATGATCACAGAAACAGAATTAAAGAGGTCCTTGCAACAGCAAAGGAGGACCTTGCAAAGCAGAAGAATGATCTCTCCATTCAGAAAGAAGCAGAAATCAAGATGTTACTAGACCAAAAGCAGCGAGAATGGGAGGCTCAGGAAGCCAAGAGATTGCAGGATGAAATGAATCGGTATGAGGAGAAGACTCTGGTTGAGCTGGAGTATTTGTTGAGTGAAATTCATGAAGAACTGGTCAAGTGCACACAGAGTAAACATTCTTGGAAGGACAAGGGTTTTGATTCTCATGTTCAATTAACCAGTCAAGGCAAAGACAAACTGAAGGCTTGTTTACAAAAGGCTTATAGAACCACGGTGTGCACAATTCTGGAAAAGAAAGAGCGAGAATGGAAAGAGGTAATATTTCTGTAAGTTATAACTGCCAGTCAGAAAAGGGATTTGAGAAGTCACTCAGGCCTGTTTTCTCCCATGAAATATCCATGTAATTGTGAAAAATAGAAAATTCAACATTTGTGTTCATTTTAGAGTGTATTTTAAAACTAAAAGGAGACTAAATCTACCATTAACAAATGAAAAGGAAAAGGATATAGCTTTGACATCTTCAGTCTTTAAAGAAGAGA
Source organism: Fringilla coelebs (assembly GCF_963513975.1). Taxonomy (NCBI): domain Eukaryota; kingdom Metazoa; phylum Chordata; class Aves; order Passeriformes; family Fringillidae; genus Fringilla; species Fringilla coelebs. The sequence continues at coordinate 11,968,783 of NC_140038.1, read as the reverse complement.
AGGGCAGGTTAGGAATGTCATTTATGCAAAGACTTCTAAATTAAGATTAATCCACCTGCTTGAGGTTGGGAGCCTGTTAAAGGCTCCTTATAATCTCTTTGATGGGCTGTAATGACAAAATCCACCTCAGATTTTTGCATAGCTGCAAAATCCCGTTTGCAGTGGTGATTGGACAGTGATTATGGGTCATGTTATGCTTCTTTTTCCCTCCTCTTTATACAAATAAAGATGAAAATCTTGCAGAACTAAAAATTCTTTTTGCAAGTTGCCTGCAGTAGGTCAGTTTGTCAGTCAGTTCTGTTTTGGGAATAAGAGTCTTGCCTATTTTATTGTGCCTGTAGGAAATCTTTTTCAGTGTGCCTTCCCAAATGAGGAAAGATGTCTTACCCGCTTCTGGAGGAGTTTGGGGCTAAGTCAAATTGTCTCCCAAAGCCCTTGTTTCTGTTGTTTTAGCAGATTCCTCTTTTTGCAGTGCTTATGCTTGTAATAAATTTTTTGTTATGGGGAGCATCCCACCAGAAATGCCATTGCTACCCAGCAGTTAGTAGCTGGGGGATTATCTGAGAATAAGACAGAGAAAATGTCTTGTTTTTCAAGAGAAGATGGCATGTTACCATTTCTTTAGTGTCAATATATTTCTGTTCAGCAAGTGGGCCTGAAAGATATTCGTGTCACAAGTCATATCAACAATGATAAAGAGAATAATTTTTTTCCTGTGCCTTAAGCACCTTCTGGAATGGAAATGAAATGTCTCTTGGTAAACTGTTTAATGTGCCTTTGAATCTCAAAACATTGCTTGGCTTGAACCACCTTATGTAGTGAAGTCTTTTTAATTTCCTAGTAATGTCTTTTCTCTTTAAAAAGCAAGTTATCCCCAGCTGTTCAAAGACAGGGTATAGATCTGCAGTGTTAAGGGCTACTGACATTTCCAAATAATACTCAAGATATTCAGGCACTGCTGTTGCAATGATTTATGCTAAATAGAACTTCTATATCACAGAATAGATGTTTTCTTCATGATTTGACTTGTAATCTGTGGTTTTACTGCAGGTTTAAGGTACCTGTGTTAAAATTACTAAAGCTACTTGGTGACCAGGGTTGGTTGTGGTGCAGAGCACTTTTCTTGCTGTGTTGCGTTTTCAGGAAGTATTTTTCAATTGCAGAAATATGAAGAGCTAGTGAGTAATGCAAATAAAGAATCTTACCCACAACATGGTGCAGGAAACACAGTGGATGTGGCAAGACCCTCTGTGTGCAATGTTGGACACCAAGCAGAAGCACAAAGGAGACTGAGAGGACAGACACCCTTGCAGGAAGCTGGAACAGACAAAGGTATTGGGCTTGACAGACAGGATTTTATTCTGACAGATTGTATATCATCAAATTTAGCTTGTTAGTAGCAGTCTGTAATATTCAATGTCCTATTGATGACCCCAGTGCAAAGTTAGCTAATTAGTAAATATTTGGGTGATAGAGGAAGATACAGTTCTTCTGACTGTAAGGTTGTTTAATACTGCATAAGCTAAGTTAAAGTCACAAACTGAAACAAATGGTACTGGTCTCCAGTTTACTGATTTAATGCTAGGCTTTGAGGTTTCATTTTATCAAATGCTAGTAGCTTTCTGCTTTTTAAAGCCATTCTTCAGGAAGAAAGAAATAGCTGTCTCATCTGCTAGAGGTATTCTTTGGGGGTTGTTAGCAGCAAAACCTTTGGAGTATATAACAGTTCACATGCAAGGCAGTGTTAGCCATGATATGCAGGGTATGGTCTAAACTATGTTTTGTTAATGGGTAGTACTAGATTGGAGCTTCAAGGATTGAATTATATTGCTTGTTCTTGGCATTACACAAAACAAGGAATTCTGCATTCGTGTAAAAGATACTACTGTGTCAAGAACTTGCTTGACCTGGCATGGTAATCCTAGCTGGTTCTTTTGGTCAAGAATGTAGTTGAAAAAAGTCTGAATCCCTGGGTGGTGTTTCTCTCTTTTTTTTGTTTTTCCCCTTTCTTCCCTTTCCTCCCACTCCCTGAGCCTAGTATGCAGTTCAGCATTGTAGCTCTTCCCAGGGCTGTCACGTGTACTATGGCAAAACTGGAGACAGTGTAGATGGGAAAAACTTCATGGGAGGGACAGATGTCCCTGGGGCTTTCTGTTTAGTTTGAGATCTTGCGCAACTGAAAAACATAAAGCAACAAAACCCAAGAGAGTTTTTGGCTCTGTGCCTGTAGTGTGGCTTGAATTCCTTCAGCACCAACATAACGAGTGGTCTATTAGCACAGAACAATACCAGCACTGCAGTGCTCCTGTCTCTAGAGCGCCCTGGCCTGGCTGTGGAGCAGCCAGCGCTGGCCTGGAAGGAGCCCAGTCTTTGTGTATCCCTTAACCAGGCTCAGACGTGTGTGAGGCTTTCCAGCTGGGACAGTTTCCTTCAGCTGACTTCAAAAGAGCCTGCTTGGCTGTTGTTATTTAAAAAAAAAACTAAAATTTTTAAAAGCATTTAACCTGCAAGTTTTTTTGCTGACTGAAGAACTCAGATGATCACTGATGGAAGTGCATTGAGGCTGTGGGGGCTGTATGAGTTGATAGATGCTGCTGCACCTTCTGGAACAGAGTACCAGCATCTTGTGATTAGTTTAATTGGGCTAAAATATTACACACTTTCCAGTGAGGAGAAAGACTAAGTAGAACATTGAAAATAGGTTGGGCTTGATTGTTTTTTTTTGGTCCCATGTTGATGTGTAACTTTTAGCAATTACTGTTGCAAGTCAGAAATGTAAAAAAAGGAACCTTGGGTCTCAGGAAGATTTGTGCTGCAAACACTGCTGCCAGGAGCTTGAAAAAAGAGAGGATGTGTGCCAGGACTTGAAAAGAGAGCTGGAGATGGCCCCTAAACATCTTCAGCTTGCTGTGAAGGAATATGAAGCTAAGTCAGAGTAAATCCAAGGTCAGGATTGATAATCACCTAAAGACAACTTTGATTCTCTCATCTGTGGGATCTTTTAATTTTCAGTGGATACTGGGGTTTGACCTCAAATCAAACAAAAAAACCCCTCACTACAATAAACTGACAAAACCTACCACGTTTTATCTTGTGTCTTTATATCTCAAAGGCACAGTTGCTAACACACAAATTAATAATTCTTTTTCAGTGTTTGTCCAAACCACCCTTGTTATTTTTTTGTTCTGTCCTTTCTCTCCAAGTATACTTGATATCTCAGTTTAGTGTTAGTAATGGTATATGAAGGCTTTAAGCTTATTTAATTACTGTATGAGATGATTTTTATATTCAGACTTCATTGAAATGTGTCTGCTTGTTACTGCAACAGTTGTACTGCAACTAATGATGCTTTGTGACGTTGAGGTCTTGTACCAGAGGCAGCAGTTATTACATAAGCATCTCTTGAGCTTGAATTTAGAAAAATGCAGTGAATTATGATTCATCTTTTTATTTTAATAGAAAATGAAATGGTTCCAGGAGCTCTAATTGCACAAAACTCTGAGATGAAGACTAAATTGAAAGACCAGGGATCACCACCAAGGTATTTAAAAAATTAAACAAGATGATATCTTATTTTGGGAAGGTAAAAGTTGCCTTTTTCGTGCAGTATGTTGTGTATGCATTTCAGGTCGCTGTCAAGGGAAGGCATTTCAAAACCTTGTGCATCCTCTGACTCTGTGAAAGGTCTGGAAGAAATGCGTGCTCACTACATCAAAGCTTTGAGCAAGATTAAGTGTAAGTACTAAAGTTCTAGTTAAAGATTTAGTGGAGGAAAATAAATTACTTTGTTGCTTCCTCCTTCAGCCAGCTTGGAGAGGAATCTGACCACCAAATCACATGAGAAGTAAATTTTTCCATCTTACTAGAGTGACTGTGAGAAAAGGAATTGTCACCCTAAATTCAACGTGTAATTGTGATGGGCAAAGCCTTGTTTTATCATCACTGCTTTGTTTTACTGCCATGTGTCTTTTAAAGTGGTAAAGTGTGTTTTGAGTACTGATTTTGTTTCTCCAGAAAAAAAAAAATCTACCTAGATTGTAGCTTCTCCTGAGAGAAAGTCTGCTTTTCTCTTGTGCTGTAGCCTGTCTTCTGGCCTAGTCAGCAACCTTCTCTCTGAGGAGAAAGGATTGAGTGTAACACCAGGTCTTACCTGAGTGCATCAGGACCCCAAATTTCTGCATGGCCACTGAAAAGTTTCTAGACCCATATTTTTACCAGCCAACATTTCTCCCAAATCCCTGTGCCTGTTTAAGATGCAGAATCAGACAACTAAATTCCTTTCTGATGCTTCATATTGACCTGCTTTGGTTTGCTCTGGCATTCGTCCAGTAGGCAGCAACTGGCACGAGGACTTGGTGGAATGTTGGCAGGTAAATCCATGTCTTTGCTGATTTGTTCCAGATCTGCTAGACAATCCCAGTTTGTGGTGTTGTCTTCTTCCCCACTCTGGGGGAAAACTGGTACTAATGAAGTGTGTTTGTAGGTGATATGCTTTGTTATATCCGTGAAAGTAAGGAACGAGCTGCTGAAATGATTAAAGTGGAGGTTTTAAGAGAGCGCCAAGAGACAGCACGGAAAATGCGCAAATACTACTTGACATGCCTTCAACAGCTGCTCACTGATAATGGCAAACATGAAGGGTGAGTTCAAGGATGTTTGGAAATGACTGTTGGCTGTGCAAGAGGTGTGTAGATCTCAGCTTGGTGTTTGTCCACCTAGGAGCAAACAGCGCCTGGCCTGAAGTCTTGCCAGGGTGTGCGTGTTGGTGCCAGGTCACTGCTGAGCTGCCTGGCACACTGTCCTGTCAGTATTCTCTGACTCTCAATAACATTGCCTTGAAGTAAAATGTAGAGTTGAATTACCCTTAAACTTCGTTTTGGTTTTGTTTTTTTCCCCCTCATGTTCTGCAATTCTTGACAGAGCTGAGAAGAAAATAATGGATGCTGCCAGTAAACTTGCTACGATGGCTAAAGGACTGGAAACCCCTCTTAGGCACATTCCCCAGCGCAAATCTGCCTGCCCAGGTGAGCTGGATTCTGTGCTCCTGCTCTTCTTAAGCATACTTTTATTTAATGCATGTAGTAATGAAAATGCTTTTCTTCCAGTATTAACATTATTTTTAATATTATCTATCTCTTTCCCTCCTCTCCTAGCTCTGCGTTTAAATTCTGATCCTGGAGGTGAGTGCTCCAAAAGAGATTGTGTGCTTCGGACTAGGTCACACCATGTGGAAAGCAAATCATGTAGTGAAAGCAGTACTGAAAAAGGCACTGATAAAGTTGTCCAGAAGTGTGTTCCACGTGACTTGAGACAGCAGTTTGATGCAACACAGACCAAAACTCAACATGTGCTTTGTGAAACAGTGACTTCAGATATTCAGAACAGGAATAATTCTCAAAATCTGGATGGTGCATCTAGAGGTGTTCTACCACAATGTTCCGCAAATGAAGATGGAAAAAGAGAAAAATATGGCCCCGTTGCAAATATAGACAAAGGACCATTGTGTGCTGTGAGTAACGGTGATGCTCCTCCCTTTGCTGGTCAGGGGGCACTACAAAATAGGCAAATATGCAGGGCTACAACTGGCCGCAGCAGCTCTGGGCCAACTCATCATGTGCTTAAGAGCAAGAATGGAGGAACAGGCTTGAAAGAGGATAAATGTATCCAATCATGTGGAAAATGGAAAACTAAGTCTAAGAGAAGTCAGGAATTTGATTTTAAAGACCCTCCAGAAAGAGATGAAGGAAGCAGTAGTGAATGGAGTTCTGGGAATGGAAGCACGTACCTGGATTGTGGTGAAATGCCTCTCTTGTATCCTCAGCAAAAAGCCAGTGCTAATGTTCAAGCACAGACTGTGTACTGTGAAGAGTTTCCTCACCTCAGGTCACTTTCTCCTGCAGATGAAAATGTTACTTCTCGGAGAGACATTTCTAATGGCAGTGGCAAGACTCTCAGTACAAAAAGCAGCACAAAAGTTTACAGTAGAGGCCAGCAGATGATAAACCCAGAGCATACTTCATTCTTCAACTCTTGACAAATTGAATTCAGCTGTCCCACATCTCAATGCAACATCAGATTCAAATGTAGGAAAATGCTGCAACAAATGCTTGGAGAAAAATGGTGTGGGATCCCCAGTCTCAGCAAGATAGTGTTTTTTAATTAGCCCACTCTCTCTCTAGTTTGAACCAATACCAGCAGTCCTCTTTTGAAGGAAAAAAGTAACTTGATGTTTAAATAAAGTGTGATGATTGAGGAAAATCTTTCCGTGTCCATTTCATGATCAATGTTACACGAACAAATGTTATCAAGTTACTTGAAATATTATTACAGACTTTTCTTTACCCTTGTAATAACACTTTCATAAATGTTTATAGTGCACTAAATATAAATTTATTAAATAGAATCTATTTTTATATTCAATTTAGTGTGCAGTGTTTATCTAAAACCAAGCTACTGTAACTTGTGGTCATTTTTAAGCTGGTTATCAAAATTCCTTCAGAGCGTAATGAGAGATGTTTGAAGTTAGTATTTTAATTGACTTTTCCATTTTGAAGGACCTCCTGTAACCCTCTGCTTGTGTTCCCACAACAAAAGCAAATATGCTTGCATTTTTTCATTAAATTATCATAACAAATCACGTTTCAGTTCTTCCCTTTGATACAGCAAAAAATAGCTGATACTGGCCGTAAGAAAGGTATCTTAAGTTAGAATGACCATATTCCTGTAGATGTTTCTTAATTACTGTGTTATCAGGGTAAACTGAAGATGTGGTACTTTGTCCTCCTGATGCTTAGAAATCTCCTATTTTAAAGGCCTGCCCACATTTTAAAGAGAATTGCAAAATGTATCTTCATTTCCTTTCCTTGTGATGGCATTTCATTTCCAGTGATCCTGTGCTGAGCAGAGGATTTTGCTGCTGGTTATGCAGAGGGTAATTAAATCACACTTGTTGCAATTAATAGTTATGGGCCAGCAATTCACAGCCACAGTAATATGGGATTTCTAAGTAGAAGGTTTTGCTTGCTATTGTTCTGTGACATTTGAAGAAAAAAGTCTGACTGTTCTCTCAAGGACCTTCTGTATGCCTTTCATAAGTAACATTTAAGTGCTTATTTGTGAAGGTTGCTTATTTGGTCTTTTAGAGTTGAACATCACAGTTCAGGTTTGAGAATCTTTTAAGAGGAAAATAGTACAGAATCTGAAGACAAATGTGCTTCACTTCCTTTACAAATATGTCCTGCATGTTTATATTCCAGGACAACTGGCCAGGCAGAATGCATTTTGGCTCTTGGTACACAGGCCTGGGTTGTGACTTGAGACTCTCACAGGCACTCTAACAAGAGACTTCTGAATTTCTTGGTGGCTTTCATGTTGCCCATAAATCCAACCCCACTTCCTCTTCAGTTGAGGTGGGGTTTGTCATCATCTGTGGGAGCAAACTGAGGCCATGAGAGACCGCTGGTGCCTAAACAAACACGGGCCGTGGTTAAGTTCAAGGGCCAAATTCCGAGCTCTTAGCTGAGGAAATAGCTGTGGCCTTGTCTGCAAAGGAAAGTTTTTACTAGTTGTCCTCTAAGCCCCAAGTGGAGGCTTTTTCCTTTTTTTTTTTTTTTCCCCAATGAGTGGCTGTTTCTGGTTAGCTTAAACATTTTCCCAAATTCCACAAGGTAAAAAAGAAGTATATTTAGTCCTCTGGAAGATGTTTAAGTGTTTAAGCCAATGCATCAGACTGATTCAATCATTGGGCAAGTTCAGAATCCGACCCAGCTTACAGATTTAATCTCCACAAGTAAACATCCAGCTATCCAGGACGTCCCTGGCCATTCAGACAGCAGCTGAGGGCCCATCATCTCATTGCTGTGGACTAAATGGAACTTTTCCAAATATTCTATCTGAGGTGGGTTCAAAAGATTCTCTGTAGTTGCTCCCCTGAATGCCACAGTTTGTGACGTCATGCAAACTGCTTTTAAAATTCTAAAATGTAACTTTTTGTAAAGCATTTCTGTTGCTTTGTTCAGTGTTGAGTGCCTAACTCTTACTGTGAATTTCCACAGCTTTTAACAAATTCCCTGTGTTTAAAAGCTCAGTGGTTTCAATGCAGAGTGAAGTATTTACTGATCCTACATATTAAATTTAGAAGCTGGGGCCACACTGATGGGGAGGGACCTTCCACTTGACTGCTCTTGTCTTGCAGTTTCAGTTGTGTCCTACTGGGCAACCACAGGGACCAAAACTGAAATATGTGGGACAATGTGAAGGTAGGTAATGATTCAGGTAAATTCTTGCTCACCATCATGTTTACTGTGTGTCTTGTTGCAGTGATAACTCCAGAGAGCCCCAGAGCTGCCAAGGAGATTTTAAGTTCTGCTTAATGAGAAGTAGAGGTCAAGAGGGAAGATCTGCCTTGATATAGCAGCAATCATACCCTGGTGAGTAAAGTTTAAGGTGCAAGATGATCCTTAGTCCAAGAATCAACAGCTCCTAGTCAAAAGAGTTCCTCAGCCCTCCTCCTTTCAATGTCAGTAGGAAAGAATGAAGCAGTTAAGAGTAGCATAGGGGGTGGCAACTCCTGAAATTGGACAGCTGACACCAGTCAGCAAGGGGGATGTAATGTTGCAATATGTGTGCTTGGACTTGGATAGTTGAGCCAAGATTGTAGTGGAGTTGCTAAATGAATCTCTTAAAATAAGCCTGTCATGTATTCTTACCCATGAGGTTATATGGCTGAAAGAATTTACCTGCTTTGTTCAAGAACTGATTACCTGCTGCTGTATGTTTTTGATTCAGATGATTTCAGCACTGTGTTTATGCTCTAGGAGCCAGATCAAGATTTATTCTAGTAATGTTACAGTTTGGCACTATTTAACTTAAACTTTTTTTAACAATGTCCCCAAAGTAGCAGAATGCAGTGGTATTCTTGTCTTTGCTGTATTTGTGTTCCCTATTTTTTCTTTGGCTGATTTATCTTGCAAATGATAAATAGAAAAACATTAGACCCAACAATCTTGGTACTACCATTCTTGATAGTTTTCAGTCTGGTTCAGCCAGTTGTCCATTCTGCAGAATGACTGCAGTCTTTGCAAAATACTCTGTCAGATTATGAAAGCCTTTCAAGACTGCTATGATTAAATTCAAGTTCCCTATGTATCACCTGTGGATGTGCAGCTAAGGAGATCTCTGGCTTGCTTTGCATTCCCAGGCTTTACTTACCACCTTTGCAATTTCATATCTCGTTTGCCCTCTACCTCTTACTTTACTTTATAGGTGGAATTTTCCTCTGAGGTTTGAAGATCTATTTACTACTGTATCATGTCCCCTTTCCCATAAAATCTCAAGCTGGGTACACTTCTCAGAAGTATTGAGATACACAGTCACATATATATATATTTCAGTCACTCATCCTTAAAATTTGCTGTCAAAGCTATTCTTCTGCTGTTGGAACTCTGTTCTCATGTTTCCCTTTGTTCTGTGGGAGTTGCTAAGATTTCCCATTGAAATTTATTTTTCTCTTTTGTGCAGATTGACTGTGCAGTCCTGTCTCCCACAGTGTGGATGGCTTACAATGGAGACGATGGCAACCTGGCAGTGATACAGGAGCACATTACTTGCAGCTGTAGTGAGATTTCCCCCAGCATTCTGATGCAGAGCACTTTGCACTTGCAAATTAATCATGCTCCTCTCTGTTCTTGTTGCTTGGGTAAATATTTTACTCTTGTGTAGACTTTGATGGTGATCTGTGTGAGAACCAATGTTCTTCATTTCCTTCCTGTACATGCTTACCTACCAAGCAAGCTTTTGAGCCCAATGCCTTTTTCACACTTGGTAAAATGAGTCTGTTTCCATCCTGCAGCATTGCTTCTTTGTAAATCTGAATACAAGTAAAGAAATACATGTCTATTGCCAAATGTTCTGGCTGAATGCCATCCCTGGTGTTCTGGCTTCATCCAGATGACGAATGTTCCCTGTCAGCCTGCAGCCTAGTGAGAGGGGACAATGGTACAGAAATACTGTAATTATCTAATCAACTTTGCTTAGAATGTTAAGCAAATGCAATTCTTTAATACTCTGGCTTTACTATAGCTGTTAATTACCATGTGCAAATGCAATTTGTACAGCAAAACCGAGTAGAGGAAACATTCACTTGTAAGTTACTTTACTCCCCTCTAGTGGTCTCACACCACACGTACGTTTATGTAACACTTCATCACCATACGTTTAAGGACAATGTTAGTATTCTGTAAAAAACAAAAGTCTTCTGGTAACTTCTCCTTCCTTCTGCTCCTCTTCTCTTTCTATAGAGAAATCTCTTCAGGGATTGGTTTTCTTGCCAATGAAGGTCTCTAAGTGAAATTTTCTTTATATGTTGACTTTAATTGAAGGCCAAACTGTACCCCCAGCTTTAAAATCTGTACATACAGAAAAATCTCAAAGCTATGTAGTAAATGTTTACTTGCTGTGCCCTCAAAGGTCTTCACAGGGGGTGTTGGTGTCAATGTCATAGTGACTTAAACTGCAGGCAGGGCTGTAGAAACACCAGCAGAAGCCAGTCCTAGCTGCAATGCTGCTCTGTGTGTGTTCTGTGGCACGTGCCAGGTTTTGGAGCGTGTCTAACAGTGTTTGGGCCTGTGCAAGCTGTGGGACATAAGGAGCCTGTCAGATGACTGGGTTCCTCCTTTAAACTTGCCAGTTGGCCATTTTGTGTACTATGCAGCTTTCATGAGGTGGAAAACAGGCAAGAACCTACAGGATCAGAATGGAAACTTTTTCTTTTCCTGTATTTCCCTGGTTTGTTGCTCAGGTTACTGAGGTTGTAATCCAGGTGTGCACCACAAGCTACATTTAGCAATAGTTAATGGGTAAGTTCTTGTCTTTTTCTTTGCTTCCTGGAATCTGTATTTTAAACATAAATGGCTTGCTAATGTCCTTGGAGAAGACAGGGTAACTAGTAAGAGACTTATCATCTGTTTCTGCTTAGGCAGAGGGTATAAAAAAATGTAGATAGAGGATTCACTTTTCAGAAGTTAGTTGCTCTTTTCAAACTTCCCACTAGAAACATTTTCATTTTCTTCTAGAATACTTTGGAATAAAATAAAGGGGAATAAAAAGAGTATAGGGTCAATAAAGAAAATGTTGACAAGTTTCCATTTGAAAAATACAGTTCTTCTAAAATCCTTCACAGAATTGTGTTTGTCTTCATATTTAGTTATGGGAGAAAAATGGAAACATTCCAAGAATGAAAACATTTTAACACTCTTTGACTGGAACCTTTTGTTTTAAAATGAGTCTTGGTTTGTAAACTTTTGCAGCTCTAAAAAGTCAAAATTGAAACAAAACAGTTTAGAAGATCCAAATCCGGCCTTTTTTCCCCACGTGATTTTTCTTTTGTGGAAAACTTAAGTATCTCAGTTTCCTTCCAAACTGGAAGGAAACCAAACGTGAAAAGTAAAATCCTTCATAAAACGTAACTCCTGTCTTCCTGCAGTGCTCTTGCTACAGACTATTTGCCTGTGTCAGCCATGCATGCTACAATAACCAATAGCTGGGGAAACTATTTCCTACACTTCTCAAGATTGTTCCCTTTAGGTCATTAGCAGATAGTTCTAATAAACATGAGCTGAGCCAGCAGAGACTTTGACTATTTATCACTGCGGATGTCTGAGCAGTCCCTGTGGGAAGCTGTGACCAATTCATCAGCCAGGGAGTTTAACTTGTTCTTAACTCTTCTCTTGAACAGCAGTGTCAGCAGTCAAACTAAATCAAAATCATCCCCATGTACACATGTAAGAAGCAGGTAAGACATGCAGTGTTGAAACAAAATCACCTGTATAGCTGTATAAAGCACACAGGCAGGCAGCTGGTGCAGAAGTTGCTTCACTCAATGGGCTGGCAGGCCCTGCCTTGGGGGTGTGTGGGCCTGAGCAGGGTCTGCTGCTGCTTGGGCACCCTGTGTGACCCCTGGCAGTTCTGCAGGTGGGCCCAACCCAGCACTGCTGCTCCAGCACCGCAGTGCAGGCGCTGGGGCTGAGCTGACACACGTTTCCTGGCCTCCTTTGTGGTATTGCTGTTATTTGTTGTGGGTTCCATTGGTTAGCTCTCTGCATCCAGTGGAGTAGTCCTGTAACCTTGCAATTCCAGGCATATGCTCCAGCACCTTCCTCAAGGAGCAGATGTCGTTATTTTAGAGCTTAACACAGCTTAACATGTGAGTCAAAGTAGGACTGCAGGGTTCTTGTGCTTAGGAGAACAGGGAAATTGGCCAGTATGGATCCAAACTCAGTGATTGTGGGTTTCTGAAAGAGAAAATCTGTTGGAACACTGTGTCCCATAGAAGTATCAGAGAGGAGTGATTGCACAGATTCCTTTGAATCACCTAGAGCCAGGTGCCCAGGATTTGGAATATCTCCAGCGATGGAGACTCCACAACTCCTATGGCACAACCTGTTCCAGTGCTCAGTCACCTCCATAAATCTCTAACTGATAAATACTTGCTAAAATCCCTAATAATGAGACACATTCTGCTACCCTTATAATTATTCTCTTCCCTTTTTGTAGTTTGAGAAGAATGAGGCTGTTGATGAGGAAAACAGGTCTTAAAATGACTGTGTAAGTGGCCCTATCCAAAAGCTGTAAGATGCTGTTATGGCAAATGAAGTTCTGGAGTAACCCAAGAGATGAGCTACTTGCTGCATGTGTTTCTGCCTTGCTGTCCAAATGTCTTTCCAATGCTGCTGCACCTTGCCTAGACCTGATGTCAAAGGCAGTGGCCAGTTGTCTGGAGCTTGCTTTCTGTCCTGTTCATACACTGCAAAAGGCCAGTCTTCCTCGGGCTTTCTGAGAGCTCCTGGGGTATGAACAACCTTATAAATTAAATCACCACACTGTCTGCTGAATGCTTTCTTGCAGAAGTGCTGGTAACTGTGGAACATATTTTGTTGATCATCTGAAGAACGGCAGCTTCTACACCTGGCAGCTGCCAGATGTTCTTGACACACAGCTGGCTGCTGGTAGCTCAGGAGCAGGGCTGAACAGTGCAGATTCCAATGGGTTTATAGCTGGGATTTGCAGATTAACACTCTGTTGTATTCTGCAGCATCTTCCTGGGCTACATCCCACCTGCATTCTTCATGAATGGAAGAAATTCCTCATGTTTTCTTTCTGCTCTGGTCCTTCAATCACAGTAAATGTAATTTAGTTCCAAATGTTTTAGAAGAGCTGTCTTATCCAGCATGGGATTTGGATAAGCACAGGACTAACATTTCCCATATTATGGGTGTAGCCAATTGCATAATTGGTAATACTCAATTTAAAATGTTTAAACTTTATTTTTTACTTGCAAATGGTATTATATAGTTTTTGACTGCAGGAAGGGGAAGGACAGCTTGTGAAACAAACCTGTCAAAGCAGGGTAAGTAGCTACCAGGGTTGCCTAAGTCAGCTGCCCTTAAAATGGAGTTTGTGATGGGGGAAAGGTGGAAACCAAACAAAAAGAAATAACACAAAAAATAGTAGTTAGATTTCAAATGCTGAGCTGTCTGAGAAGAAACAACTTCTTCAGAATTCAGTGGGGAATAACTGCTGTTGGCACACACACATCAGTGATCTGCAGAACTGATACAATGGTACAGTTGTTTTTATAAGACACTTAGCTCTGAATTTGACACTCTTGAACATGTGTATTAGAGCATGATACATATGTGAATTCTGAAGACTTATTTTTTACAAGTTTGAGTAAATTCAAAAAGCAGTTATTTCTTGGTTTACAGAACACCTGTGGAATTTTGCATTGTGTTTTCACTGTGCAGGACTCTGAATATTTAGTCAGCAAGACTGCACAGGCTTTTTGTTGTTAGGTCACTGTTTGTGACAAAACCCCAAGTAGGTAAAGAACCTCATGTACAGACCAATGAATGCAGAGGATTGCATGCTTTGAACAGGAGGAAAGACTTTGTAGCCAACTGTATGGAAGGAATTGTTTCCAGCTCTCCATAAAGCTTTCAAATCTATGTAAGAGGCTTTTTTCAGAAATTTCACTGCCCTAGCTTAGCTTAACTGATGGAATAGCATTCACCAAACTGAAGTCAGGGCATGCTCTGAACTCCACTGAAATAAGTGGAGAGGGAAAAAAAAATATCTTGGGCTTGGACTAGGCTTGTAGTGCCAAGGGAAGCTTCTCCAGATCATTGCAGGGAAACTGTTTTCCCAATAGTTTATCATAAAATGTGTCCAGACTGGAGCCTCTGAAAGATTTCCTTATCTTAAAAAGGCACCATGAATCTCCTTATTGACATCATCCACTTTTCAGCCATAAAATTACACTTCCTTCCTTTTACTGATGAACAGGAGTTGGAAAAGTCAGCCTTAATATATATCCATAGATAGATAGATATAGATGTCCTTTTTCCCAAGCATCTCCTGTCAAGTATTTTTTCTTGGCTCTCCCTCATGTGTTTCAAGTGACATTTCCTCTGCTGACTCTGCCTGTTTGACCTTCATTCTTATTTGTCTGAAGTTATGTGGTATTTTTCTTGGTATTGAAAGTAGCTCATGAAGTTAGAAAAAGTGTTCAGCATCTTTATTTCAAATTTGTCAAGTGTCAAAACCTGACTCTTTAAAAAAGAAATGTAGCAGCTCAATCTCTTCTGAACTCCACCCCATTCATCACAGTAAAAGCAATTTTTGGGTGGACCTGGTGTTGGTAATTTGTAAACCATTAGGGACTTCTAGAGGCAGTAATTCTGTGTTTTAAAAAAAGCTGAAAAGGTTTTTTTTTTTTGTTGGAATGTCTTCCCTCATTTAAACATAATCTGAATAATTTGTACTAGAAACTAGTAAAAGTTACTCTCATTTCAAGTGTTCTTGAATAGATTTTAACTCTATCCCTGTATTTTAATTTTCTGTAGGAGAGTAAAGGTTTTCAACCTCCAAAAAGCATACAGAGCTTTCTTCCTGTCCCTTCTCATTCCCACTTCAAGCAACAGTATGGGGAATCTATTGCAACTTCCTCCTCAAATAGCTTTTTTTACTTAATTTGGCTACTGGTAAAATGAATATATTTTTTAATTAACTGCCTTTTTTTTCCCCCTGTTTCCTTATAAGTAAAGGCAACCTGATTTTATCCTGAAAAAATAGCCATCAAGCATCTATATACAGCAAATCAATCAGTTTGCCATGAGTTGAGCCAATGCATAAATGAGAAGGGGCTAAAAATGAAACAGAATACTCTGTGAGTTAATAGGAAGTTTCCTATTGATGTCTGTGGGCTGAATTTATCTAAGTCACTGTACTGGAAGTGTGCAATGCACTACATTAAAGATGTATGTATTAGTAAGTGGATCATGTTCTACCCAGTGTGGTGTACAAAGACCTTGCATCTGATGGACATTTGGAGGCAATGAAGGCTGGCTGCTGAAACTTGTGAACCTGATAAAAAACCCACCCAGTGATCCTCAGTAAGTAAATTTTAATACTTTCAGCAGACAAAGTGGGAGGGAAATCCCCAAATGATTTTATGCCCAGTAAGGAATCTCAGACTCCAGATGAGGTTGTCTCAGTTTACTGGTATCTAGAAAACCTGAGGAAATGAAGTCAGCCTTTTGAAAGTTACTGAATAAAGGAAAGTGCAGATCAGAGCTGTTCTGAACTCTTTCCTGGCCAGAGACTCATCCCTGTCCTCCGTGAGTCAGCGGCGCTCTCGCAGCGGAGGTGGCCGACTGCACGTGGGCTGTGCTATGGGACTGCAGGGAAGGGATTCTTTACTCTCTTGGTGCTTTAGAAACTGCATCTGCAGTGCTGTATCCAACTCTGGGCACCCTGGCACAGAAAAACCAGTCCCAAAACCCTAAACACAAAAGCCACTGACACCTGGAGCAAGCCTGGCAGGGAACACCAATGTGGTGAGGGGCTAAAGTGATGCTCTCTGGGCAGAGGGCTCATCCAAACTTAAGAAGCACAGGTTAGAGAGGATCTTCCTGCTGTCTTCAGGGAATAGAGGAGATAGCACCTGATTCTGGAGGGTGGTAGGATGAAGAGCAGGCACAAATTGTAGGGAAGGGAAATTCCTACTAAGTGTTAAGAAAAAATTGTCACAGCAAGGGTTGTGAAACAATGGAGTAGGTTACTCCAGAAAAGTGGGGTGTCTGTCCTTGGAGATATTCAGAACTCATGTGGACAGAGCCTGAGCAGCCCATTCTCAAGTTGGTCCTGCTCTGAACAGGGAACTGGACTGAAGGACTTTCACAAATCCCTTCCTATTTGAACTCATCATTGATTCTATCAGAGCTGTATGCAATGCTCTCATAGTGCTATTTCTCAAAGGAAGGGCCTTGCAAATGGAATGTGGTGGGTTCAGTGTCTAATCCCTGGTCTCCTATTACCTATTTTATTATTTTAACTGCATCATGGGGCAACTCCCTATCAACCGAGACATCACATAGCCAGAGGAACACTAGGATGGAAAACAGAGGCAGAGACACCCAATCCCTTGCTGACAGTGTTTGAAGGAATGTGGGGCCTGATTCAGCTGTCTTTGTTGGAGTCAGTAGGGAGTTCTGCATAAAACAGAGTTTAAAGAAGAGGCTCTTGGTTACTGATTTCCACCCACTTGGAATGTATTAATTTGGATAAAAAGCTATATCCATTTTGCCCAGTGTTTTAGCCTGAAAATTCACCCAACAGTTGGCATTTTATGCTAAGCCATGAAAACTGTTTCACTTTGCTTCTGAGTTTACAGGTGGGATTTAAGAGGTCATTTGGGACAAATGTAACACTGAGGAAGCTTGGCTTGCAACTGTTACTGTGGCAAAATTCCCATTAAATTTGACAGGGTTATTAGCTGACAGAAAGTAGTAGTATATATATCCTTTTCTTGCACTAAGGGTGGATTAAAATTCTTATTTTTAAATCAAAGAAGCAATTGCTATTGTTAAGATAGGTTTTCTAGCAGTACACATATAATTAAATACATCACTGTATGTATATTAGATTGGGATTAAAAATAAAATTCCACTGTATTTTAGTTATATTTTTATTCAACACTAGTATTACAAAAATAGGTTGTGCTTCCCCTACCTGGAAGATAGAATGAAAGTCTGGATTTCTTCTGGTTTTATTCTTTTCTTTAGGACCCCCTGAAGAATAACTGATAATGGATCTGCCTTCAGCAAATGGAGACATAGGATAAGTTTCACCCTTTCTGGGTAAGCATTGATTTAAAATGAGATCTAGCTTTAGAAACAAAATCAACTATGAATGGGGTAGAGAACATTCCTAAAAAAAAATACCGAGAAGGGAATGTCTGAATTAGGGTCTCTCTGGAGTTTCCTTGTACTTTCTTTGTCACTGATACTGAGGAATCCAGGTGCTTTGGAGGAGAAAGAGCGTCTGTTTCATTCAGGTCTTAGTAAAGAGAAAGTATGGGTTTTGGTGGGGTGATATATAAATTTGCCTTCTTCTTGTAAATTAAAGATGTTATTTTGTTTAGGACAACATAAGATCTGTCTTAAACTGTTCCATAAATAGGAGAGATGTGTTCTGAATGTAATAAAATGTAATAGATTTATGCTCGCTTAGGATACAACTGAGATAAAACATGGTGATTTCTGCAGAAGTGCATAGGCCCCTAATGTCTAAGCCAAGAAAGAACTTCTTTCATTTCCTCTCATATTTTTTATATTACAGAAATATTACAACAACACTTTGCATAGTATCACAAATGATGGAACTAGTTCTTAATGTAGGTTGGATTTCCTTCTACATCACTGTAAACTCTTCTGATAGATGAAAACTTCAATTAAGCCATTTGTAAAAATGAAGTAAAAGTCTGGTGTGAAATATGTCCCCATATCTATTAATAACGGATTCCACAGCTACTTATCACAGCTTGTCTGACCAAACAGCATTAAGGAAAGTTAATGTGTTTTATTCTGGGTTACCTAATTTTTTTAAATTTTATTTTTTTAGATTTAAACCAGTTAATTGGTTGTCTGGATGTAATTACTGTTTGTGCTTCTAACATACTTAAAAAAAATACACACACTAAAACTTTCCCACACTATTTGTTTTCATTGGCATAATAAAGGCCCTCTTAATAAAGAAATATGTAAGATGGACATACTTATTTTTGCTCACTTGGGTTAGACTAAATTCACAGATTAAAAACATGCAATAATTTCAAAAGTTCATACAAATTGAAATAAAGGAAAACTTTTTGAAATGAGCTCCCAACTTATCATAGTACTTCAAGTGATAAGATTTTTTTATTTGCAACAGTTCAAAACAGTTTGCCTGAAATATGACTATTCTGCTAGCCATCCTTCAGGAGGAGAGGAAGGAGTGTATGAGTAAGATGAAGAGGACTGGCCAGCCAAAGGCCAGCAAGGAGGGAGACCAGGACTTTGCATCTCGGCTGCTGAGCATGAAGATCACCAGCACTGAAAATTTCAGTTCAGTGTTTTTTATGTAAACCAAACAGCAGGACAAGTAAGGATGTTTCTGAGGATCAGTTACATGTCAATAATTTGGGCCCTGTGTAAAATGATTCATGTACATGATGGTGATAAGCACAGGGAGGTACACTAAGGCATGGTTAGCATGTAGCATGTCTTAATAGAGGAATATACTGGACTTGATTTAAAGTGTGTATAAAGTTATGTAAATATTTAGGGTTACTGTTTCCCAGGTGATAGCCAACTGTAAAGCATGGTTTTTATATTTTCTATCATTCCTACTTGTAATCAATCTACCTGTAATTATCCTGCCCTGATTTTGGCCCTGCCACCACAGTCCATGCCATCTACATCCCTCAAAATACACCTATAAGATCCTCAAATCACCTGGAAGTATGAGCATTGTGAAAAAAGAGTTGCTTAAATGTTATGGAAAATTCTGCTGTGCATGTTGAAA
This sequence comes from Fringilla coelebs, assembly GCF_963513975.1. Taxonomy (NCBI): domain Eukaryota; kingdom Metazoa; phylum Chordata; class Aves; order Passeriformes; family Fringillidae; genus Fringilla; species Fringilla coelebs. The sequence goes on along the minus strand of NC_140038.1, from coordinate 11,949,883 downwards.
TGATGTTATATGTCTTGTTCTTCGTGTCTTTTATTTTTAGATTTGATTCCATGGTTTGATCAAGGAACTCAAATATCACTGAGTTTCTGGATCTTGGTTAATCAGAGAGTTCATCTTTCTGTTTGTCACAGGAAATGGTGATCGACTGGATCATCAGAATTGCTTCTTAGTTGCCTTGGTTTTTTTCCCCTTAAGTGAAACTTCAAGTGGCTGACAAGTGTTTTGGAGGCCATATAGAAATCTGTTTGTCTAGATGTTCTTCAGAGTCCAAATGTTTGCAGAAACTCAAGTGGCTGTGGGAAAGAGTGTGGATGACCCTTATTAGTAGGGTCTGCTCTGTTCAGCAGCTGAGAGCAGAAGTTAAGTCTTTGGCTTGTGACAGTGTATTTTTCTAGTGGTTTGAGAACCCAGGTGGGCACCATTTTCAAGTTGTCAACAATGTAAATACTTCTAATGTATAAGCATATTCTTTAAAATGACACACCAGAAGTTGATGATGTGCTGCATGTTTCACTAGATTAATGAACTTCCAGCACACATATCATGTAGCATGACTTCATATAGTGTAATCCACATTTCTGCAACCATGCAAGATACCAAAAAATACATCATAAAATGTGCTAGAAGATATGAGAGCCTGTGACACAGACTAGATATTTTTCTAGTAGCTCATCCACAGAATTAAAGTGGTTGAAACAGAAAATGTTGAAACCAAAAGAATGTTGGAATAAATAGCAACCAAAAATTCCTTTCATAACTCACTTTTGTTTACTGGTAATTTCTATCTTCACATTATGAACATAATTAGTCAATATCTAGTGACATTTTTTCAGGTTCAGTTTAACTTCTATATTAACTAAGTAAATGCTTAGATTTTGCTGTATGCATAGATGATAGTGAAGGAAGAGAACTGTATATCAATGTAATGCTTGTCCTGAATTTCTTAATGCAAGGGATAATTACTACCACCTTTATCCTCATCTCTTTTTGGTTTTGAGCAAAATTTAATTTGACACTGCAAAAGAAATACAAAATACTTTAGGCAATGCTACATTGTCTCTTCAACAAGCATAGCCATTAAAAAAATCTTAATCTTTGTATGTTTATGTGTCAGACAAACAAAAACTTTGAAAAATCAGATTCCTATTTATCCAACTAGATTGTAAGAGAAAAATTGATGTTTCTCATTAATCACAACCCCTAACTTCTACTTCTGTGGTGCAAACTGCAAATCAGTAATACTTTGTTTGCAGATTTGAAATTAATTAGTTAATTTTGTACAAGTTACAAAATACTGATGTAATGTGTGGGCTGCTAATGTCTTGAGCCTTGTTCAGACACACTGAGGTGGCATACTCTGTACCCCATATCTCATAGTATCTCAGTATTTCACATCTACATTTTATGTTATACTCTCTATCTGAAAGTTTTAACACTACACTGTTAAACTGTGACATTGAAATGGTCAATATCAAACCACTGTTTTGTAATTTGCAGAATCTAACACTTGATAAAAATCAGCCAAAATGATTAGAAAGCTGCTATTGTGGCTAGTACATAGTTTAAATAGTTCTATGTATGTTTAGAAGCACAATGCATATTTATATATGTAATATATAAACTACTGGAAACTGATTCAAACTGTATATTTCAACTAGCATCTGTCATATCTTGTGTCACCATTACAATTCAGCTGTAAACAGATTGGTACTAGGAAATCTCACACGCTACTTCCTTTTATTTCTGATACTGTTTTAGTGGCAGAATACACCATGCATTTATCTTTGGGCAGGGTGGCTTGGCAGCTGCTGTGCCTGATCAGCTGCTTACTTATGAAATTGTACAGCTGAGCATTTGCAACATCAATGCAATAATACAGAACCACTAACCATCAGTACCTACCTGAAACTAACAAAAAGGGAAAATACCTGAAAATTAGGAAACCCAACATTTCTGCCAAAGTATTTATACGCGAGCAGCAGCAGACTGCATAATTTACTTTCAGTTTAATTGTTTCTTTGTTTTGTTTTTTGTATTTCCTGTCTATGTTGAAATGGGATAATCCTAGTACAGAGAGTTACTTGATAGGAGCATATAGAATCTGGGCTTGAACTCTGTTAACTGTGTTGTGTTCCCTGCTCAACTATTTCAGTATAAAGCCTTAATACCTTTCAGGTGTTGGTAGTGATTTGCTCTTTTTGATTTAAACCATAAATAAAAGCCGCAGGGCTTTCCTTGAGAAGGATGAGGCGGGCATTTGTTCTGGATCTGGCTGTGGAGATTTAGGAGTAGGTACAGAAGAGTTTGGTGCCTTGCTGTCTGTGCCATGTTAGTTGCTAGAAAGTGCATTATTCATTCTGCAGCAGCCACCATCGATGCTGTTTTTCCTTATAAGGGAAACAGATACCTTTATGTTATTTTTCATAAGCTATAGATGCAAAATGCTGCACCTCTAGGAACTAGATACCTCTACATCTACATATCTCTAGGCATTTAGATGGAGGCAGAGGCGTGCACTGCCTTCGGTTCCCCCCACTCCCGTCTGACACACTTGGCTCAGCATTAAGGCTACCCCAGGCGCTGATGCCTCTGCCGCCGTGTGAGCGGGGGACCCGCGGGGTAACCCGAGCTGGCAGCGCTGCCTGGCCGCAGCTGCCTCCGGAGCGGAGGGAGCGGCAGCGCCGCGTCCTCCCGGGCACATCGCACGCTTCCCGCGGCGCCCGGGGAGCTTTTCGGGGCCGAGCATCCCGCCAGCCCCGGGCCGGCCGCAGGTGACCCCCGGCGCGGCTGGCCGGGAGCCGGCCGGGCACCGCTGGGAGCCCCCGGGTCGGCGGCTCGGGGGTGGGGGGAACATTTTTATTCCCCTCTCTCTCGCGAGAAAGGGTTGGGCGGGCGATACTTGAAGAGGAGGGAGGGGGGGAGAGGAGGGGAAAAAGGAGGAGGAGGAGGGAGGGGGCAGCTGGAACCGCAGCTGGATTAGCGGCGGGTGCAGCGGCCGCAGCTGGAACAGCAGCGGGAACGGCAGCCGGCGGCGGCGGCTCCAGCGGGTGCGCGCCCCTCGCAGCGGCTTCTCCCGGGGCGGGCGGGCTGGGCGCGGGGCTCCTGCCCGCGGCGCTCCGGCCGCTGCGGCTCTAGCGGTGCCCGGCTCGGGAGCCGGGAGGGTTCGTGCCCAGGGGACGCTTCCAGCCCCGGAGCGGCTTCGGGAGCGGTGGCGGCGGCCGCGGTCTGTCCGCGGCGGGTGCGGGAGCCCCCGCGGATGCTGCTGAAGGGGAGGCAGAGCCCGCGCGGCCCCGGGCAGCCCCTCGCCGTCCCCCGCGGCCGCCGCCTCTCGCGGGCGCGATAGCGCCGGGCTGGCCGGGGGCCGACGGCGCCGGGGCGCGGGGGCAGGCGACGGGGGGCGCGGGGTGGCCGCGGCCGCTTTTCCTCGGTCTCTAACTCTCCTTCCTCCTCATTTCTCCCCTCGCAGCTCGCATTGGAGAGGCTGGTCGGAGACAGGGCGGCGGGGACCGGCAGTCTTCGGCGGCGGAGAGGAGGCAGCGGCCGCTCGCAGCCCGGGGGCTCGGGGGACGCGATGTGGCGGGGGCGGCTGCTGGGGATCGCCCTGGGAGTTGCCGTGCTGTGGGCGTCCCAGGCTGGTGCCGCCGCCGCCGGGCACACCGAGGGGGTGAGCGCCAAGGAGAGCCGGTCCAGCCGGGCCAAGAGGCGAGGGCACGGCGGCGGGCACGACGCGCTCAAAGGGTAGGTGCGGGGCCAGCCCCGGCCCCTCCCGGGGCGCCGCGGCGCGGGCCGGGCAGCCGGCGCACATCTGCCTCTGTGTGTTGTGTGTGTGTGTCCATAGCCAGAACCCCCTGACGGTACTCTGGGGGTGCGAGAGCTCCCCGAGCGCCCTTGGGGCTGCCCATACGGAGGAGCGGTTTGAGCTGGGGTGCGCCAGACGCCGCCTGCAGCGCGGCAGGGCAGCGCCAGGGCTCGGGGCGCGGAGCCCCGCCACCCTCCCAGCCCCCGCCGCCCGACGGGGTGCTGGGTCCTCTGCGACCTGCAGCCGTACTTCACCTCTGGGTGGGCGATGCTTCGTGGGGATGAACCGCAGCAGCGCGGAGGTTGCTAATTTGTCTTCTAAGAAGGCCTTAGATAAAGGCACACTGAGGGCTTGTGCATTCCTCCCGCATCCCGCGCTTTTATTTTGCCCAAAAGCAGAATAACGGTGATGCCTGGAGCCCACAGCATGCCCTTTCCATCAGCTGTGCTCTCTCATTTCCACCTTGAGTCTTTTGTGATATCCATCTTGCTCTCTTATGGACTGTCTAACTAGTAGGAGTGAGCCCAAACATACAAGAGTTTTATTTAATTTAATTTCTTAGGAAACATTGTGGTACATGCCTAGCAGAGAGGTTTTTTTAAAGGCTAAATCTCCGTCAGGCAAACTTTTGCCCATTCTAATGGAACACCTTTCCAATGCAGAAATAGTTGTGAAGTCAGCTGAAAGGCATTGCGTGCATGTGCAGTAGAAAATCTAGTTCACTGAAGGTGAAAAGTTTGTAACAAAGTAATAAAAAAGAAGTTTCCTTTCTCAGGTGATCCAATGTGCCTTTTTAGCACATAGCCAAATTTTTTCTCTTGTCAGACAGAGGAGAAATGTAACAAACATATTAAAATAGTTAGGCTTCTGTAAGGGATGCAAGCTATTGCTTATTTTGCCCCCATTTTCTCAAAAGGAGCTATTACAACTTTATTGTTAGAGGCCTTGATGAACGTGCTTTAATTTCTTACTAACTTCCTCATAGTCCTATAGTACTTTTTACCTATATTTGGATTTACAATCTTGGCTTTTTTAATGCTTGCCTGATTGAAAAGGGTTTATGTTTTTAAATGTGCATGCTGCAAAAATGGATGCAAGCTGTCAGCATTATTTTTCATGGATCTGAGTTTGTAGAATTAGACTCTCTTATTTCATTTTCTTATACCTTGTCACAAAAGAAATAGTTGGACAAAGCAGATCCAAAGTAGATGTGACAAAATCTAGGAGGTGTAGAGGATGTACAGTAAAGTTTGAAAGACTAATTGCAAGCAATAAAAAATGATCATAAAAAAACATTTGTTAGAAAGTGCTTGTATTCTTTAGGGTGTTTTAATAACCTTCGTTATTATAGGATTCTGAGATAATATCAAACTGATAAACACAATTTTTTGCTCAGTGGCACAGAATATGCTATCTAGCATACTGTGCTGACTTGGTGGAATTTAGAGGCATGTTAGCTGAGGATAAAATTTCTTTGGTGTGTGTAACTGTCACTCTAAACTGTGCTGTTCGGACATAGTGCATCCAGGGATGATCTTTCATGTGTTAATTATTTTTGGAATCTAAAATGGGTTAGGGTAAGTATTTAATCTTATGAGTTGATTCTTATACTTAACAGAAGCCTGCCATCTTTTATGTCCTTTGCAATAATTCTTCCTTTTATCATCTGTTATCTATGAGTTATATATCTGCTTAGTAATCTACAAATCTAGAGATAGTGTCAACATAAATTTTAGTTATTCTGTATCTTGGTCAGTTTTTTGGAATATTACCAACCTGAATGAGTGCCCCTGGGAAGCAGATTCTTAACAAGGATGTAATAATTTGCCAGATGAACTGAGAAAAAGACAAAACAGATTATTAGTTTGGTTTCTTGTTTGACCTTCTTTTGTAACCCTGACTTGAGGCTGAATATAGAGTTCCCTAATTGCTTGGAGGACAGTAATTTTGATCATTGTTGGGTGAATGCTGCTGGATATTTCCAGTTTAGAACTTGTGAGTACTTTCTTAGGTGTGGTACTGTACTGTACAATGTGAATAAAAAGAATTGTCATTCTAACAGACAAGGTTGGAACAAATTTGGAAGGACAGATGGAAAACATATTTTGAATGTATAGGAACTGTATATACATTATTCATTGTAATTGGAGGACTAAAGCACTAAAAATATGATTTTACAAGAAGGCATAGCATTTTTTTAACTTGTTCATCAATACAAATACATTTGGGAATCTGTTAATTGTAATACAAGTCATAACAGATGCCGGGAAACTTTATTTCCGTGTTATTACAATTGACGAAGGTTTCTTTTCATTTTGAAATGAACTCTTGTTCTGATTGTAAGGCACATGGGGATACATTTGTAAAGAAAACTCTTTTACACTTCAGTCATTTTGTGTGTTTGATCATAATGGCTATTGGAAGTCCTACAGCATTTGAAAATATTGAGGTTATTCTGTGTGTAAATACTGGTCTTGTATGTTAAAATGAAGAAGCTTAAGATCTGTTTCAGTTCTCATGATTTTTCCTGCTAGACATTTTTTACTGCAAGCTGTTGACTGCAGGAGATGTTTGCTTTCATCTGTGTGACCTTTGCCTCATTGTTTATGGCAATGAGCTGTCCAAATGTATAATGTGATTCTAGAAGCATATTTTAATTTTAATAATTATAAATTACTTGGAAGTGTCTCTTAGGTTCTCATTTAAGGATGTTACACTTGCTGCTCATATAGTTTGAATCAATCCTGCTTTGGAGGCATTAAAGGTGAAGTAATTTTAATGCCATCTATGTTTGGCCTAACTAAATGTATATTTATATGCTGTTGCATGATGCCTCTAAGTGATCAGAAAGCAATCAGAATAAAGACATTAATTATTAAAAAATATAACTAAACTCTCTGGTCATGGAAATGTTGCTGGAATCCATTGTGATTCAGCAAGTTAAAATAATAAGCTGCTAGTGAGACACTTCTCCTCCAGATCCCCAGAACATTATCACAGATGTTATTGTATTGAGCTATAAGGCATCAATCCATTATCCTGCTACTCCTAAGCACCCAAGAATGCAGTGTCAACTTTTGTAAGAAATAAACCCTACAAAAGTGGCCATGAACAGGAAGTTCTTTCTAAACAATATATACTTGAAGACAAGCATTCCTATGTGTTTCAGTCATTTGAATATAAAGCATAAAATAATTTACTGGTGATTTGATTAGTATTTGTCTGAATACAAGAAGTATTGTACCCAAAGTCTTAGAATTAATTAGGATTTCTCATTTTCTGGTGATGCTAGAAGACTTCAAACACTAATCAGTCAGTTCTTAATAACATTTTAAGCAACGTTTGTCTTGTTTATCAGTGTCTTCTCAGTACAATGACCAAAGAAAGCAATGATTTGCGTGACAAATAGCAGAAATTTTGAAAGAACTGAAATTTCTTCAAGATAGCTGAATTCTGACATGTTTCTAATTAGGAGACTAATTAAGTATACTTGTGCAAGAATTATTTAATTTCTTTATTTTTATTAAGTCGAAATGATAGTGAATATCGGAGAACAGAGTAGTTGTCTCCAAAAGGATTCAAAAAAGTCTTGGATTAAAGGTATTCAACAGGGGATTGAGCTTTTTGAGCCAATTTCTTTTGGGTATCTCAAATGAAGACCACAGGTTTACTGATACACTTCTCTGAGTAAACTTGGTTGGATTTGACCCTTTTTATGCATCAGTGCTCCCTGAACTAGAATAATCTTATTAATCTATAACTTAATTCTAGTGTTCAGCTGTATAATTAGGGCTTCTGGTTTTCGTTTTAAACCAATCTTTACCACTAAAAGCCTGCTGAAGAAAAGCAGACTTTCTGTACTGGTAAATATTTGTTTATACTGAAAAACCTCAAAGATTTTTCTTGCCACTTGTGGCCTGCACACCTCTGGACAGCTGCTGGTGCCACACCTTGTCAATGCCACTCTGCAAGCGGGAGGCAGCCTGAATACTTGGAAATAAAAAACTTAATTAAAAATACATGCAGGTTGCTGTAATACCCCATGTGCTAGAGCACTCACCTGGCTTCCAGGTGGCATGGCTGGCCTCCTTCCAGTCCTCTGTGCCTGTGGGGTAAAGCTTACATGGAAGATGAAGAACTTTTATTCCAGCATATCCTAGTGTGGAAACCGAAGTCTTTGGCAATTACACATAGTGTTAATATTCTGCACCTCTCTGAATATATTTGCCAATGGTTATGGTACTGTTCTTTTGTTATTACATGATCCTTGGAAATCTAGTTTTGGAGTGAAATTAGTTCATAGATATTGGCACTGTGCCTCATATATGTGTTTCCTCTCTTTTGGTATGATGTGATTTGGTGTAGGTGTGACTTTGTGGAGCAGGAGAAAAACAGTAAAAAGTAAATCATCTTCAGGGCTTTGTGGTCCTTGTAGTCCAAATTGTGTTATTTGGACACCATCTCTTTAGAAAGCACAGCCTTAATCCTAATTCTGGTTTGTCAGTTTTGAGGGGAGGCTTCTACACCTGTGTAGTTTGTAGGGCAGAATTAGGACTTTATTCATTTTGGGCATGCCAGTGCAACCTGTGGTTAAAACTCTTGGTGAATACTATTGTAGTCTCCCTTTGAGTGGGAGGCTCTGAGGTACATGATTCTGCTTCTAACAGCTTAGCCAGTCTTCCTCTTTGTGATCTTTCTCATATTATATTCTAGCAGAACACAAATGGTTTTGAAGAGCCATGTGCTTCTCCTAAAATACGTTAGATGATTACTTTTTTGCCATTTGATGGTAGTAGGTCATAAATAGAGAAGCAGAGGAAAAAGGCTACAATCAATAGTGTAGCTGCATTCTTGATGTACTGCATGAAACAAGATTGTTTTGGAATTGTTGTAAAATCAGCCTGGAAGACTAAGATGAAGCAGATTTCCTATGACCCAGCACCACTGTGCCAAGTTGACATGTTGAACATCAGGAAGGCAAGACTGGATGTAATTCTTTTCCTTTCTTCCCCTCATTTATCTATATATTCATTTATCTATTTATTCATTATTCTGCTTAGCTCTTGGCTGTATCAGGCTGGTCTGATACACTGCCCCACATGCTGCAGGACCAGTCACAGCTGGCCTGTGGTGAGATTTGTGTATTTCACATCAGGGTTGTCACTTTGTGTCCCATTGCAGGAAGGTACATCCTGAGGGGTCCTTTAAGGCTGATTGTTGCTATGACATAATTGCTTGGCAGGTTAGAAACAGATTATTCCCACAGCCCTTACTCAGACAAAAAAGATGTCATGGATAGTATTTTCTTTCTCTGTGTTCCAGATAATAATTTTCTTCTGTGGATTTGGTGTGCAGTTATCTCATCTTATGTGTGGTGGTGACTTTCTGGAGACTTTCTCATCTCATCTTGTTAGTGGTTGATTGAACTTTTATTGACAGGGGTGTACTGTGTTTAGAAACTGGAGGCATAAAGAGTTGGGGGGGAATTACAGCACCTGCAGAAAGTGTGTCTTGTTGGGGCAGGGTGCAGTAATATGCAGTTTGCAGTGCAAGTTTCCTGAGAGAATTGCTTAGAGGAGACAGAACAAACTCTGGCTTGGCATAGCTGCACTTTCCTCAATCAAGAGGCTACTTAAGTATTATGAAGGTAGACTTCTCCCCTGTTGTGAGCCTGCACAGGATACATTTTGTGTTCAGTGGTGGTTCCACAAGTTGTTAATTAGATTCTGTATCACCTGGGTCAGTTTCCCTTGGTCACTGGATAAGTTCTGCTCTATATGCAGCTTTACACTGCTGTCAGAACCTTTGGAACTGTGCTGGACTTGAGGATGCAGACTTGAAGTAAGCAAAGGGCTGCTCTCAGTTGATATGGGAGCAAAGGGAGGATCTCTGGGTCAGAGCTTGGCAGTCCATCTGTCAGCTTCACTTACAGTTGTCCTTATCAAATAAGATTACAGCTTCTGTTTCCCTGTATGTTTATTTTCCTTTCCTGTGGTGTGTTGCTTAGCATTGCTGCTCACTTAGGACAGTCTTTGTCATTCCTCTTCCATCCTGCAAACTTGAATGTTTAATGTAGGAACTTCAATACAGTTTTGGACAAGGGTCACTTTAAATATGTTCATGGACTGAGCAACCTGTGATTGTTAGAATAGTATTACCCAAGATGAAAGACCCCAAATGTTTAGCTGTATGGATCACTAGGAAAATTTTCTCTTGGTAGAAATGTGGTAGACACTGGGTAATAGGAGGCCATCTCTACTTAAATAAGATTTTAGGACCATGAATTTGCACATATGAAAATAGTAAGAAATTAATCACTAACTTTTTTGTTTTGCAATGAGAATGACTCCCATGTCATTCTTCTTCATCTCCCTCCTGAACCCTGAAGATGAAGTGGATATAGAGGCATGTCTGTCACTTTGGTCTTGCTCCCCAGACTCAGTAAATATTTTTGTAGAATGGAGCAATTGTCACCTGGAGCGTTTCTGATTAACCATTGCATTGTGCTGGGAAATATATTTGTAGCTTTTCAATCTTACATTTCTTCTTTGGTTGTTTTCTCGTCCATTCTGACCTTCCCACCTAGTTTTGTTTGTTTAATCTTTTTAAAAGGATTTCAGACCTACTGAACAGCCTCATTCATGCTAAGGCTGGTGTGCAGATAGAGGCATGAGGACAATCATTTGGTTTTTTGTGACTGTTCAGTAAAGTTGGGCTCTTCTTTGGAAGGTACATTGGGATGTAAAATATAGCTTGTTAAATTAAAACCTCTGCCTTCTGGTTTTGCTTATAGATCTTCACTGAAGTATGAAGGAGGTCTAGTTTTTATCTGGAAAAATATTTTCAATGTTGACTTGCTGGAGAATCTGTTGTTTTCCTTTCTACTTCTCATTTTATGAAATGATTCATTACCATTATAGCCTCAGAAATACCAAATGAAAGCCACAGTTCTTTTGTCTACAGTCTTAATCATTTTCATCCTCTTTTTAAAGCTTCCCTCTCTCTCATATTTTGCTGGAGGACATCAGAATATCCAGTGATGTTCAGCTGAGGTTTCAAACTAAAATTTGTTTCCTTTCAGGAATATTATTTTCCTGTTTCTTTTCTTCTTTGTTTTTCCCTTTAATATTCCATCTTTTTCTCTTCCCTGTGTACAGAATAAATTACCAGTGTCTGCTAGGGACAAGTTGAACTAAAACAGGGTTTTCCTATTTCCTTATGGCAGATGTGCAGGTAATTAACCTTTTGAAAATGTGGAGTCACTGTCCCAGCACGGAGAGAGACAAAGGGTAGAGTACTGTGTAGTGAAGGGAAGAGAAATACTGATAACTTAGTAGCCTAAGGGAGAGCACTTGCTACACAATTTAATAGCATTGCTTAACACCTAAGGGCATTCTCTGCCAGTATTGATGCAAGTGTCAGGTATAGGAGATTCCCTAAAGGATTGGGTGTCCTCCATGGGGGGGATGGTGGGTGGTACCAGCACAACCTTCAGCCTCCGGGGAAGCCTCAACAAGGGGCTGGCTGACCTTGGCTTTGTCCGGCCAGCGTGCCGCACACCAGCCCTTGTGCTGCTGTCAGTTTGGGCATGGGCTGGTGGAAATCCTGAGCTCCCTGGGTCCTTTCCCTTGGGACACTGTTAGAGGTTTGCCTCCTCAGGAACTGTTAGTGGGTACATGGTGAGTGTGGGGAGTAGATCTGGAGGAGAGAAATGATCTCTCCCTGTTCCCCTCTTGGAAGGGACATCTGGACAGCTAAGCATTGCCTTAGCCCACAGTTACATCCATTTCCCATGGGATGCTTTTAGTGCTACCAGATAGAAAAGACTTCTTGTCCTTTGAATATATCTTTTTAGTTTGGTTTTTTTTTTTTCCTTGGTGTGTGTTCTAAGAAAGTACCTGAGGGATCCTTCCTGTTTATCTGCTCACTTGTCTGCCCAGCAGATAGTTTCATGTGGTGATGTCCTTGTACTTTATGTGTCTTACACAGCCATGTAGATGGGTTTTGAACTGGACCCGTTGACATTCTCAAGTGGAACAATGAAGGAATACATGCCAGAAACGCGTCTGTCCCTGGCTATGAATGAGAACAATGCCTGGCTGTCAGGTTAGATGAGCGTGTCCCTGCAAAAGACAGGGTTGGATTTCCAGAGCAGTTGCGGAAGAATTCTCTTAATGTCAATGCTGTTGTTGGATTGCTGCATTTAGCTGTCACAGTGTGATGGAGGTTAGGGTTAGAAAAGTGTTCAGTGTTGCTGCAGGAAACTTGCATGTCATTTTGAACTTTTGGCCAGAGCCAAAGATACCCGTAGAGTTGCTCAGTGTGTTATTTTTTTAGTTGAACTGAGCCAGGACTCTGGGACAGCGGTATCCTTACTGTCAGAGTGAGAAACAGTTATCATATTAGGCTCTCTGCATGGCACAGGCTTACTTATTGCAGTGTAAAAATGAGTACATCAGATGCAATATTTTCTATGTAAAAATACGTATTTTGCTTAAAAGTGCATGCTTATTCTTTTTAGTATAATAGAAGCTAAATTTCGTGGTTGTTCCAGAGTATAGCATAGTTTCATAGGGTTTCCTTTTATATGATTGAAATAAAGAGCTTCAGGAACCAGATCTTCCCTTCCCAGTTCTGCTTTGCTTGCTGCTCCTTCGAGGTGGGGGTCGGTGCCAGCACAGCTAAGGAGGTGCTTTAGATACCGACCTCTAATTTATGCATACTTGGCTTGTGTCATTTAAGTGAGGAGGGATCTTGTAAGGCCATGTGATCCAACCCCCACTCAGAGCAGGGTGAACTTAAATCAGGTTGCTCATTGCTGTGTCCACTAAAGTTTGGACTATATCTGGCGATGGAAGTTCATGATTCTGTAGGAAAACTGAGTAAAACTCCAGTGGAGTCAGCAGAGCTGCTCCAGTCTGTGTATTTAGTATTTATTCTGAGGCACTGAGAAATTTAGGTAGGTACATAAAGCTGGTTTACAGCAAAAAGTATAGATCTGATTTTGTGTCTCTTGAAACCTACTTGTAAAAGGTATTCATCATCACATTCTGGAGCCTCAACAAGCACATTTTTAAGACCAGCCTCCCATTTTTTCAGGTGCGGTTTGTCATTCTTTTTTACTGCCCAGTGCAAGCATGGAAACATCACTCCAATTTTATGTGGACATGATCAGCAAATAGTTCTGGGTACAGTTTTAGCAGCTACAAGAGTTACCCATATAAGAAGGAAAATAGGCAAAGCTTTCTCTAAAAACAACTGCTGGCTGATGATATTGCTTTAAATTGTATTTTTCTGCCAGAAAACTGGGTCATATGCTAACCACTGCAGCCAAATAGTTAATAGAAGTTGTTCATGAAACATTCTCTTGCAAGGAAGAATCCCTTTGTGTTTTCCTAGGGAGAGGAAAAACGAGTTGAGGGAGCGATGGGAAACCCTTCTCAGTATCCCTGCATCCCAGCTCTCTAACTGGTGGTCAGCTGTTTCTCTTGCTCTCTCAGCTGCTCTCTGCCCACTCTGTCTGGTCTCTGTGTAATTTATTTGAGACCCGTGCTTTGGGTTTGATTCAGCACGGATTACGCCAGCATTGGCCGGTGCATGGCAGTGCTGCTGACAAAATTTCTGCCTGAAGCCTCGCTCACAGCAATGCCAGAAGCTCTTCCTCTCATGGGAGTTGCAGATGGGCAATGCTTTCTTCCGGAGAGGGCTGTAATTTCCTCGAAGGGTCACAGGCAGGGCAGAGTGGGGATGCAGAGAATTAGCCCTCCCCCCGGCAGGCTGCAGTACGGGGCTCTGACGGTGCCTCTGCCGGGACACCGGAGAGGACAGTCCCAATGCCAGAGGTGTCCCTGCCATTCCTGGGCTGGGTGTTCGCTGCTGCCGGCTTCACACAGGGCTTTTGAAAGTCTCCTTCACTTCTCTGGCTGTCATGTACTCTCGCTGCCTGGTTATAGCTGATAAGAAGACTCTGCCAAGTTTAGCATGGTTTGCTTCTCTTTATTTTACCTCTCTGTGTCCACTCTACCAATCCAGCCGCAGTGCCTGGGTACTGGCTGCAGGTCGGGGGAGCCGGGCAGCCTCGCATCCCTGCTGAGCCAAGGCTCTGGAAGCACGGGAGGGACAGCCCCAGTCTGTCCTTTCCATGGGTGACATCAGTATTGCCCTGTGGAGAAAGGAGACCTTTTATTTGAGAGGCTGTGCCAGCCGGAGGTGGTGACGCTTCTCCAGGAGCTGATGCTGCAGCTCTGCCCGGCTCATTCTGCACACGCTGGGAAGGGACCCACACGGCTTTACTTGGTAATGAGTGTAGGGCCCCTGTGGCTGTTTCTGCCAGGAATATCTTCTAGTTTGGTACCTGCAGGTGCTGTCAATATCTATGCAAACCTATCACTCTCAGGTGTTGGTTATCAGAATTTCCAGATGAACCTTTTTCTCTGCTGTTCCAAGATTTTTCTAGTTGATGACTCATGTCTGATATCTTTTGATAATTCAACTCACTTTGCTACTGAATTTCTACTTGCGTATCATTAATCAAAGACATAATATCTTGTTTAATTTGGACATCTTTGATGAAACTGGGCATCAGCCATCCTGTCTCTCAGCACCATACCAGTAAAGAAATCCTTTTATACTTTACAAGTTCATTAAGTGTCTCTAAAATAAAGCATAAGACTTTTTTAATTTCAATGCTAACAGCTTTGTTCTGAGATTCTCTGTTCCTTCTCTGGGCTTTGGAGTGAAAGGAAGGTGCTGTAGGTAGTTTCAGGGTATATGGATATGTTTTTGCTTATTTTATCATTACAAATCAGATTTTATAACTGAATTCTGTTTCTAGTGCTGTTCAGGAAAACAGTTTTATAAGAATATAAAGCACTTCTTTAGTATTCATAGCTTATAATATCAGCAGGAAAATATGCTCTATTCAACACAGAGTGGGTAACTGTTCAAAGTAAGTGCCATGATAGAGCCCTTACAATTTGATTGATGGATTCCATGATTTTACATGAGGTAAATTATTTATCATTGCCTTGAATACTTTATGGGGATTTATTGCTATAGTGTCTGATCACCTCATAAATATCAATTAATTTAACCTTCAAAATTAATTATTTTCAAAGTAATTTTACAAATATACACGATTTAAGAACACTCCCTCTGTCTCAAAGAAGCAACATTCAGACTTTAATATAGGTTTCTTTTATAAGCTAGACAGCAGCTTTCTGACGAAAAAGTGTTCCACTGGAAAATGCACTTGTCAGGCTCAAACTGTTCCATGGAAGTACAGTTTGATGACTTTTCTTTTTTTTTTCTTTCAAAGCTAAGCACACTGCACCGGAGTTGGAGGCTTCTGGTTGTATGGCTTAGCCTACCCTGTGGACAGCTTCAAGGCTCTCAGGGTCTCTGACTTCATAGTTGCTGGCACATCTAGGTTTTCCAGAGTCCCATTTTGGAAAAAGATTTTAAAACCAGGTTTCTCTGTGACACAGAAATTTGCTTTTGACTCTTAACGTGGACCAGATGGTCCCCAAAGCCACATACTTGCTGAGACTGAAATTTGGCAGAGTACATAAACATCACTTTATGGTCAGCATTCTATAGATCCTCACCAGCTGGAAGCAGAAATGGGTGGTTTATGCCCATAGGTTGTAACAGGTAGCAACAAACCCATTCTATCTGTCTTAATGAGTTCCATTATTTCTTCTGACTGGAGAAGGTGAAAAGCAATCTCACTTGTCTGCTTGCCAGTCTTACTTGGCAGATGAGTGTGGAGCAACATTTGGCATTGATGAACAGGGAACTCTAGGAAAGTTACATGGTTATAGCCCTGCAGGGAAGTGGCTGACATTACTAAAACTGAATACATTGGAATTAAATGAATAAGACTTTGAGTCTGTAACACCAGTGTCAGGAAGGGAAAAGGACCCTGCAACAAGTCCAATTGTGTTGCTCACATTCACCTCTGTTACTATTTTGTAAATATCCAGAACCAGTGGAAGGTAATGGTAGTGCTTGCTTTGACTTAAGTAGTTTCTGGCCATGGTTGGAAAGAGTAGGTGTCACTGAAATTGGTGTAATCAGAATACTTGAAATTGCATTAGTACTGCATATCCCTAAATAAACAGAGTATATAACTTTTGTTAGTTGGAAAACATGCATAAAGAAATGTTTGTATATATTGAGATTGTTTGTCTTAAGTGGCCTCACCATATGAAGTAACTATTGTTTACTTAGACGTTGCAATACTAGAAATGAAGAACTTTGTGAAAGACCAAGGACAAAATAATAATAGAGAACCCTTCTTAAAACAGTAAACATTTCAATCTGTCTCTAATCTGTATACAATATTTTAATATAGCAGTTCCTAGGAAGTTTCTAGCTGGTTCTAGCTGCATTAATCTATTGAGTAATTGCTCACAATATTAGCAGAGTTTGTAAAATTTCCCTCTGCTAAGATTATTGTAAGCGTAAAACAAAAGAAGGCACATGTTCCCATTTTTGAAAGTATTCTTACTAGCTTTATTTGCATGGATAGATTCATCAAATAAATAGTACAAGATAGATTAAAAAAATCTATTGTCCCTCTGTGTATGAGGAACATAGAATAGTTTCAACTTTTCTATTTTTGTCAATAAAATCATGATAGGAATAGTGTCATGTCCTGTCAGCTTTCAGCTGTCATTAACTCTAGTAATAAAGTTATTTGGCAGGGTAAATGTGGATGAGGGGAATGGGTTGGAAAGAAAAATTCCTGTAGATACATCATTTAAGGAGGGCAGTAGGCCCCTCATACTAATTTCATAGCACCCTATCACTACATACACCCACATCCTTGATTATTTTTTGTAGTAAGTAATTTTTCCTAATGAAGAATTAACATATTTTGACTCATTTATTTGGCTAATGTTCTTGTTGGCATGTTTCACTCACACATACATAGTTTTGTTCATGGACAAAACAGGGAACAGTCATAGTACTTTAGAGTAAAGAAAAGAAAGACGCAGGAAGATTAAAAATTCCCACTCAAAGATCACTTGATTTAATCTGTGGTTATTAATGATGCTGGATGCTCATTTTTTATTTAAGTGTGAGTTTTGCTCAATAAACCTGGATGGTTACTTCTTCAGATACAGAGTGTTGTGTGATAAGGTTTCCCCATTCTATTCCCATTGTTCAGATGTTACTGATTCAATTTTGTGCTTGTAATGTAATCTTTAATTTATAGAAGTGTATGTTACCCAAAAACCCCAACAACTACAGGCCAAAAACATACAACACTTCTAAATTTAATTATTGAAATGTATATTGCAGTGATTTACCTTTTCCATTTTATGTCTCTACTTCTAAAACATATTTCTGAGTAAAAATAAGAATTCATCCTTATCCTTTTTATTTTTTTCCAGACCAAATGTGTGTGGATCACGTTACAATGCCTACTGCTGCCCTGGATGGAAAACGTTACCTGGTGGAAACCAATGCATAGTCCGTAAGTTAATCTAGTTATGTGCTATGACTGATGTTTATCTTTGTCCTTCTATGTCTCAGGGTGGTTTTAATTGTATACCAGAACTGAGGTGTGTTTCTGTATGTTTTCAATAGCAGCTATGCATGATTGCTTTACCATTTAGAATATATTAAGCTAATATACAAAGTTTCATGGGCTCCAACACAGTGATGTGATACCAATATTTAACAAATGATTAATCTCATCCACATGTTCTGTTTAAGTCTCTAGTAAAGGATTCCAAGGGGTGTGTGAACTCTTGGGAATGAGTGGAATATGTTAATCTATTTAGGTTAATGGGAAGGAGGCAACAGCATCAGGCCAGCAAATGCCTTTTCTCCACTTCTTTGGACCATATCCCTGAAATATATATGTAGGGATGTAAATATATGCATACATCATAGTGATGTATGCATATTCATGTGTAGTAGAACAGTGTACCAGAAATAATTCCTAAAGGCACTTTGTCCAAGGCTC
The DNA here is from genome assembly GCF_963513975.1 of Fringilla coelebs. Taxonomy (NCBI): domain Eukaryota; kingdom Metazoa; phylum Chordata; class Aves; order Passeriformes; family Fringillidae; genus Fringilla; species Fringilla coelebs. Next base: position 11,932,106 of record NC_140038.1, on the reverse strand, counting down.
TCTCCAGAGATCTTGCAGCAGCCTGCTGTCAGATGGGAATGACTGCTCTTGTCTGTGTGTGGTGCAGAAATAAAGGAAGCATTATGTTGCTGCCTCAGTGCCATCCTTCCTCCAAGAAGGTCTGGTAAAATGGAAAACAGTTTCACTTTTCCAAGGAAATCTCCCCATATCTAGTGTGCCTGTGGCATGTTCCCAGACCTTTTCATAGCAGATGGTGAAGGTCTAGGTCTTAGCTGCCCCCTATAAAGATGCAGATGAACAGGAGGAACTGTTTTGGGATCTGTTGTATGCAGTTTAATGAGTTTGTGGGTATTTATGTTATGGTACTGAATTTTCTGTCAGGTGTTTTTTTATGTGTTTGAGGTTTTTGAGACATATTTTAAAGGCATTTATGTTTTCTTAATAGCAATCTGCAGACATTCCTGTGGGGATGGATTTTGCTCTAGACCAAACATGTGCACATGCCCAAATGGTCAGATAGCCCCCTCCTGTGGTTCAAAGTCAAGTAAGTATTTCTTCTGTGTCTCTGATGTTGCTCTTTTGAGTCTGTGAAGCTACTAAGGTATGTAAAATAGTTCAGTGGTCAGTATTTAAGATAAATAACCTCTGAGTCACCAGACATACTTTTACCACAGGAAGGGAAGTGTAGCTTTCTATGATGAAACTGAAGAATGACTGAGAGATGGGCTTTTGGAGATGCTTGGTTTTTTTTGCCAAATCAAACCCAAATCAGTCTTATTGGAGGCTATTTTCACTTGCCACTTTGTAACAGTAATTCCAGTCCTCCTTGTTTTCTGGAAGATACCTTATTTCAGTTCACTGGTAGACATGAGCATGTATATGACAAAAGTTGTTGTGATAGAGAGACAATTCTTGACAATTGGCTGATCTTGACATGCTTTGGAATTTCCTTCAGATTTCAAGGATTATAACACTGTGTATGCTGTATGCTAATACCTAGGCCTACAAGCTTTAGAGCATTTCCTTGCCAGGCTCAGTACATATGTTCTGAATCTAATACTGCTGACTTTCTTCAGGTGACACTTCTGTAGGTACTAGAGGTACAGAGTTGCTCAAGGTTTTAAGTGGAACAGCTTTTCATCAGAAAAACAAAGATTCTTTGAAAATGAAGCTTTCCAGAGAGATGACTTTTCCTAGAAATGTTTATATTTCAAGTTTTCAAGGAAGGTTCCCCAGAGCCAGGGAAAAATAAGTAAAATTAAATTCATTCAATGAACAGAGAACTTAATGGCTAAAGAAGAGTTGAGTGTTTGATATTGAGTAGGATTCATATCTGAGATGCCAACTGTAAAGTACTCTGTATTCTCATTTGAACGTGGTTCTTGTCTCTTAGAATGTAGAAGATTTAGATTTTTTTTTATGACATGAAGTTTCTGGAAAAAATTTTGGGGGAGACTTGTTCCCACAAATGCCTGTAACTATCTGAACAACATATTGACAGAAATCAGTGGGGGATGCACTCAGCTGAGGTCTCTAATATTATGCAAAGTGGTTATCCTTTTAGTTCTGAATATCTTTTGAGACTCAGTGTGTGGTCTGCTTTGCTTCTGTATTTTTTACTTTGCCATTTTTTTGCTTTCCTGGTTGATAAGAGTTTTCCCACATAACTGACCATTTCAGTTTGTGGTTTTAGCATCCTTTTTATGCAATAACAGTGGAAAAACATTAACAACTGCAGAATGTAATGGAATGGCATGTACTAAAATGGTAAATATTGTTCTTTGTAGTTCAACCCATCTTATGCTCCCGTGATGTATGTTAGGGAGAGAATAGCGTGAACAAGATGTGGAGCTATGGAGTTCCCAGAGAGTACTGGAGGGAGGGAAGGGGGCAAAATGCTGCACAAATATGTGTGGTGGTGTGCTCCTGCCTGGGTTTGCAGCTATTGTTTTTACCAGGTGCTTATGCCTTAGTCCCGTAAGCCAGTAAAGGAAGGTATGACCTTCTCCCCATACCCTTCGGGCCACAGAAGGAGAGATACATCCCTGTATCTGTTTAGGCACCTTTGGCAGGACAAGTGGCCCTTATCTCATGTTTTTCTTTGGCCCCACTGAAGCCTTTTATGAGTCAAGACTCAAAAGAAAAATAGGGTAAAGTTTTTGGTTCTTGTAGCTGTTCTGAAATACTCTACCATTGTTCTCCACAGTTTCAGCTTTCATTTGAGTTGTTCAATTTCTGCAGTAATGTAAGATACATTTTGTTCATGTGGTTACATTCCCTTTATTTATTAAAACATACCAATTCTAGAAGCAAAAGTGTCTGGTAAGTTGTAGAGAAAAGAGACTCCACTGCTTCTGTGCACTCATGTGTAATATTTTTATGATTCAGCACATTATTAGGACTTACAGAACATACTTTATATAAATCATTTGTACTGTTGGCACTGTAGACAAAACCATGAATATGTATTTACACAACAGAACACAATGACTTAGATCTGCAATTAGAAAACAAAGTAAACATAAAAAGTACTGTTTGAAATCAAATGTTTACTGTCAACTACCTTTGGTAAGATTTTGTCAGAATATGCATTCATTAAGCCTTATTTTTTAATATGTTTTTAAAATAAGAAAAAATCTAATTAAATAATTAAAAATCAAACGTAAATGATATGTGCTTGTCACATGCAAAATAAAAATAGCAAATATGAGTGAAAATGCCATGATTTCTCAGAATTAAGTGTATAGCTTCTGATACATGAGATGTGTCTGAGATATCCTTTGGATATTTTAAGCTATGTGTCTTTCGTACTTAAACAATCAGTAGTGGGCATGGATTTTCTAGCAGGTACAGCCATAGACAGAAACTGAATTGGCAGTGACTCTTATACTCTGGTTGTCTATCGAAATAAAATATTTAATATGGATTGGAAAGCATGTAGATTCGAGAGCAAAACAAAGCCTCCAAGTTTGATTCTCATGCAGGTCAGTTTCTGGGGCTTTTCTGGTTAAGAGTCAGCTTTAGGAATCTGATTTGTGGTTGAAAAGATCAACTGGTGGTTTTCTCAGCAGGGATTTTAGTGACATCAGTAAACTTACTGGCTGAGTAGTGGTTATTTCTGTGTAATTAGTGAATTTTTGGGTGTGCTTGCAGCAGGCTTGGAGATAAGAGTGCCAAATGTGGAGGCCTCCCTGCTGCTGGCTGTGATGTGTGGGTGCCCTGACACTGCAGGTGCAGCTGTGTGTGGATGTGCAGCGCTCCGTGCTGTGGGCTATGTGCTGTGGGCTATGGGCTGTGGGCTATGGGCTGTGGGCTATGTGCTGTGGGCTATGTGCTGTGGGCTATGGGCTGTGGGCTATGTGCTGTGCTCCGTGCTCTGCCAGCTCTGCGGCGGCAGCGGCTTCACTGCCGCCCCCAGGGCCCCCAGGCTGAGGCTGCTGTGTCCGTGTCTGTCACTGCTGCAGGGTGCTGTCACAGCTGAGGCTGCTGTATCCGTGTCTGTCACTGCTGCAGGGTGCTGTCACAGCTGAGGCTGCTGTATCCGTGTCTGTCACTGCTGCAGGGTGCTGTCACAGCTGAGGCTGCTGTGTCCGTGTCTGCACTGCTGCAGGGTGCTGTCGCAGCTGAGGCTGCTGTGTCCGTGTCTGCACTGCTGCAGGGTGCTGTCACAGCTGAGGCTGCTTTGTCCATGTTGCTGCTCTGTTCATGCTCTGTGATCCTGCCGCGTGTTAGAGCTGCTGCTCTGGCCCTGTGCGAGCACGGGGCAAACGAGGAGGAGGATGTCAGGCTGCCCCCAGGGTTATGGGTCAGGTCTGTCTGAGCTGAGCCCCTGGTTTTGCTTCTGTAGTCAGAATCGTTTTGGCTGGCTGAAACAGGGAAGGCATTTGCTGATGGGGCTGTTCCTGAAGGAAGGGAGCTGTGACGGGGCAGCAGCGGTGGGTGCTCGGGGTGACAGCTCTGGAGACAAGTGTCGGTGTCCAGAGCAGGGCCTGCTCTGCCCCCCTGCCAGCAGCATCAGAGGCACAGCCGAGGACTGAGCTCCTCCTCAGACACTTCCTGCCTGGAGTCTTCCTCAGAGACCGCCCGTGGTGTGGGGCTGAGCCCGGGCCTTGGCTCCGTGCCCTGGGACCCCACTCTTTGGGTGCTATGAGAGGCATCTGCTCAATGGCAGTAAAACCTCAGCCCCTTGCCTTATATTCTACTACTGTCAGAGGTGGGGTAAGGTCTTGAATTTCGAATGTTCCCAGAGTTGTTGGGGGTACTGCGGATTTTGTCTATGCCTTGTGCAGGGCTGTGGGGCAGCAGGCTCGTGTCCCGCCTTGGCGCTAGCTGCCATCCCTCTCCTGAGTCAGTCACTTGACAGAGAAAGCACGCTGAGCATCTGGGATGCGATGCGGCCGTCATTCCTTGTTTACAGCTCCTGGCAGGCAAAGCCCTGCGTCATGCACGGCCGGGGCTGGGAGCGTTTCCTCGGCAGTGGCACAGAGGCAGAGCCGGCCTCTCCTGCGGTGCCCGCCGGCCGCGCTGCCGGCCGCGGCCTGAGGCGCCGGGCCAGCGGCGCCGCCGGTTCCCACCTGAGGATGCAGAGCCTCCCCCCTCACGTTTCTCAGTTTGGGATGGCAGAGCAGACAGCAGCGTGCTACCTCTCGTCTGCTTGGTGAGCTCCTGCACGTTTCATGAGCGGTTGTGCTTGTGGCAGTGCTCTGGGTGTGATGGAGTCTTTACTCAGTTTTGCTGGGTATTTATTTAAAAAGTCAAGAATTGTTATGCTTAAGAGGGCAGCGCTTTGATAAAAACCACAACTTTTGCCCACACGCAAAGCCTGTGTGGATATGTATGGTCTTGCTGGCTCTTTTGCGGGTTTATAAAGTTGTGTTCCTGCAGTTATTCCTGTTTTGACTTCAGATATTTCCAGTGCAGACTGTTTACAAATTGGATGTGAAAAAGAACAATAATTGATGGAAAGCAACCATTTATTGATGTTAACGTTTCCTGTGCACGCCAAGATAAGGCAAAGCTATGTGCACTGATTTACCAGCCTTATGGTAATTCCTGTGCTTTTTCTTTGAGTCTCTGTCAGTGTGGTATCTTCGAACAGGTTGTTCCATTTACCAGAATATCTCCACTGACATTAATGGAATTGTTGATATAGCTGAGAAAAGAGAACCTGGACCTGCATCAATATGCTAGTTTTCAAAAATGTATTTTAAAAATCATCATCTGAGCTCCAGACAGCCTTTGAATGTGTTTCTGTAAACTTTTGGAAGGATAATATTACAGAACAGTCTGTATAATTTTGGAAGTACTTTTCCAACATTCCCACAAAAGAGAGCAGAAAATAAGTAATTAGTTTACTATGTCAGTGATCGTCTTGCCTGGTAATAGACAAGAAAGCTCACTGCTTTAAATGGCTCATTTTAGTAAGGATAACTGGATGTCCCAGCAGTCTTCCATGATGATTTTAGTTTTAAAAGGAGGAAGTTGTATTTTACCTTGAAAAAGTTATTTTAAGAAGCAGTAAGACAAGTTATAGAAACTTTGTGCGTGTATCCCAAAATGAGGAATAACAGGGGTGTCTTCATACTTTATTTATACGTGAACAGATAATATGAAAATCGTAATTTAAGCTACTGTTAACCTTTTAATCTCAAATGTAGTTCAAACTACTTAAATGGCTTTGGTCTTCATGTGGGAATGGAAATTAGCTCTTGGCATAGCTTGCTCTAATTGAAATCAGTTTGTGGTTTTTAAGTTCCTTCCCTGCTTGACAGATGATATCATTTCCTATGCTTTTTGTAATCCCCTCTGTTTTTCTAAGATTGTATAAAGCTAGTTGAACTACACATTTTAAACTGTGCACCTTTTTCTGACCTACTTAGGACATTGTCCAAAAATCTTCACCAGATATTCACTCTGTATTTGCAGACAATTTTACTTTTTATTGAGGAATGTTAGTACATTTTTGTTGCTTGAAGTACTGAAGTACATCCAAAGCAGAACAAAGATGTATAATAGCTCTTAGACACATAAGAAATGTAATACATAGTTTTTGCTTTTATAATTGAAGAATTAAGGTTACTAGTGTTTTAAATGCTAGATTACTTTCAATTCTTTCTCCAGTTTTATGTTTCACTTCTGTTTTGTGGAATCATATTGTTATAGAAGGCAGTATAGTTAAAATTATTATTTCTACTTGAAAATTAAAAAAATTCTGTTCACATACTTCTGAGCTGTTAAAAGCCAAATGATGCTCAAGGGTTTTGTGTGAGATGAAAAATTAGGTGTTTGGCATGGCACCTGTTATCTGCAGGCTCTGACAGGACATGCAATTTCCATTTTTTGGTCCTGAGCATTTCAGACAGCATGGTGTAGGTATCCAGTGCTCCATCACAATCTACTGAAAAGCTGATCAGACTGTAATTCTATCTGGGGAGGAGCCTTTCATGTGGTTCCTGTTAAGAGGAAAACCATTTCCCAGCTGCTTACTGGAGTGCAGGCCCCAGTTCCCAGCTGTGTTGGACAGTAGGACCTGTAAGGACTTTGCTTTGTTGGGAGACCTGCCCACTTCTCTATGCCTTACAAAGAGCCTGACATACTTTTAGTGGCTCCCACGTCTAGTTAAGAAATGTATTTGCCCTTATTACAAGAAAAATTACTCACAGACATAATGCTTTAATGGCATGGGGCTTAAGCTGCCTGTTAACCATTATAAGTGGTGGGGCTGCAGCTGAGGAGAGAGTGCTGCTGCTCCCCTGCCTCTGCCCTTGGGAGATGAAGGTTGTTGTCTCTGGGGAAGGGCTGTCTGTGAGTTCTGCAGCTCCCAAGCACAGCAGTTCTACTGGTGGGGTGAGCCTGAAGTTGGCATACAGAGAGAAATCACTCTGTTATTTCTCCTTTATATGCAAGAAATCCTGCTTGGCCAGGTCAGCTTCTGGTGTTGCATGTGTTAGCAGAACAGGGGTGTCTTCAGGAGCTTCCTTACGTGCTTCCCTTCAACACTTCCCCACTTCCCAGATGATAAGGCTCCCTTTCTAATGATGCTGTCTGCCAGAAGTTTAATACTTTTCCCTTATTGAAGGCTTTTTCTCATAATTGCAAACTAGGAAAGAAATGTTGAGGATTTATGCTCATATGAAATGCCTTTGACTTCATTTGAATGAGAGGGTGCATCAAATTTTTGCACCATGCCCTATAATCCTTAGGAACTGTGAATCTGCATTGTGTTCTGTAGTGCCATTTTCCAAATCTGTCCTGAAATTCTTGACTTCTAAAACTTTGTGGTTCACAGAATCAATCTCTAAAAAAAAATGTAAAAGTAAATGTTCACTTTTAGCAAACAATGAAGTGTTTCTGACTGGTTTGATTTAACTGAGGAAAATCTTTTTTCCTTTCAAGTCCAACACTGTAACATCCGGTGCATGAATGGAGGTAGCTGCAGTGATGACCATTGCCTCTGTCAGAAGGGATATACAGGAACTCACTGTGGACAGCGTAAGTACACTCCTAGGAATGTAGATACTCTTGTGTGACTCTGGGATGTGTGGACTGGACACTCTTTAGCACTAAACTTCAGCTGCTGTTGAGCTAGTTTATGATCAGCTATAGTGAAATTTTACAGAAAAATGTAATGAATGCTGAGTGAATCTTACTGATCAAGACTATTAAAAACACTATAACTATAACACTATGACTTCATAATAATTGGATATAACTTGATCCTATAGTTCTCACACTGCCATAATTCCCATTGACTTCCAGGATTTCTTACCCACTAGAGCAGTTGGTCATAGATCTAAATTTTACATGGGATTCAGTTTTCATTTTATAGATAAAATTCGTATTTTTAATAAAAAGTCTTGTTTTCATTTTGCATCACGCTTAGCTAGTATGCTTTAGAAATTTTGATGTCATCTTATTAGAGATGATTGACAGATTTTTTTATTTCCTCAATCAGTCCTTAGTCAAGAGCAATCCTGGATGTGCTGCTTGAAATCTCTCCCAAACTGACTCTGGTGCTCTCTTGTTCTTGGCTGGAATGCTGTGAAGTAACCCAAATAAGGATGTAGACACTGCTTTTAACCAAGGCTGTCACGTTGCTATCTAGTGAAATATTGGAGTGACACAGAAAATGTGTTTAGCTCATTTAATGAAAACCTTTTGTGCTCTGTCAAAATCAATGGCACACTTTACATGAACTTCAGTGGGATCAGGAATTTACCCTAATAATCTGGAGGAGGATCACATGGTGAAAGGATTAAGAATTGTATTTCTGCCTTCACTGTGAAATATCAAGTGGATAAAAGAGGATAAATGGAAATCTTCTTTCTACTGAAGTGAATGTGAAATGGAACAAAGAATAACATTACTCAATGAACATGAAATTGTATTTAAAATCTCCTTTTTCATGTGCATGTTGTATTTTCTAATTATATCTGAGAAGAATTTCTTTTGGAGTTTATTATTAAAAAATTGACTTCTGAAGCTAGTGACAACATGATACAGAGGAAGAGTATCTTGAATTAACATGGAATAGATATTAATTAAATTTTGCTATCCTAGTTAGTAGCCTTATTTATTTAACACCAGCAAACAGCCTTTTAATACTGGATTATTACAGAAGGAACAAACACATTTGAGGATTTAGAGATGAAATATTCCTCTCCATCTTTTATCTGCAATCTCTATCAGCGTTTGTTTGTTACAAGTTTGAAAGATATTATTGTGAAGTTATGGGATTGTCCAGCTATCCCAAAGAGAAAGGCTCTGAGACATCAGAAAAGCTGTAGTTATTCCTGTATTTGTGTTATGCTCCACTGAAAAGATGAGCTCATGGTACTAATGAGGCCAGGAAGTAGTAAAAGGTCATGAAGTAGATTCTAGGAAAAGAGTTTGGTATGTTTACCATTTTTACCAGTTTACCTAATTTGGCCAAGTACATACCTTCATGTCTTTCTGAAAACAGCTCAATAAAGATTACTCTTGCATTCTCTTTGATCCAGCTGTCTGTGAAAATGGATGTCTAAATGGAGGGAGATGCGTAGCTCCGAACCGCTGTGCCTGCACATATGGCTTTACTGGACCCCAGTGTGAGAGAGGTACGTGCCCTTAATCAGTGGCAATAATGGTGTTCCAACACTTCCAGCAGTAGGGCTGTTGGGCCATTACCTATTGTTTTCTGTAGCTGAATTGGCTGTGTTTGTTTTTGTTGGTCTCAAAACAGAAAATAAATTGTAAGTAGCATTTTTAGAAGTATGTGAACTTCATAAGGATGGAGGGCAGGATGAAACACAGACGTAGCTGTTTACTTTGTGATGAAAACACTCCAGTGGAAGAGCTAGCAAATGAAAGTGTTTGCGTGCTTTTGCTCAAACTTCAATTTCTAAGTAAGTCATCAGAAAAGGTCTTTGAATTTGATATACATGATAAGTAGCATCTTGTCTCTGTCTTTGTTATGTTTTCTTATGCAGAGTTTATTCAATTCTCTTTTCCATTTCGTACAGATGTATTGTTTTTAATCTAGCTTTTTAGTTGCATATCCATAGTGATAATCTTCAAATGAGAACACAATGATACCAACTACCTTATTTGGTATGTGGATTTTTTTTCAGGGTTATTAAACCAATTTAACATTGTGAGCAGTGGACAATGTTTAGGTATAATCCTGATGAGTTTTATAAAAATGCAAATAAAATATTTTCATTTGTCAGAGCAATTGGTCTATGTAGTTGGAAATTCATACATTCTATTCATATAATAGGTTGTGTTACATCTCTATGAACCTGGGATCAGAGTAGACATTAATAATCTCATTTTCAGCTTCCATGTAGAGAATGTGCTTATTAGCACATGAAATTTCTATCAATGAGCGTGTCACATGATCTCTGCTGTCAGTGCTGCACTTGGAGGAGTAACAGTTGGCTTTTTTATGTGCTAGCGTAGGTGGGTGATGCAGAACAACAAGTCTGAGGGGACCAAAGGGTTTTTTTTCCTGTGCTTAAACTGATGAGTCAGGTATTTCCAGCACTCCCTACAACAGATAAAATTGTTGTGTTGGCACTGTGTGAAGTCGTGCCAGTTGTCCCCTCAGATGTTATAAGAGTAGTTCAAACCAATGGTGAGATTTTTTCCAAGGATTGAAAAGTAGCTCAGTTCTGAATCATGGAATCTCACTTCTGGAGAGGAGTAAGAGGAATGGGCAATTGGGTTAAAGTTCCTAATTTTGAAGCGAATAAATGCTTATAGGTGAGAATGCACGGAATATTACCCGAAAGACTTGGAATTGCAAGCAATTACTGCTTGTTCTTCATGGGTGAAGTTTTTGAGCCTTCAGTCTGGTGAGGAATGCAAGGTATAAGTTTAGAAGAAGATTGTTCAGTGCTGCTTCTGTGTTTCCTGATCTGAGACCAGTTTGGCTCTACATCATATGGGCAAGTTTCTAGGCTGAATCCTGGTAACAGCTTCAGTCCTGTTCCTCAGGGCTCCTTCCTAGTGGTGGGTGGAGTGAGAAACTGGTGGCACAGAGCCATTTGAGCCAAGTCAGGCTGTCCTGAAATTACATGCATGCTATTGAGCACAATTGAGGTGGAAATCTGTAATTTACATGCCTTGTCCATAGGCAGTTTTGTACTTAAAACACCTGTTTGATTTTATAGTTATCAATAAAAGAGAAAATAGACATTAATGAGCTGTAGTATTCCTGGTTAATGCTTGCTTGCTGTGTTGAGGCCAAATGATTGTCATATCTTCCCAGAAAACCTCTGAAATTTGGCTGCTTTCACAGATTTTCTGCAGCCTCTCTACCTAGCTGAGCTAATATGTTCCCCTCCTTTAAAAAGGGTGTGGTGGTTTTTGGTCTCAGAATCACATTATGCCATGAGAAAAACTTTTTCTGAAGATAACTTTTCAAGTATAAACTAATCTTGGTCTTAGAATAACTTGCCTTGTTCAGCACATGCACCTGTGTGGTCATTGGGGAGTTGTCTGGCTGCATATGATTTTACACAGCTGTCAGCTAAGTAAGAGGTCCATATTTTGAATCTAGCTTTGGAAAGTTCTGTGGATTTGACACTCCCTGGTGGGCTTCTGATGTACATGTGAATGGATGTTAGCCAGTAAATTGACAAGATTCATGCCTTGTGGAGTAAAATGGTGTGTTTATTAGAAAGAAAAGAAAGAGGGGAGGAAACAAACCAAAACCAAAGCATCTCTGTGCATGGAGGTGGAGGGGGAAGGAAAATACTCAAGAGAAATGGTGTCTTAAACTATGCCATTTCTGGCAGAAGTAGGAGAAGCAGATTGTTTTGAAAACACCATTTCTGGATATAAACGTAATGTGAAGTGATACAGTTTTGTGGCATACACATTCTCCATCTGTTTGGCTGTGATTTGACTTCTAGGTTATGCCATCCCACAAACTAACAGTTATGGAAGTAATTTACTGCTGTGTATCACCCAGTGCTTTTCTCTGCAAGCATCAACTAACAGTAACAGTCAAAGAGTGTTTGTGGCACATATGTCACACACCAAAGAGTATTCCAGCCTTTGCTGCATATGTCATAACTTAGAACTGACTTGAATAAAATGATGTCGAGGCAACCAAACACGTGGGGTTATTCTAATAATCCGATAGGGAAAACATTTAAAATGTTGCAGGTGGTTGGAACAAAATTAGATCCAGTTTCTTAGCTACAGAGACAAGTTGTGTAGTTCTGTTCTAAAACAGTGTCTACTGTTTTAAGTAGTTTTTCCATACATTACCTCAGTAAATGTCGACCATGTGATTGTTAATGAAGACAAGACTTCTGTGTAGGTCAGGGGCTTTGTCTGGTGAAAGACCCACTGCTTTCAAAGTGTAACAAACACCATCAGATTTGTGGCGTGAGTATTTCTATGTATTTATTCAGTCATTCTTTGAGAGGGTAGCAGCTAGCCTTGGACCATTTTGGCACACAAATTGCTTTTTTGTATGTCTTAGAAGTGTTAACCTTAGCGTTTTACACTATAAACATGAGCATAAGGAATTTCGAGATTCACTTTTATCAGTGGAGTTCCTCTTCATGTCCTGGGAGTGTATGCCATGTCACTGGTGAGACAGGCTTCACCAGAGCTGGGTCAATAACTTTATCATGGTGCACATGTATCATGAACTCCTGAGCTGTTGTGTGTGGTGTTTGGCTCCTTTCCAGAGCAGGAGAAGCTGCCTGGACATATTGTCAAGTGTATGCAGCTGTGTCATAAAACAACAGACCTGGCTTTTCTGTGGGATAGTGTTCAAAAAGGTGGACTTGCCATAAACTCAACAGTAAAAGTGTAGTGGAGTTGGGAATGCTTCCTACAGCCATTTAAGACACATTTAAAACACATAGCCCAAGAAGGAAAATATTTCACAGATATTGCTTCAGTTAAAAATTGAGCTTCAGGGACTTCTTTTAGGAAGGTGCTGAGTTCTCTGGCGGTGGTCCAGTGATGAGCTTTGACATGCCTTTAAGTTCGAACCCTAGATGTCAATATGCTTAGAATTATGCAAGTGCTTAAGGGCCTTGCTGGATTTTGGCCCAAGCTTTCAGAGTTAGTTAAGATCTGAGAGATGCACTCAGCTTTTAGTTTATCAGTAGTCATATTATTAATGAAACCACAGATAGCAGAAAATGAAGATGTGGACAAAGCAAAATTTCTCCCACTGGTTAAAAACTGGATGCCATCCTTATGCCATTTTACTGTTAATGCTGAATAACTTAAGTGAGTTACAAATCCTGCAGTTTCTTTTAGAGTTGCTGAAGAGACTGAGAGCAGAGACTTAGCTTATGTTCCCCTGAGGATGATTCAGAACATTGACAGCTCTTTCTATTGTCTGTAAAAGAGCCTAGGGGATTTAGCTGGCTGTGGGAGATGCCCACGTTTGGGTCATGTGAAAACATCCCTGTATCTTGCACTTTGTGGAAGTCCAGAGAAAGTCCAGAGAAAAATTGTTGTTAGGAGCTCAGAAAGATCAAAAACCAGATTTGTTAGAGCTGTCTACAGATTTGTGCACAAAGGTTTTCTTGACTCTTTGAAACTATTTCTCTTTAGACATTTGGGTGATAATACTTTAAGAGGGTGAGTTCTATATAATAGAAGGTTGGACATTGTTGTTATCCTTGTATTGCAGAAGTGCAATGAAATGTGCTTTTCTTTTTCTGTCTGGATTCATTTAGAGGAACACAGTGGAAGCTTAGAATGTGTTACAGACCTGTTTGTTTATTTGAATGCTTGTGACAACATCAGGGGCTCAATACTGCTGCATTCTGGAGTTTTGCCACTTGCTTCACATAGGAGCAGAATTGGGCCTGATGTAGTTCAAATATTAAAAACGTACCACGTGTGTTTTGTTTTTTTATGGACTCAGAATATGAGCAAACGATTGCTTTTTCTTCAAACAGAGTAGTTTCTGTACTGCTCTCTTCATGGCAGGAATTTTTGCATAATTTTTAATTATATTTGGCCATTATTAAAAGTTCCCAGAATTAATGCCATATGTAAAAATATCTTTCCCGGAGCCTCCCTATGAAAGTGCAGCTGCTGAAAGTGGTCAAGAGTAATGTAGGGCTCTGTATATTTTTTTTTCTTTCTAAATACTACAACGGGTAGAATGTTTTTACAAAGAGGACACTGCACCCCTTAGTGTGCCCCGTCTCTGGTATTTAGTCTAAATGGAAAGTAAATAACAAAGTGTAGATAGCAGTAAAAGTATGTTCCCAAAGCCTTATGTTGCATTTAAAGTAGTATTGCAGCATATGGTAGCTGGCAAACATTTGAATAAACTTGATTTCTGTTGCTTTCTTCCAAGAAACACATCTGTTGACATAGACATGTAGTTTCTGCAGCTCTGTAACATGAATGCATGCATGTACAGTGGTATAGCAGCAAACTGAAGGACGGCTAAACTTGAAGGCCTGCAATAAGGACTCTTGCACACATTTTTCCCCCCTGAAAAGTTATGAAAAATGACTTCAGACTGAAGATCAATATATTTAGTGACAGAGTGATGTTTTACTGACTTTAAAATAATTTGAGTGTATGTTGTCACCTTTGATGTCTTTCAGTTTTAGAATAAAAATTCCATTGGGTTATCTTTTCTAAAAAAGAGGTTGAAATAACTGAAGGAGTTTTTTTATTTTTAAAATTGAAGTGCAGCTTTATGGTTGAGAAGTCAGCCTCTACAGAATGATTGTGTGTGATTTAGGTGGTTTGTAATACTTAGCAATATAATCAATAGATCTCTGGATCAGAACTCAGGACTCAGCTCAGTCTGTTATTTGATGCCAAAAAGCATTTTTAGGGATCTTACATATAGGAAGGCTTTTATCCATTGTTCTGGTCCTTGCATGTTCACCCAATAACTGGTCCTGTGTTGCTTGCCCTGTGCTTTGTGTGTCTTAAAATATCATATAGCCAGTTTTAAAATGTTTCTTCAGATATATGCTTATAAGCTTAATCAAGATCCATAAATGATTAAATTCATATGGCTTAGGTCTCTTGTGAGATGTGAGGGCTCCAACTTTTGTACATGAAGCTGAACATTTACATTTTGTTCCAAATTGAGTTTTGGTTTCAGTCAAACAAATCTAAAGTTTTCATTCAGCTATTTGGCAGACCTTTTTATATTTCCGTGCTTTCTTGATTGGCTGCTAAGGACACTGACCTTTAGATGTGCAGTAAAGTATTGTTTGGACTTTGCTTTGTTTTGATTTTAGTCGTAGCAGTGGAGATGCATATAAATTTAATCACAAATTGTCAAGTCTTGATTTGGTATAAATTATCACCAAAACGTTTGAATGAAATAGCTGCATTGTTCTAATCCATAAGATTTTAAGATTTGGTTCTTGTATCTAGGACATTGAAAGGACTCGCAGGAGAGTCACTAGATCATTCTTCTGGTACTGCAAACAGCTTTGTTGTTGAACCTGACTCCTGCCTCCAGCTTTGCTGGCAGCTTCTGGCTCCTGTTTGCTACGCAAAAGAATGAGTTCAGCTCTCACTGTAGCCGGGCTGGACCTTGTGCTTGCTTTATCTGCGTGTGATTCTTGCTGTCTGCCTTGTAGTGTCTTGGGAAATGAAGAGTGGAGGCCAGTGGAGGAGAGACTTTGTAGAAGTTACCTACACGGAGAGATTATGGGATGTTACATGCAGATCATACAGCTATAACTTCTATATACACAGTGCAGACAGTCGAAAGCTGTAGCTTCCCTGACTGGCCTTCACTGCCAGATCTGTGCTCTGCAGTGTTCCAGGGAGAATTGGAAAGAATCCCTCTCATGTGTTGTATCACGAGAGTAATTTTTTTGTGTGTGTGAATGTGTGCTGAAAGATTGAATAAGCTTTTATTGATACTGGTTGTCGTTGCAGCATGGTGTTACATTTGAGGCCTTCAGAATGTGTATCTTAGGGCTCATGTTCCCCTCTTAGTACCATTTTACCAGGCCCATTTTTCTAATTTCAGCCAGAACTTGTAAAAAATAAAATAGCTGGCCACAACTGATTTCTCATGGAACTTTCCAAAGAAAAGGTGCCTTTGAAATGGTGACTCCCAGAGTCTGACTTAACATAGGGAATGAGTAAATGCAGTGGAGAACTTACCTAACAATGCCTATTTAGCTGTTCATGGAGAAAATTACTCCTTCTCTGGGCTGCTATATATTTTGATATAAGAAAGCACAGCCACCTGAAATCCTCTCATTTGTTACAGTGAAAACAAATGTTTTCCTTGTGAATCACCCATTCATGGCTTTTTTTCTTCTTGGGCTGGTAAGCTGAGAATTTTTTGTTAGAGTTGCCGCAGAAGCAACTATCAGTATGCATGATGCCTCAGTTGAGTTTGTGACTTTTTTTTCTTTGTTTTTACAAGTGATCTAAAAATTTTTAGACGGCCAGTTCTAACAAAGAAAAGAAACCTCTTTTAAAGCATAGATCTAACCTAATGAAAGGATAAACTGGTGAAGGCATTTCCAAGTAAAACAATTATTTTATGTAGGTCAGCTGCAAAATGCTAATGAAAATGCATCTTAACCAGAGGTGCTCAAAGTGGTCAGTGTAACTATTTTGACACATGTAAGTTTTTTTGCTACTTATTTGTAACAGAGCTGTTGAAATCTCTGTAAAAACAAGACTTTTCTAAAGTAAACTGTTAGATTTAGAAGGAGATCTACCCTGTATCAGCATAAAAGCTGCAAAAAATTGTGGGAAACAACTACCTAAGAGCAGCTGTAAGGACAGGCACATTCTCACTTCCAGTTGCTCTTGAGAGGTTCATGAATAATGACTGAATAGTTTTTATATGTATTTTTTTTTTAAGATAGCTTGTACAGTTTGGCACTTTAGAGAAATGCTGTAGGAAAAGAAAAGAGGCCTAAATAAGGTCGGAAAAGAAAGGAGCCCTGAGAGAAATATCACTCTCCAAATTCTGCTATGCTGTAAAACAGAGCTTGGCTTTGCACTCTTTATCCAGAAGAAACTTCTTTTGGAAAAAAAGGTGGAATTCTGCTACGTAAAGAAACCAAGATTCAGTATTTCCCTTCCCTGTAGCTAAGTGCGCAAAGGCTATGGATGTGTAATTTTAAAAAAGCATGAAAGTTAGTAAAAGTGCGTGTGTGTTTACACACATATCCCTGGGGGTTTATATTTTAAGAAATGTGAACCTTAAAGCACCTGAGTTTTGGTTGTGGTCTTATACATTTACTTAGTTGCAGGCGTTACCCAAGCTAAACTAGAGAAGCTAATGGAGCTCAGTCTGCTGTGCCATACCTTTCATTTCTTTCCATAGTGGTGTAATTCAGATTATAGGTGTCCCATTCTAAAAGAGTGGTCTCTGCACTGTTTTACTTGTCCCTGAATGTTTAACTTAGTGTGTGCCTCAATTATTAAAAAGCATTTACTCGAGTAAGCCTGGCTTACCAAGTGATCTCGGTCATGTTTTATAATGGTCCTCTCCTCAATGTTTATGTTTTTTGCAAAGTTTACCCAGTGATTGCCAGGTGTTCAGTGCTGTCCCCATTTGCTCCTTACTCCTTGGAATGAATGGTCTTCTGTGACCCTTTAGAGCTTTTTCTTCTGACACAGAGGTGCTGACAGTCTTAGGGAAGCAGGAGCTGAGGAGAAACCTGTATACTCACACTTGTTGCCTCCTTGGGGAGGTGGTGGCTGATGCTTTCATCCTGCACCACTGCACACAGCATGGGACAAAGCCAGAGGCATCCTTGCTGGCATTGCAGCAGTGGTCATAAGTTCAGTGATATTTTACAAGACTTAACAGTTTCCTTATTTCTGTATGCACAGGGACCTCATAGTACTCTTTGGTCTCAAGACTAAGCCTTCAGCTTTTGTTCTAGGTCCTTTTATCTCTGTCCCATTACTTACAATTGCTCCATTGAATCTATTGATAGCTGAATTTTCAGCAAGGTTTGGAAAATCAGTTTATCTCTGGCAAAAACAGGCAGCACAACAAAACACATATCTGCTGGTTAGTGGGGTAACTCCTGCCTATCAAACAATGCATTTACATTCATTTAAAAACAGAACTGTAGGATTTAAAGGGAGAGAGGGTAATTTCTAAGTGTATTTCAGCTTACAGAATTGCTTAGGGTGGAAGGGACCTCTTTAGATCACCTAGTCCAACTCTCCTGCTCAAACAGGATCAGCTGGAGCAGATTGTCCAGGACTGTGGAAAATGTCCTAAAATATGTGTTAGTCTGTGATTTGTAACACCTCCAACTGTACCATTCAGACCTATTAGCTATTTAATGAAGGTCCACTGCTAACATTGTCCAAATGCTCATAATTCTGGATCTTCTGCAATTTTTTTCTTGTTTGTTCTGTTATCCAGAGAGTGTTTTTCCTGTGGCAGTGATTGATTGAGTGCTGTGAAATGAAAGCACATGTTATGCTGATGACATCTAATGTACTTGCCTAATAAAATTTTAAAAATGGAACAGTTCGTTTAAAAATGAAGAATAAGCTGACAAAACTACAGTGGTTCATGGGGTGTGGAATAGGGAATGGTTTTAAATCCAAGTAATACTAATAACTACAGACACACTGTCAGGAGAGTTTTCCTGTTTGCACTTGACACTCATTGTAGTTACTTGCTTGTCACTTAATGCAAAAAGATGGGGAGACCTATTAGGTACTTGCTAATTTCACCTGATTTAGGAAGCAGCTGGGTACCTCAGTGATGGGAGGTTTTAGGACTTCAAGAGCTCCTGTTTGCTTCTGTTTCTGAGAACTACAGCAAGAAGAAAGTGATAAACATATAGTGGAAAAAGCATGCTGTGCACTTTCTTTAAAGTGCAATTAAGGTGACTCTTAAAGTGAGACACACCTTGAACTGTTTCTTCAAGGGCCGTAGGACTGGTCTCTTGTCTGGATTGTCCAGATGTCTTAGCTCAGTTGAGCAGTATAGTGACAGAACACTACTTGGACTTGAAATGTTTAAAAACAGTAATAGTCAAACCAGCAAACAGTGAAGTATAATGGTCCTGCTGGGATATGATTAAAGCCTTTATGAGAATCTCCATGTCCTGGTGGGACAGTATGGGTGGTAACTTGGAGAGGTTTGTAAAATGCAAGTATGGCAGCTTTACAGTTGGATTAATACAGACTTCAGAAGAAGCCACAGGGTCAAAAATTACTTCCAAGCCACAGGCTTCAAAGGCCAAAAGATCTGCAGTGAGAAAAGAGGTGAGTGATCCACCTCTGTGAAAGGATTCTGTGAAGGGAGAGTTGACATTAAGTTACTTAGGCTCCAATAACCTTTAAGATAAGATATTGCTTAATGATGCCAATATTATGTATGAAATTGAATTACACCCCATGGTGTGAACTAATTCCAGCTACTTGGTTCTTGAGTTGAGGGGTAAAGAGTAGTAAGAGGATGATTTGTGAACTTTTTGAGGGATTGAACTAAGGAGAAGATAATGTTTTAATACACTAAAATTCAGTAAAGTTACAGGGCTCATAAAGCAAAACCAAGAGGGAAGATAGGCAAGAAGATGATGACCGAGAGGATCTAGCCAGTTTTCACATATCTGGGGAAAAGAGCATGGGAGGCCGGTTGAGACGCTTTTAGACTGCTGCTTGGGCAGGGGAGACTCAGTGGAGATGTGCATTCCATTCATCTGAATGGCTCTTCTAGTGAAAACATTGCTAGACACAAGCACAGGCCAGGAATGGCAAATGATGAATGACTTAGCAAGCTATCTTGCTGGGTATTTAATCCGTGTGGTTATCTAAATAATTTGAAATGCTTCTCTTGGCCTGAGCCAGGCTGCACAAAATGAAGTGCCATGCATTAAGCCTTGTGCTATTTCAGTTCTCAGGTCCCAGCAGGAACCCAACAAGATACGGTTTAATGAAAGGTGATACTATATTAAAATAACAGTACAAGTTGTATCAAACTTGGTTCCAAATTCAATACAAAATGTCATGGTTTTAGAAGGCATTTTACATTTAGCACTAACACTTCAGTCACTTGCTGATGTCAGTACAAAAACTGTGCTTTGTACAGCTGCTGAGTGCAAGGAAGATGAGAGGTTAAATTGGGTTAGCGGAAATGAAAGACGTGCTGTGGAAGAAGTTTTGGTATCAGATTGTTTATGGAATTTGTCATTAAATAACAGAAGTGTTTAAATTGGAGGCCAAATTTAAAGCATTCCTTTTTATAAATTGTTCCCTATTTATGTGCAATTGAAATTATTTACAGAGGTGTACAAGGAAACATTAATTTCTTTCCCTCTTAAAAAGGAAAGACGATGGCAAATCCTTCTTAGTCTCTTACTGTTCAAGCCTTCTTGAGCTCAGGCCTGAGCCACCGGTGTGTATTAAAATAATTCTGCTATTCTTACTACAGTTGATTACAGTGCTCTGTTAGAAAGGGTGGAGGCACTTGGTGGTTCTCCAAAGAAAGTGAGTAATAATTGACCTAATGTACAGAGCACATGAATAACATATTCTTTTGGTAAGAAATTTATGTTTTACAGGGTGTGCTAGAGTTCACATCCCTTTTTCGCATCTTCCAAAAGATTTTAAAATACTCAGCTGCTCTATTAAATTTCTAATTCAACAAATACTCAAATACAAAGTATGCATTAGATAAAGCTCTTGAGTTGAATCCAAACATTGAAAAATCTTTTAATCTGCCTTGAAAACAGCTGTTTAGAATTTTGAGTAGAAATAACAACTTCCTGCAGCCTTCCATGTTGATGTCCGTTTCAGTTCAAGCTGGGAGGAATTTCTCTTTGTTACTCTGCAGCAGCAGCAAGCCTTTACATCCATGACTCGTCTATCCCCCAGACATATTAGGACTGATATCCTGGTCCTCTTTGAAATCAGTGAATGAATAAATACACTTCCTTTGAATTCAGCATAATAGAGGGAGGGACTTACTGAGAAGATTTAAGGTGGTTTTGACACTTCAGTGGGAGTTGTCTGGAGTGCAGCTTACAGGAGCTCCTTTTAACATCTCCCACTACTGAGAGACTGCTTCATGTTTGTCTGCTCCAGGAATTCTTGATATGAAAATTGAGTTTTTTAGTGTCTGAAATTATTTAAACAAATTAGATGGGGTTTGTGCATATGCATACATGATTTTTATTCTTTGTTCATAAATATTTAGGTAATCTTATAAGATGTTACACAGTGATTTGGCATCAAATACCCCATACAGAATGTGTAGGCAACTGCCCATTGCACCCCAGGAAATACCAGAAGAGTTCAAGATGACTGGCATTTCAAGAAATATCTAAAGCAGTAATGAGTTGCCACTTAGTGTAAACTATTGCCAGAACCCTGCAGGGAATGGCTTGTGTTTATTCTGCAGCCTGTTTTGCTATGTCCAGAGGTTAGATTATACCTACATTTCACACACACACACACACTCACACATCCTTGAGCCTATATATTAGTTTTATTTTCAGATATTTGGGTAGTACTTTAAACCTAAAGGTAGAAGACTTGATATTGTTCAGGGAGATGAAGCCTGGATGAAACTTCACTGTCACTCTTGAAGTGATCCAAAACCTACTCACATAAAATAAAAGAATGCCCAAAGACCTAAGTGGGCTTTGAATCAGGAGTCAGAGAGACCTGATCAAATCTTGTAAGTCAGATTTCAGTAAGGGTATTGAGAAAGTAATTAGATCTGTGCTGTGCTACCGCACAATAATATCAATCAGTAATTTTTGGATAAAAGTTAGAAGTGATTAAATGGATAAGCCACAAATGTGAATATGTTTTAGTGAAGATTGTGGTTATAGTGGATAGAAAATACCATTATATGGAATGGTATTTATTTAACTGCAACTAGGGATTTCAAGATGATGAGTGAGAAATACTCTAGTAGAGTAAATATCAAAGAAAATCAGTAAGCCTCTTCCAATTTTATAATATACTGTTCTTTTCCTTTTGGGCTTATGGGCCACATACAGTGTCTTTCACCTGATATTTCATCCTGAAAAAAGCATTTTTAGAATGCAAGTATGTTAATGAACATTGATTAACACCTTGACAAGTTTGTATACGTGTCTTCCAATAGCCTCTGATGAAGCATAAGTAGCTCTTTTAAATCTAAAGGAGATGTTTGCATTTTAGTAAGATTTAGTTTATGCTCAAATTTGAGCAGATGTAGAAGAGTTTTGGACTTTCCTTTTTTGCTGAGGTGATGTCTTTGTGTCTTTTTTAAAATGTTTGTTGTTTTTATTCAAGTAGTCAGTATTGTGTGTGGTTTGCAGTGGGGCATGTTGATGCAGATGCAGTACCCAAGGTACCAGTGATTCTCCACACCTTTTCCAAAGTGGAATGAGGTCACAGCAGATTACTGCTCTGCAGAGGGGCAGCCTGATGCTCATGTGAAAAATAACCAAGATCACTTCTGTGAACAGGGCTTTTAATCAGCTGTTTAAAAGTTGCTGATCCAATTTCAAGTTGCTAATTAAATGAAATGGGAAGAAGAAAGAAATCAGCATGCTGCCAGGCAAGAGTTCCAATCCAGTGGTTATCTCATTTCAAACGTGTGGGCTAAATATCTTTATAAGTTAAGCTTATAGTATATTCACACACTAATAAAATGTTCTTATGTAAGGGTAGTTTAACCACCACAAGCTTATTTTATTTTATAAGACTAAACTATTTGATGCTCTAAAAACATTTTTCTCCTGTGAATGTTATTTATCACAAGTGTAGTTGAAACCTGAAACTTAATTATTAAAGCAGATATTCAGACTCTTTCCTGACAAGAATGATGTGGATAAAAGACATTATTCCTGGAGGAAGTCCTACTTGCCTTTTGGATGTAGTGCAAAATATTTCTGATAATCAGGAGGAAGTTTTCTCTTCCACTGAACTGTCTTAAATTATGAGCTTTCAACTGTTTTACAAGAATTTTTCTAAAGCCACCTAAGTTTTCCCACAGTGCTGGTTTACAAGCAGCTGAAACTTTAGACACCCCACAGAACAGTCTGTTGTTCCACTAATGTTGCTGGAAGTGAATCACATATGTATTGATGACCACCTGGATTGTTAAATGTACCAATTCTACTAAAAATGGAAAGAAAGTATTTCCTATATTTTTAGGTACAAATTTATATTGGCACTGCAATTGCTAAACCTTGCAGCTTAGGCAGGTACCAGAGCTCCCACAGAAGAACTTTAAACTGTGTTGTGCTGCACTCTGTACACTTCCCCCTCATAACTCCTCACTGCTCCCCAGCAGTAGAAGGGTGCTCCCTCTTCCCTCCTGCTTCCCTAACCCTCCCTCCTCTTACCAGCTGTGGGAACCCCAGGGTGCTGCCTGGCATGTGCTGCTCTCTTGCACTTGGTCCCAAGCAGAATTTGACTTTCAATACCTAGAATATCATCTGTCTCAGCCGTGAATCTCTTTTGGTTTGAGGGTAAGGGAGTTTAATGCATCACTGGCTTCCTGATGGATTGATACTTCATTCAAAGCCCAGTGAAGTTAAAAGGAAAAACATACTCAGGAGTTTTGGTGGTATGGAGCAGGTTCAATATCCAGAAAGGTAAGGTAAACATTGAGACACTGCCTTCACCTGTTCTGTTCTGAGTCCTGATTCCTTGACAGGATCAACCAATAATTTAAGTACCTGCTTTTTATGATGCTGATTTACACCAAGAAAACTTGTTGGGGAGAAAAAAATGGACAGGATGCACTTAACAGTCTGTTTTGACTGTGAAATGAAGCTTGTTCTTCTGAGAAATAATTTAAATATATATATATATATATACATATACACACATACACACACACCTTACTGCTTTTTTTTAAAATAAATTTTAGCTCTGAAGATAGGAACACAATTGTTCAACTATTGTTCTTTTAGTGTAAATAATATTTCAGAAGATAGTACAACTTTTTCCTATCTAGTAGAAATCCTTTAGTAACAGCTTCCAGTGTTTTTCTTATTCAGTATAGTTAATTTTATTTCTTTGAGATGGGTGGATAGGAGCTGCCTAATTGAAGAGATAAGCAGTATGTTGTCACTGCTAGATTAGGCCATTCTTCATGTGTTTTGTAACGCCTTTTTTATCTTGTATTCTTATTTATCACTGGGCTGGCATTTGTTTTTCTTGATTTAGGATTATGATATTTAACTATATAAACAATATTGGGGTACATAATTTGTACTTTGTCATCTTGAAAGTATCAAAGTAGAAGACAAATATGGATATCAGCCCTACAAATGGGAGGAAAATGCCTTTTGGGAAAAGGGATGGTAAATAGCTGCAATTTGTGTAGTCATTGTTTATTCATATTTGGCCACCCAATGATCCTGGTG
This sequence comes from Fringilla coelebs, assembly GCF_963513975.1. Taxonomy (NCBI): domain Eukaryota; kingdom Metazoa; phylum Chordata; class Aves; order Passeriformes; family Fringillidae; genus Fringilla; species Fringilla coelebs. The sequence continues at coordinate 11,908,326 of NC_140038.1, read as the reverse complement.
GATAGTATTTCAGAGTGCATAGCCAGATGTGTGAGTGAGATGTTCACTCTATTGCTGGGATGTTCTCAGGCATCTTTTTGCTTCTTGCTCACTGCAGTTCTTGGAGCACGGGACTGGGTGCTGCTCCTGTCTGTTCCCCTTGTGGTGCTTGCTGGGCGTACCTAGCTCCTGGGTGCAGCTGGGATTGTGCCCACCCTGCTCCATACATGGATTCCTCTCCTGGATGGCTTTTGCTGCCTGGCTGCTCTCTACTAGTTGGCTCTCTGGCTCTCATTTTTACCCAGGTAGTTGGCTGGCCTGTCCTGGCAAACTTCCCTCTCCTGGTCAGCTGGTGAAGCTCTCAGGCTGGCCAGCCTTTTCCTTCCCTCCCCTTCTCACACATGGTGTCTGCTGGCTCCCACTGTTTATCTTTCCTTTTCTCTGTGCCTCCCACTCATTTCTTAGATTTGCTTTGATCCATCCCGTCTTTGCTGCCTTCCTGTTTTTCGTCCCTCTGCTCTTTTGCTGTTTTGCTTCTTTGTATCCTTGTTTCCTTCACACTTGTTCCCTGAAGGCTTTTTGCTCTGGCTTTCCCTTACCTACAAGCAGTATGTATCTTTTCCAGAGCTTGCTGTCTCTCCCCTGTCTGTTCATCTGACCTAGCAGCCACATTGTTTGAAACAGTTACTAACACAACATTGATTTGTGTTACAGGTTGGAGAAACTGTAATGTTTATCACTTTTTATTTGCTTTGGATATTTTTGTAAGTTCTTCATAAATCTAGTCTATGCTTCCATAGAAACACCGGTAGTAAAACCCCAACTGAAGCACTTTATTGTGCTTCTGTGCCTTTTTTTCCCATAATTGTGGACTATCAAGTGTCTGTGTATTCTCTGTAATTCACTGTCATCCCTGTTAGGACTCTTAGAAATGTCACAACTCACTGTTTTAATCCAGACATCACAATTATAACTCTGGTCCCACAAACACTTCATTATATTAGTGTGGAATAAGGACTTGTGGGTGATCACAATGATGGGAAAGGAAGTGCAGAGAAAATTCATGGCAGTTGAAAATTTGCTGCTGTAAAACCCTGTGAGAGAAAGCAAAAAATTGACCTGGCTGTTCTCCTGGTTCTTTCAGTCTTTGATCCAGAGTCCTTTTCCAGACACAGTGGTGCTGATTGAAGTTTTAGCTGAGTTAGGACTAGAGAAACAGATACCTGTTAGATGCTGTAGCACATCTGATGTAATATGTGGTTAAACCCCCTGTAAATATCTACATTATTTGTCCCTATTTGATTCAAACCTATTTTTAAAATGCGTCTTTTTCTCTCCACATGTTTTTATTCTCCCTAGTTATGGGGTAACCTAGTATCATAAATGACTCTAAATACTGATTAACAAGTCAGTCCCTAATGGTAACTACACAACCTTGTCAATGGGAAAATACTCTTATGCCCCCCATATGTGTTTTCTCCCTTCATGACAGAAATATGAATTCCGTGTGAGAGGACATTGCTCCATGTAGCAGCCCATTCCCTTCAAGTGAATATGATCAGTCCTCCTCTCCTTTTAAAAGTTTTTGGGTTGCTTTTACACGTATGTGTAGATATATTTCTGAAGAAAAAAAGTTCATAGCATCTATTGAGTTGGAAAATTAATTAGACGACCTAATTGATTGTGCATGAGTTCCTCTGTGGAATGTGTTCTGCTGCTGTTGCACTCACCAAGTACAGAAAATCTCAGGAGCAAATTCCTCTTGTCTTTTGCTAGAAACTGACAATTAATTGAACATTAAAAACCCCCATAAAACACCACAACCATTCCTCCTCCAAAAAAGAAAAAACCCAAACCCAACCAACCATAAAACCTTGAAGAATCAAAACACAAAAAACCTTACATTAAAGATATTTTCTCATTTTATTAGAGTAATGCCAAGAGGCCTGAACTCAGCTTGAGACTCCCTTTATCATTCAGAAAACACACAAGTCTGCATCCCAAAGCCTGTGTAGTCTAAATAGGAAAAAGCCCCACCAGCATCCAGAAATATTGGCAGCCCCACGTTCCATGTGGGGAGCTAATATACAGGGAGATTAAGTCACTTGTGTAAGGATGTACTGGGAGTCTGCAGTAGAGTCTGAAACTGAACCCGGGTCATCCCAGTCCCAGCCAAGTGTCTCAACCACAAGACTCTCCTTCCTTTTCAGTATGTCAGTGTAGAAAGTAGGCCAAGAAGCAGTTTCCAACCTCTAATACACAGCATTTTGCAAGGCTGTGAAGTATTATGTATTAGACAGGCATCTGGATCAGCAGCAGTTTCTGCAGATACTTTTATCTGTAAACAGAAGCAAAGCCTGCAAGGGCTTTGTAAAATTTACATAAATTATTATTTTATCAATAAATAACATAGTTAAATTTATAAAGCCTGTACTTAAGTTCAATGCATTTTAATGATTTTTTTTAAGAATGGAAAATGTGTTTAGAGGACTTCTGTTGTGTGTGGCTCTCTGATTTTCATATGTTTTAGATTCTGGTGCTACTCATCCATCAGGATGCATTAGCAGTGATGCGTGGCTCCGCCAGGCTGTGCAGGGCGCTGCACCACGCGGTGTAAGCTCAGAGAGGGAGGCTGGGGTCGTATGACAGGCTAACGCTCCAGTGTTATGCAAAGGTTAAGTATTTCTGTGTTGAGAGTTAGTGAGGCTTGCAGTTTGCTGACCTAAATCTGAGTGATTCCTATTATGTTGAGTATTTGCTTATCTTTTGGAGCATCTCTGCGTAGCCGGAGTGTAACAAAATTTCAGCTTGAATCTGTACCCTGAATGGAGGAGGATAAAAGAAGTGCAAGTTTGAGTGAATATGTGTACCTATGTAACCATCCCCCTTCTTCAACTGGGATCTCCCAGTTTGGGCCTGAAATCAGCATTAGTGTGTGGTAGTCTACAAAGAACAGGCCAGGCTTGTTTGTTCCCCTCAGTACACTACTTAGTTATTCACAGACACCTGGCTTGTTTGCTGAACCCCTGATCCCTTGATTCCTTTCTCCCACATCCCTCCCCTGCCCCCCCCCCCCCCCCCCCCCCCGAAAAATTACATATCTAGTTCTCACTGGCTCTCATGTATGTTCTGGGCCACTTCATGACCTCCATTATTTGAAACCATTAATCCCAGATGTTGTGTGCATTTACACAGATAAATTTCAGTGATTGTAATGGAAAAAAACCCATCAGCTTTGATGGGATTTATGCATCGTGAAGGTGAGAGAAGCCTTGTTTTCTAAAATAAATGAGAAATTATTCAAAATGGTGATCAGTGTAATGGACCATTCTGTTCACATGGCAGTTTCCAGGATTCTAATGCTATTCCTTGTAAGCACACAATTAGTTAATTACAACTGGAGTGTGTCACTTTCCGCTGAACCACTGTGGCCCAGCTATTGACAAGAGGCCTCTGAAGCTGGCTGGGTCTCTCTTCCCCAACACCCTCCCAAACACTGGCCGCTCTCAGTGTGAGGGAATCTCCATGCAGTCACAGACAATGGGATTCCCCCACTGAATGATCGTTCTCTCATCAAAGTCAGTGAGTCTAACCCTTCCCTGGTAACTGGGACTGGGCTTCATGCTGCATGTCGTGGCTGGGCACTCACAAAACCAAGCAGTCCTATCTAACAGAAAGGAAAGAAAAAACTGCTAGGATAGTAGTCCTAGTTCTTGAATATTCTTGTTGAAGGCACTCAAGCTCGTGACTGTTTCCAAGTTTTAATGATTTGTCCTACATGTGGAGGCAAATGAAAACTTAGGACCTGACATTCCCTTCAGCAAGTAGAAGAGATGCCAGTTTCCAGTGCTGAGGTAAAAATAGATTTGCAATATCTGTTAGACTAAAATAGTGTATACAGAGCCAGTGTGATGAGTGAGAAAAGGCCAAAGGCATCAGCACAGCTGCTATTAAAAACTTTAAAAGTGTTAAACACTACGCTAAGAATGTGGAGTTGCTTACACTTTGAGTAAATGTATGAAAACTTTCCAATATTTATCTGGAGTATTCATGGTAATTCAAAGTCTCTTAGAAAAACTTGCGGTTCTTCTCGACTAATTACTAACTTAAGTTAAAGAACCAAAAAGTGCTCTTCATTACATCACTAATGGGAGTCAGTAAAGACCTTTTGTTCTTCTCTTCTGCTGCATGCAAGTAAGAAGAGAGCTTCACCCTCAGTTTGAGAATTGTCTGTGGATTAATATCCCTCCCCATCACCATCCTTCCCATTTAAGATATTATTCTGTACTCTCTCACTGCTTGGGAAATCAGACTTTTGTTGTGGTTTTACAAAGAGTTTAATTGAACAATTGTCATAAATATTTTGTGTAATCTTAGATTAAAGATGTGACGGTCCTCAGTCACTTGAGGCTGATCCTTTACTGATGCTGGGGGACATCCACCCATTAGTGCTAAGCAAAGAGAAGGCTCTTTCAACCAAGTGGTCAGTGAGACAGGAATGACGGAAGGCATTAAACAATAATATGAGTAATGAAGCGCTTGTATTAGCGTCTCATGTTCTTCATATTGATGGGTATAATATATATTTAATAAAATTACACTTGCTTAGTTGAAAACTGGTGAATCAAGATTGGATCATTTACCTTCTTGGTTTTTTACTTCTAGTAATAGAAATTGAATACATGTGATAATTCTAGAGTTATGGTATGTATTCTGTAGCATTTTAATAGAGACACCTCAGGCTTATTTAGAGTTAAATAGTGCACGTTATTGCTGTGTTTATTTTTGGACCACAGTCTTAATGCAAATCCCATATATGTGGTTATGTGAAATGATCCAGATTCTGGTCATGATTACACTGGTGTACACACAGAGTGATGCCACAGTTTAATTGAGGAAGGAATCTGATACTGTAACACAGAGGGTTGCATGGTATTTCAATTAGGTAGTTGATGTGTTTCACTATAGAGTTAGAGGTGAGGTATTAGTGTCTGAAGCAATTCTTGTATGTTATTGACTTACATTTTTAATGCTTCCTGAGATTTTTGGTGGGTTAATGTGCAACCATGAAGTGAAATAATTGTTAAAATATTTCTGTAAAAATCAAATACTCTGTTTTGCCACTGTTTTCCAAATATTTTTCATGTCTCTTTAGCTGGTTGTATAAAATATAAAACTCTGTGTTACAGCCTTACACAAGAAGAATAGTATTAGCTTTCCCAAAGTCTTTAGGCTAGTTAAAAAAAAAAAAAATTACATCATATAAAGTCTGTCATCACTAAGATCATATAACAAAAATACATGTATATGACAATACAAAAACCTGAGTGAGTGTCTGGTTGAAGAAATTTGGCCAGGGAGCTGTCTGCCATGTGGAGAAGAGTCTTTACAGGGATACAATCTGTTTGCCCCTTCCTTTCATTCAGTGGAAGGTTTCCACCATTATAATTTCTCAGGAGTGCTGGTCTTTTTGGATTATGGGAAAGAGGGAGTTTGCTTCAGACAAGTTTGATGATTCCTGTTATAAAGGAGTAAAAGGTATTGATTGTTCTAATCACCATGTTAAAGAGCTGCCAGAAGTTCAGGGTTCTGTTAGGACCAAAACCACTATTTGTGTGTGTATAATTAAGTTAACATTTCCTTGCAACACTCCAACCATCATTATTACACTTAATGCCTTCCTACACTGCAAGCAAGTCGACTTCTCTCCATTCCTGCTGTATGTTTACTCCTGCTGTGTTTCACTGAGCCTGAGCACTGAAAATCAGTTCCCTCTCTCCCTCCCATCTCCCCTTTTTATTTATAACCAGTTTTCAGTTCTGGATTGAGTTCCCTTCCAGTGCTCTGTAATTACATTTTTTTTCATGGCACTGCAGAGGACTATTTAGATTTTAGAAAAGAAAAGGCTAGTTTTAGTGTATTGTACCACTCTATCTCCTTTTTAAATGTGAACAGTATCTCTTTAAATTGTACATTGCATTGTCTGAAAGCATTTCCCCTCTCTTTGGATGCTGCTCTATGTAATATTCTGGAAGTCACGAGGTTCTATTTTTCTTAAACAGTTTGCACTACATTTGGATAGTCTTAGTTACTTTAGTCAGTGTCTTTTGAAGCCAAAGAGAAAAAAAAAATATCCAGAGCTTGTCTACTAGTTTGTCTTCACCATGCTAGTTAATGGTTAATATTTAGTGGTATGTAAAGAGAGTTTCTATAACGTGGCACTCCTAAAAACACTTTTGAAAAAATAGTGATAAACTTCAGTCACCTCTTTTTAAGTGAAATGTGCAAAGTTCTGTGGTACTCCTTAATAATCATCTGATCTTGACAATAAATATGTCACCAAAGCTAGTTACTTTTTAGCAGAAAGGGAGATGAAAATAAAGTCAGAATTTTATTTAATTGTTGCTAGCCTGTGAAAGATATTGGAAAAATTAAAATCTGCAAAGACATGGTCCTTTGCAGCTTATACAGCAAAGTAGGGGAGGCTAGAGTTTGTCAGGTAACTGACTTCAGAAATGAGAAGTTATTCTACATTTAGCTGCATTGCTTACTGTTTTCTTCATCATGGAAAAGAATAAAATGTGGTAACAATTTTCTGTATTTGGATTGCTGCTGCACATAATTGGGAACAACAGAGCTAAGGCTTTGATTTTGGTGAAATGCTTAGTCTGCATGTTGGATTAAAATGTGTGCAACAAATCACTCCAATTCTGTAATAATAATTTTTGAACACTATTTTTTTATTTTATTACTGTAATGTTATTGCTTTTTAGCTACAGACTTTGAGAACTGGGTCAGTTGCAAGAACAAAATTGGCATAAAAATAGTTGTATATTTGTTCTGGAAAATAGATTGCCAACATGCTTTATAAAATAGCCTGAATTGTTCTGTGCATCAAATGTAAGTGGTAATGTTAGTCTCATATTATTAGTAAGCTGTTATTTCAAAGTCCTATTCTTTATCCAGTATCCTAGGAAGACTAGATAATATTTGCTAGATAGACGTGTTAAACAGATCATCTGTGCAGAAATGGATTTGTGAAGCAGCTTACGGAATGGAAAATAAATTTAAGCTGAAGTGTGCCAGCAAGTCAATATATGAGAACAATTTGCAGCAAGCAAAGGTGAGGAAGACATGAAGAAATGGGGTCATCAGATTCATGAATAAAAGGATAATATTCCTGGGGCTGGGTTATATGAGGCAGTAACTAACTTTTTGGCTGCCTAATACAGAATAAAGAGTGATGGTACCAGTGTTAGATATGCTTCCTTGGATATTTTTCACTCTTGTGAAAATAATGAGAAGCAACTTGGAGCTGCGATCTGTCCGCAGCACAGCTGTAGTAGTTTGAGACATTTCTGCTGCCAGGTTTATATCCCTGCCAGAAACAGGGTCTGAATGGTTGCACTCTGAGTCCCTAGTTCCAGTGACATCTTAGTACTAGCCAGTGTTAAATCTCAGCTATTTGAGCTCAGTGCTGTGCTGTGCACTGAAGCAGCTGCAAAATGGTCTTGCTTATATGTGAAACCATCTCTGGCACTGGAAGGGAGCAGACAGAAGTGGCATGGTGATAATTTCTTCACATACCACATCCAAACCTACCAAACCTCATTGGTAAGAAGTGTCAGACATCATAGGAAATAAGTTTTTAAATATTTACAGAGTTTTGTTTTCTTTCCTTCTGAACACCCTCTGATATCTTTGCCATGTACTTTCCAATGATGACACATTGGGATCTGACTGGGGTGAGTAATGGTGTCTGGCTGGGGGGAGGAGAGGACAGGGAGTGCTTAACAGTGAGTAATTATTTAAGGAAATGGTCTGTGTGGAAAGAAAAGTGTGTTGTGATTGTATGCATTTATCAACTGGCCTTTCAGTGTCACCTGTGGACAGAGCATTATTGTGTCTGAGTTTTAAAATAGTTGGAAGTCAGTTTATTGGACTAACTTGGGAATGTGTCGGGGTCTGGTCTTGATTTGGTCTGTGAATTGAGATGTGAGACTGTCCCCTATTAGAAAAGAGGGACGTAAATGATAGTTATCCCATGGTCATCCCTGAGCATGGTCATTCACTTTTCTGGTCAAAAGTTAAAAGTTGTAAGCTCTTGTATGCAAAATATAATTTCATGATCAGTATAATTTCAAGTCTACAAGCAACTGACAGGAAAATTTTGCAAGTGAAGATGGGGTTACAAGCTTGTTGCTCTTACCTATTTTCTTTCTATGGTGACACACAGAGGTTTGCATTAACTTTTGATGAGGTTCATGTATGTAGAGCATTTTATTTGTTCTCTCTGTCCTCTAAAATCAGGAGATTTTAGTATGTCTGAAAATATCTAGAATCACTTTGATTTTGCAATTAAGCCTGAAGTGCTAAACTTTTGTGTTCTGTAACTCTGCTAAGGTGATGCTCACTGCTACAGTCAGCTTGGTCATGCTGTTTTCTTCTGTCAGTGCCAAGACTCTCTGCAATTCTTCGAATTTTACTGCAAAAGTTCTCATTTCAGACACAGCACATCTTGCCTTCAGAAATGAGGCACATTATAGTTTTCTCCATCATCTTCAAGTGTTTTACTACCTTCTCTGAAGAGAGTGAAATGACTGAAGTACCGTGAAACGTACAGTAATGGACACTGTGTTTTTCCATGGACATTGTAGTTGTTTGTGTATTCTTTGGCTGTGTGGGATCAGGTTCCAAAGGAGCATTCTCAGGTACAAGTGACTGTGACTCCCTTTTCTAACATGTAGCTGAGCTGTGGAACACGCTGCCAGGTGCAGTGGGTTGCACCTGGGCAGCGCTGAGCCGCTGTGCAGAGATGAGATGGTGTTTCTGCCCTGTGCAGTCTCTCTTCGAATGTCCCTCTTCTATCACCAGCTGGTGAAAAAACCCAAACAAGCCTTGAAACAGCAGAAACAAAAGTGCTGCTAGTCAGGAAAATAAGTTGTACTAATGATCAGCTTTAAGGTACTTCATTTGCCTTAGAGCCTTTTCTGACCTTTCTTTCATTATTTGTATGATAATGGAATATTCCTTTCTTTGCCTTTCGCCCTGTACTCAGGAAAGGGAAGTTGCTGCTTTGTGTTGCCAAGGGGAGTTTCAGTTGCACAGCAGTCTGGGCTGTGTTTGGGGGTTCATGCTGAATTGTCCCCTATGAGGTGCTAACAGCTGGGAGTAGCTGGGTTTGCTGCTCGGGCAGTGCTGCAGCCCGAGATACTGTGGGAACTGTGCATGCTGCCTGTGGAGAGCTGGAAAAACACCACTCGTTTATCATTAGCCATTTTTCTGTGATGGCAAGAGGTGGCATTTTCCTGTTTTCTGTAATGAGGTCTTGATCATGATCAGATAAATGCTGGCTTGCTGCAGTCTCATACTTTGACCTTTGCACTCATTCAATTTTCATTTATTTTTAAGAGAGATGAAGGAGTCTGTCAGCCTCCCTTAACAGGTGGTTATCAGTTTGCAAAATCAGGCTGTTAACTTGAAACATCAAGAGCTCTATTAGGATATTTTTAGTGAATCCTAGAGGATAGAGGGACCAAATTTTATCCAGGCTCCTTGCACTAGCATAATTGTTTAATCCAGGTTCCATTAGTTCGCAACATTTTTGAACTTTATTTTTACATTAAAAACTATATTGTGCTTGAAACAAAGCAGAAGTTATTGTGAACTAGGAGCTTAAGATGTGTGTCTAGTGCCAGAAATCTTGCACTGCCCTGGTGCTTGTAGTCTCTTTGGTGCAGTCCAGAATTACTTGGAACAATTATCATTACTTATTGCTGTGCTTGGTTTTGATCAAAGCCTACCAGAACTACGTATTTCAGCAGCCTCTTTTCTGCTTTTAAGAATATGAAGGATCTTTTGAGAAGATAACTAAAATTATTTGGTGGTTTTGACTGAAACAGGAATGAGCTCTAGATCAAAATGCAGCTTGATTCTTGCCTGTGGAATTAATAAGCTGTATTCTTGCATGGTATAAACCAGTGTCATTCTATTGCCCTCTTGCTCTTCTTGATGCTATATTAGCTTAATGTGGTTTTGCTGTTTCTACCATCTTCTGAGTTGTCTGAAGCTCCCTGTGGAATTATTCCTTATCAAAATAGCTAAGAAGTATGTAAAGAAGCAGATAAAATTGTCAGATAATGATGACTACTGCCTTGCTGAGGGCTGCTTGCACGTGCTGAAATTTGCATTAGAAGTGACTCGAAAGATTTGAATTACCAGTCACACATCTTAAATCATTTTACTAAAATAATTTCAAGCCTCAACATTCTTCAGTTAAGTTGAAGTTATCCTTGAAAAAAAAAAAAAAAAACAACCCATACAGATTGTGTAATAACTTTTCTGGATATATTTTCCTTCTTTCTCTCTTTCCAGCTCCTGACTGGTCGCTGGTACCTTGTGTTTGAGCTTTACTTATTAAAGTAGTTTGAATAATCACAAATTACATGAATGTATAAGGAAACTTTGATGCTACAAAACAAGGATTAGTGTTTTAAGCTTATATCCTCTTTTCATTTCGCTACTGTGTTAGTAGAATCTCATTTTCTTCTTGTAGGTCTTCATCTTGTAATAAGTAAAAAAATCTAAAACTCGCTATTTAAAACACTTCCATTTTAAAGTTTTTTTTATTTGACCTCTGTATGAAAAAATGAATTGATGTGTGGATTTCTCTGTGGCCTTAGGCTGGCATGTACATTCAAATCTTTTTCATATGGATTTCCTGACTTTTAGAATTTTTCATTAAGAATAGAGAAGAAAAAATCTTAGTTGTGAAAATGTGGAACACTGTATTTGAGAAAATAGAAGGGAAGCTCTATTTAGAAGAAAACTGAGTATTAGGAGTAAAATTTATCCAGGCAAACTATTTGGTGAAAATTGAGTCTGTAATTCTCCATTCTGAAGTGTTATGAACTTGATTAATAACAAATAGGAGCTGGACTTGCTTGGTTTTGAGTGCGTATTCGACCCATGTCTTGTTACTGAGACCTGGTGGAAACATTTGCATGATTATGAAGTTAACTTTGTTGGGTTCACCATATTTCTAAGCCATATTAGCCACTGCTAAGTCATTTATAGCTTGAAAGCAAACAAGTGTTTGCTTTCATATCCATTCATATCCTACCATAAAACACAAGATGAGTTATTCACTACTGTCTGACGCGTGCTCCCGCTGCGACAGAGAACAAAATGACTCCTTTCTAACCCGTCTATATATAAACAGCAGCGGGACAATCTACAATGGGGGACTTCATTCTGGGGAGGTACCCGGAAGATTTCCTGCTGCCAGCACAAAACGTTGGCATTTCTAAAGAAATTTTTGTCTCTTGTTTTAATATTTGGAGTTATAACATTGGGAGTTTTGCACAGAGTAAAGCTCATATTCGTATTTTGATCAAGGATGAAAAATCAATCTGGGAAATATTTTTTTTATTTGATAGGAAGATGATAAGGAATTAATTAATCAAGGGCAAGAGAGATATCAGAGATTCTGACTCGTTTCATGATGAGACTGGTGGAATTACTAGAGAAGAGTGGGAGAAGTGTTTGGGAAATGTACCTGTACTGTTTGGAGGGGATAGGATAGGAATTTTATACTTGAAATCTGATAGCCTTTAAGGCTGAAATTAAATAGCTGGAATTGGATTTAAGTATTTTTATACAGCTAGTCCAGCTAACCAGGGAGCCTGAAAATAGCTAGTCGGTTCTCACAGGTTAATTAATTTACCATAGAACTGGAAATACAAGACAAATTTTCAGAGGCTGAAAGAAAATTTTTGTTGATCCAGTATTTTAAAAGGAAGAGAGATTGAATGATTATAGGTGTGTTAAACAGACAAAAGATAGAATGGCAGTTATTAGAGTGATACATAGTTAATGAAGATTAAGTGGTATTTAGTGTCACTTAATATGAGTTCATCAGAGAAAGGTCCTTCAATCTAACTCAATATCCTTTCTGATACCATCATGTTAATTGATGATGATAACAGTAGCAATATAGCATTATTCTTTGCTTTACAGGGTTTCTGTAAGCCATTTTATTGATTGTATCTCGGAATGGCTTGATGAATTATGAGAATTACAGCATATGGACACGCCATCTCTGGTTGGGACAAAGATTTATTAGATGATAGGCTTCAGAGTGCATCTTGTGTGGGGAGATGGAGCAGATGGGAAAGACATCCATTCTCATTTCTGCCCTATTAAACACTTTTTAACAATGGTTTAGTGAAAACTTATTACTGTTAACAAAGTTTGGATGTGGATGAAAATTGGAGGAATTTATAATGACACGACTCTAAGGCAGTGTGGATTGCTTAGTGACCTTGGCTGAGGGATCTGGTAACTACTTCAGTACAAAGAAGCAACAGGTTTATAATTTGGTGGCTATGCTTACAGGATGCTGGACTCTGTCCTGGTGCACCATAACAATAAAAGCATTTTAGAGTTGTTTGCATTTTAGAGTTGTTTGCAATAAAAGTATTTTAGAGAAGAATTAACTGGAGTGTGTGCCCTGGATGTCCAGGAGACAGCAGGGGCTGGCACTACCACTGCTTGGTTTTTTCCCTTGGAGGATGGAACAAAATGAAGCCTACTGGTTCTTTGTTAACATCTTAGTTCGATTCTGTCTGTTGGCTGGGTCCTGTCCTACCATAAACAAATCAAAGCAGATGTGTTCCACATGCCCTCCATTCAGCTGTAGGCAAAGCTTGCCCACATATCTGGTACAGCATATGCCTGAATAGCAGTGAAAACTGTCCTCAGAAAACTTTCTGTAGTCTTTGCTTCTGTAGTATTTGCTTCCCTAGAGCCTCATTTGAGAACAGCCATTCAACTTGTGGAAATAAACATACCCTAACTCTTTTATCAGTATTCTTTTAAATAATGCACTGAATATAATATTTCTAAAAGAAACTGATGAAAAAACCCTTGGAAGAATATTATGAGTGATTAAAGGAAGCAGCAAAGGGGACCTACAGATATAACATTCCTGGTAAAATAGTCGCAGTTTGTTTTCAGTCAACTTGAATTAAAGAGAGAGAAAAAAATCCTCTGTAGAACACTTCAAACATAAATTGTTGGGTTGGTGGGCAATTTGTGTGAAAAAGAACTGCCTAAATGTGTTGTTGTTTTGCTTTATTAAGAGCGTTGTTGTGTATTTCTGTTGTGAAGCTGATCAGGTTTCCTGTTTTTGGCACAGATTACAGGACCGGTCCTTGCTTCACTTTGGTAACCAACCAGATGTGCCAGGGCCAGCTCAGTGGAATTGTCTGCACAAAAACCCTGTGCTGTGCAACTGTTGGGAGAGCGTGGGGCCACCCCTGTGAAATGTGTCCTGCCCAGCCGCATCCCTGCCGCCGAGGCTTCATTCCAAACATTCGAACGGGGGCCTGTCAAGGTAAGTTACCAGCAAAGCTTCCCCAAAAGCTGCTGAAATTGTTACTGGATTAATCTTAATTGAGTTACACTGCTGTGAATAACCTGTCCTAAGCCATTCTCAGCTATATGTGTGAAGAATGGAAAAACACTGTCAGATGCATTACTTCATGATTCAGTGAGTGCCTGATGTTCAAGTGAGTACATTAGTAACTCAGGTCATGTGAGAGCAGCCAGCATCTTAATGAATTTCTCACTGCCAGCAGTGCTTTCCCTTGGTTCTGTAATGGTGTGTTTCTGAGTGTACCACTCGATCATTCTGTGGAGGAATTTGTTCTTTCAGAGAGCACTCACAACATGCAAGCATCAATCTGTGACAATAATGCCCCAATTACCTGGTGTGAGATTTATTAGCTAAAAGTTGTGTAACTTGGTTTCATCTTGGATGTCTTATCTCTTGAGCTCCATTGCTTTGACCTGGAAAAAAGTGCCTGTCGTGCCATTTGTTATGCCTTATTATATATTTTATACAATTTTGGAAATGCATTTGCATTTGTTTCAAATCATAAAATCCACCCAGATGTTGCTTACTTCTTTCAGAGCATGCCTTACTGTAGAAAGTCCTTACACTGCTTTTGGCTTTTATTCTAATACTTCCAGCTGTATAAATTCTTTTATTGTCTGGATGTCTGACAGGAAACAGGAGAAAGCTAACAGGGGCAACTATGTATTAAACTGATGTGGATTATACATTCCCAGCACCATATCTTTGGGGCCAGTTTATTTCAATCTGTCTAATGTTTTCTAATAAGTTACAATATTTTTGAAAATAGGGAAGATAAAGATTATAAATCTATGAGTAATTTTATATAATCATGAAATACCTATGAAGGGACTTCAAGGCATTCCGTTGCATTAAAGATGTAAATACCCTCTGTCACAGGCCAAGTCATGGCCGGTGCCTGCAGACCGGCATGATGAACTTCAAAATAGACAACATGGTTGTGTGCACTGCATGAAGTGCCTGTATTTTGACCTCAGTGATTCTGTTCCCCCTCTCACTGTAAAGGTCAGGACCAAATTGTGCAGGAATCTGTGAACCGAGGTTCTGGACACTTTTGAAAGCTTATGTACATAAATATGTGGCCCACACCCCTGAAGCTATGCCACACCTAGTTATATCCCTTTTGTTTGTGTCATGGGAAAGCTGCAGTGAACTCTCCAGTGGGTTTGTGCAGCTTGGAATAAGGATACTTCTGCTTACTGCACATTTCTTAGCAAGCAGCTACATTGATGCTGATCTGTATGTGGTGCCAACAGAGTTTTGGCCCAATATGTTTGACTTGTATTTTCCAGTTTTCCTTTGTTAAGTATTGCATTTGTAATTTCAACAGATCTTTTATGGAATCATGTATTAGCTTTATTTTTCATGCAATTCTACTAAGCTCTTTTGAAATCCGATAACATCCATTCAGACTGAAGACATTTCAGGGATTTCACATCCATATTCAATCTAAATAAAGGAAAACAGGTTAAATAAAATCCAGGTTCTCTGAAGAGAAAAAGAAATCATTATTATTGTGTGGGGAAGTAAAAAAAAAAAAAAAAAAGAAATAGTGAGGGCGGGCAAGGTTATTTTCAAAAGTAAATAGAATATCACTGCCCAAATTTTGACTGGCTGAAAGCTAAATTAATATCACAGCTGAGATTGTTAAAGATGCAAAGAAGAAAAATAAAACCAAAAGGTGGGATTTTGAAACAGACATCATGACTCAGAGGCATGACTTCTGTTTCTTTAGTTTTTGAGGTTTTTTAATTCAGTACAGTGCCATGAAGTCTGGCTGATTGCTGTTGCTAAAGCACAGCCCATTGCTGTAGCTCAAGTCTCTGCAGCTCTGTGGCTGAGTCGAGGCTGCTGAGGCTGTGCTGATTCTGTGACCTCCCAGCACAGTGGTTCCCCCAGGGACAGCCCTGCTGCTGCCCCCTGCCCTGGATCCCTTCACCCAGGGATCTTTATAGAATGCTCTGCCATGTGCTGCAGATATGCTCCTTGGTTTTCCTGAGACTTCCTACTTGTGGCTCCCAGGAAAATTGCCTCTCAGCCTTTTGTACAGACATAATACTTTGCTTTTCAGACCTCAAGACACATTATAGCAGTGTCTCTGGGATTTATAAAGAGAGATTTGAAGGCATCATCTCCTTCAGCTTGTGTCCCTGCATTGAAACCTATGTCAGTGTGAAGTCCAAGAACTCAAGCAATCGGTTTTTAGCAGCAGCAGCTGGTTCTCCTGAGGAGATGGGGTAATCTGAGAGTGGAGAGCTCTGTGCTTCTGAAGGAATTCGTGAGCAGCAGAGACAGGGCAGTCCCTGGGGACTGCAAACCAGACTTCCCCAGTGTCTATTGCAATGCCACTCCTCCGCCTCCTTTAGCCTCGTTTCTGTAGCTGTTATTAAGCCATAGCAACACTTCTGCAGCTAAGTGACGACACACATGTTGTTGTGCTAAAATAATTGTGAGGCCACAAACTGGGGCCTCTTGAAAATGTTTGTCTTGAGCTTACTACCTAGCCTGTGAAATCATCTTTATTGTTTCATTTTCATCGGTGGAAAAATGAAAAGCAAAGAAAGAAAAATAATAGGGAAAAAACCCTCAAATTTATGTATGTCTAAGCAGGTCATTAATAATTCCTTCTGAAACATTAACTATGGCTATGAAACTTTTTGAGTCAAATCTTAACCACAGTCTAATGTCATTGGTGCTGATCTTGCTGGAGTGTCAGGTTAATAATTTCCATCAGAAATGACTCTGCAGTTGCTGTGCCTCTCCATGAGACCCCCTCCATGCACACTGCAACCGCTCCTCTATGCGGGTGGCCTAAGCACTGTATGGAATTGCCAAGCTTTTCAAGGGGGCAAGTGATTTTGGGTGACCAGCTTTAGACACTTCAAAGAAACTTGAGTTCTGGCAGGCTGTGTTTTCTGCACACCATTCCCCAGATGTTTTGGAAAAACAAAGCAATAGCAGTTAGATATTTAATGTCTGTAACAATAATAACCATGTGATTTCTTGCAGAAAATATTTAGAGTACTGTACTTAATCATACTTTGCATAGAGTAATTACAAAATTAGTGTCTGTCTTCCCAAGCAAGTATCATAATATAATGATGGGTGAAGTATGGATTTAGGCATATTTCATTTCTGTGTAGACAAATTATTATGGCCATTCTTGAGAAATGAAATAAAAGTGGGTGTTTTTTCCTTTTTTATATCACAGATGTGGATGAATGCCAAGCCATCCCTGGGATCTGTCAAGGGGGAAATTGCATTAATACTGTTGGATCTTTTGAGTGCAAATGCCCAGCTGGACACAAGTTTAATGAAGTAACACAAAAATGTGACGGTAAGAACTTCTAGAACTTTCTTCTGCAAGTAGAAGGAGGAGTGTCTTCTTTTGGGGTTTGTAACAGTTTGTGACAAACTAACTTACTGTCTCTTCTGCCTTGAGCATGCAGGTAACATTATTGACAACAAATACAAATAGGGGTGCTTTCTCCCAAACCAGAGAATGTTAAATATTGGCCCTACAATTTTTATAGCCTTTTTATTCATGTAGCATTTCAGATTTGAAGGTACATCTACCATTAAACATTAAAACATTAAAATACTTTCTAACTGATATGTTGCTTTAGAAATGCTTGAGGCACATGTTTCTTTGTGGATCTTGACCAAAAAGTGTATATGACTGGAAGATTCAACACATTCCTGCCCACTCAGGTGAACTCTGACATTGCTGTGTGAAGACTGCTGGATTGTGCTCTAAACTCAGCCTTAGAGTTGCATATGTTACAGAAGGACAAACATTTTATCTTTACTTACTAGTCATCCTCACTTGGGCGTACAGCAGGTGCTAGATATTAATGTGGAAATTTGCAGTGTGTGATTATGGAATCATGCTATTTTTTTACTGAGATTTGATAGGATTTTTTTTCTTTCTAATATAATAATCAAGCATAGATGTCATCTTTGCTGTAAGAGAATTTTGAGTAGATAAGGAACATAGTACTAAAATGTGTTAGTTGCACATTATCGATTTGTATTTACAGTGAAGTCCAGATAATGTTTAAACTCTTGCAACTGATTCTACTTTCAATCATTAGACTAAAATTAACTTGAGTAGACAAGCTTCATAAGTGGCTAGTGATTTTGGAATGCCAACTTTCAGTACAATAAAAGTATTTGTGAGAGGAAGGTGTGCATTCACCATCCTTTCTTGCATCAAGCTCCCTTTAAGAAGCACTCAAAACTTTTTAGTCATTTTAGAAGAATTATGAATTACTCTTTCAAAAGAAAAATAGCTATTTTAGGCAAAACTTTATAATTTATTTGCAGGTTAGGGAGAGCAATTTCAGAAGAGCTTGTACACAGCATGGTTTACATATTGCCTGCCAATGATTTTGGCAGAATGTAACCTACATTTAGAATTGAACAACATTGCAAGTGTTTCCTTCTGTGGATGAAGTACCAAGAATGTGGTGAATAGGAGAGACTGAACATGTGCCTTGTTAAGTATTAGTGCATGAAAAGCTGAGAGCTGTAGGCTACATCTCATAAACATTTCGATGGTGTTTTTCAATTGCTGAATCATTTTAAAAACAAACCCCAACCAACAACCAAATAACAAAAAACCCCAAACAGTGACCACCCTATGAACCTGCAGTTGCTAACAGTTAAGGAAGTTGACTCAAGAACCTGATGTAGGTTGCTGTGTTCCCAAATACTGCGACAACTTTCCTCCCTGATATGTGAAATCCCTTTGCAGTGATCAGATCCCTTTTCTGCAAAGATCAGATGAATTTTTCCTTCTTGAAATTCATACCTGTTGATTTTTGAATCTCTGCAGACAGAGATTCTTCATATTGTACTTTCAGTACATCTTCATATTGTATGTACCAAGCAATTTTAGTTAAAGCTGTGTAGGTATTAATAGAATTAAAAGATTTAAAAGCTCCACCTTTAACTAGTGGCATGAAATAAGATCGAAACACAACATTTAAAAGCATGATCGTGCGACAACAGCCCATCCATCCTGTTCTTTCTAAATTATGTTTTGAATTCTATAATTCAGTATAAGACAAGTTTTTTGGTTCACAGTAATTAGCTATATTTAATTCTGATATATAATGAATAACATCTGATTGTTTGCTTGGTTTAGCTTTGTATTTAGCAAGTAGGACTTCTAGCAGTTGTAATATGTCCTTGGTCACTGATTAAGTTCAACTGGGAGCTACCTGCTGAATTACATTACTGGTTTTTTAGGGGGTCTCCATTAAAGTAAGATCATAATAGCAATTGTCAAGGACAGGTAGAGAATCAACAAGATGGAAAAGTAGTGGGGTTGGCCGAGGTTCTCTTTGTTAGCATAGCTGGTGGAAATCTGTATTTTAACTGCTACATTATTTCACTGTTTGATATAACTTTTTGATTTGCACTACTGCTGAGGTAAATTCTATTTTTTGTGGTGACTGGGGGAGTAATTTTTCCTGGAGTGACATTTAAGTCTGCAAGTAAATCAAATATACTTACCTTGGTAAAACTTGCATACTTAACAACGACAATGTTGCTTATATGGATGTCAACACTAATATAAATAGTGAAATACTGTTTGGGTTAGGCTCAATCCTAAAATAAAGAGTGATGATTTTGCTTTTAAAAAGGTCGGATTCTATATAAACAGTGGCAACACTGACTTTAAGATAAACATTGGTGAATTTGAGTCAGAAAATGCTTGAATCTGATCCATTTACGATTGCATTTTTCTCTGTTAATTAAGGGCCTTATTCAGACCAAAATTCAATTTCCACATTTTTTGTCACTGAGACTTGTGGGACTCCTGTGGTGTATAATCTTGGAGCAGAAGCCAGAAGTCTCTTAGCAGTGCTCCCAGGGCACTCAGACTTGAGTCTTTGGCAACATCCTCCAAGTAGCAGTGAAAAAAAGGTCACACCCCTCTCACACACCCAAGTGAGGAATGTGACCCACATCAGGACAACTAGCAAGATGCTGGGGAAGAATGTGTGCACAGGGGACCCAGGGCCTTGCTCCACTTCGGGTGGCTGAGTCTGCAAACTTGAGTTATCTCTGTGCCATCCCAGTCCCTCCACTACTTTCCTGCAAAGGCAAGGAGCCACAAAAATACTACAGCATCCCATGCTTTACCTAGGAGATCAGGAGTTGTTAGTTTTTATATTACTGTCTTCACAGAAGAAGTAGAGCTGAGATCCTTTCTACTTGCTAAAATGCTCATTAATGGCCCTGTGGGACTTTGGGTGTTCCCCCATCTGTTGGGGCCAAATTCCAATTTATGCGTTACATTAAACTCTTCCAGTCCTTTTTAATGACTACAGTATTATTCACTCCTTGCCTTGGTGTGTTGGGTGGTGTTGAAGTATTTCATCTCAGAAATTTTTGTGGTTGGTGAAATCATTATTACAGTCATGTGTCTGTGTTTTCGTAGATCTCTGGAGGAGAGGTTGGGTAGAGTCCTCTGATGCCATTATTTCTAGCTGGATGCTCCCTGTCAGGAGAGCAACTGGGTGATTGTAGATGGCTGTGACAAGCAGATGTCATTGATCAGTCTAGAGAATAACCTCCTTTCCTGCTCTGTTTGGCTGATTCCCCTTGTAGGTATCATGGAAAAGAGTGAGCTGTTTTTAAGCTCAGCAGAACTCCAGGTTCCTAGGAGATGAGAGCAGTGCTAATTAGATACAGCTGTATTGTTAAGACAGTCACTGGAAACCAAGAGGAAAGTAACTACACATCCCAGGCAGGCTACTGGTGGTAATTAAGGAAACTTGGGGCTGACATAGGTCGTTATTCATATAGCTGTAGCTTATATAAACTAGCTGTGGAAGAACCCCTTCAAGTTCCCTCTGTGCAGCTATGATGAGTTGTAAGAATTTGTTAGGTTTTTTCCCCTGCAGATTTGAAAATTTTTCTACATTGTATCTATGATGATGATTTAGTATATGGATTGATATTTGTTAGTGGAGACAATCATGATATGGAAACTTTATTTTAAAATCACTGACAAAATGTGGGGAGAATTATGGACAATGCCTGGCTTCTGCAGTAGATATTTTGGTTACACTCTAGAAACTTGTTGAAACTTCTGAACATTGATTTAGTGGAGAAAGTCAGAGAAGATCATTTTTGTTGCCTGCAGTTATCTTGGTGTGAGCTGTAATCCTGTCAGATTGCATTAGTTGAACCATACCTAGCTGGTCAGTGCTTTTGTGTGGGGTATTTCCAAGACAAACCCGAGTGCAGTAAGAGGGACAGGCAGTTCAGTAGGTGGTACCTGTCCCTGTGAGTCTGTACTGTAGCAGTGCCTCAGTGTGGTACCAGGAGAGGCTGTGCTGCTGGAGGTGATGGTTCAGCTCCTGATCACTGTGGTCATTGCGCAGCTCGCGCGCTGGTCCCAATGCAGTTTTCTTAATTCTAGTATGCAGAATGCAGACTGGATGAGTTACAGTTTTGTTAGAATTAGTAAATTTCTGCAGTTTTAAGATGTTCATCCATCCATATTAAGCAGTAAAACTTTTGCAGTTTACAGATACTGTATTTTAAATTTGCAGACGCAATATTTTTTAGATTCTGTTTCATTTCCGTTTATAAGATGCCTAACGAAAGATGCTAATTCAAAACTACTGATTATGTCCTGAATTTGATTATTACTACTAATTATAAAATTATAAAACCTTTTCTTGTGCCAAAACTAATTTAGCTAACCTGCCTCTGCATCTCTTTTTGTCTTAAAGATATTGATGAATGTAGCACCATTCCTGGAATTTGTGATGGAGGAGAGTGTTCAAACACCGTTAGCAGTTACTTCTGCAAGTGTCCTCCAGGGTTTTATACAGCTCCCGATGGCTTAAAATGCATAGGTGAGTAGAATCCTGCGAACAATAGGACAGTAGGTGTTATAACAATTCATTAATATCAAGAATGGGTAGCAATGTGTCAGAAACATGAACTTGAAATCCTTCTTTTGTGTAGAAGTACATCACATGCCTGTATATGTATTCTGAAATGAGTTTTCCATTTGCAGGATAGTTCTTTTTTTGATCTTCTTTGAGACCTCTTATTTTTCTACTGCAGCTTTTCTGTTATGTCATGTGTTGCCTTAGAACTTGTTTAAAGGTCTCCTTGGTATTGTTGCTCTCATGCTTGTCTTTAATTTAGTCTGTTTTATATTCAGCACTCATTTAGAAAAGCAAATTTGCATTCCAACTGTTATAACCCTAATGCAGACCTTTGTAATTAAAAGAAGTAATGTGATAGACTGAGTATGGGATATTTTTATGTGCTTTTATGACGTTGATGATTTGGCAGAGCTGTTCTTTCTGGCTTCCACTGTGGTAGAGCAGAACCCATCTTCCAAAGGCTGGACTGGGAATCAGAGAGCTTTGTGAATGAAATGATTGCCACTGCAGTGCCAAAGCCCTGAAAGAACAGTGTAAGAAGTTAATGCTTCTGGGAAGCATTAACAGCCTGCTCTGAGGCAGGTCGAGTAGTTAATGAATTGGGTTTTTTTCCTAATTTTTGGGCAGTAATTTATTTTTTTCAGTGCCTGTGCTGAATTTTGAGCAAAAATGAAATGAAAGGTTCATTTCCTCAGTTTTAGCATATTTATTTAATGGTTCTTACACAGTGTCAGCACTAGGAACCAATACAACATCCTGTTTAGTACCTTTGGTAGGAAATAATTTTGGAAAGAATCCCAAAGTTCAGAGATCAGTACCAAATAATACTAACTTTCCCAAGAGGTCTGCAAGTAGTTTGGGTTATGATTAATTCTGAATGGTGCCATTTGATTTCTGCAGGCGGTAAGAAATAAACTGCTTTTCTTCCATCATCAAGAATATCTTTCCTGTAGATTTGATTCATACTGTACAATTAAATGCCAGTGGGAGTTGCTTTTATTGCTTCAGATTAATAGCTTCTAAATTGCTATGGATCATTAAACCATTGATTGCTGCTTATACTTAATATTTGTGAGCAAGATTTACCTTTCCATAAGAAAAATTTTCTAGAGATGCACAACTTGCATTTGCTTTTTATTTTTTGTAATCACCAGTCTGTCAGGGCAGCCCGACATTCAGACCTGTGTTGTATTCTTGCAGTTTCTCAGCATTTTTACCCCCGTATTTGTAGGATGAAGCATTTCAGCTAAAGAATTGCAGTTTTAAATGGTGACAAGGTATGATAAATAATATGTCAGACTATGAGCCATCATTGAAATTTTGGCTTTGTGTTCAAGGCAAAATGGGCTAAATGGGAAGCACTATCAATTGTCTGCAGATATTTTGGATTCTTGTCTAATTTGCAGACACATTCTTGCCATATTCACAGGGACAGAGCCCAGATCTGTGTTAGTGCTGGGCAAAACATGTAATCTTGATTTAATTACAACATGCCTGTCTTAAGTGAAAAGTGTTAGCTGGACGTGTCTGTTCTGTTAGAGAGGAGGAAATGCTTCTGAGAAATGTATCCCTTAGGGGACTCCAGCTCAGCAGCACTGGGGCCAGATATCCAAAGGATTCACCAGGAGCTCCATTATTACAAATCTTAAAAATAAGAATGGACAAAGCAAAGATATTATCTCCTAGAGCTGCAGAGCAGAAACAAGAGCAGGGCATCTCATCCCAAGTGCATGAAGAGTGCAGTGAAGAAAGTTGCTAGCCCATACTTCCAACTGGCATACATTTATTTGGTCTGTGTTACTTTTTGATGGCCTCTTTTTACATTTTTTCTTTTTGAGAGACATGTTTTTATTGAAACTTATTCTCGTGGTGATTTTTTGCCTTTTCGGAAGACTATAATTTTTAGTAAAAAACAATAAATACTGAAAACTGAAACAGATAAAGGTAATTTCCTGCTGTTCTTGTCCTGGTTTGGGTTTTTTTATCATGGAAGAGAAAAGGAAGTGGGGGGGAGTAAGAATAATTCCTTTTGATTAGGAATATGGAAAGATTTGGAATTTTTCTCATAAACTTGCTGAGTTTTTTTCTGAAAATGATGTAGTTTTTGGACACACTCTTATAATTGTAGGTAGATAGAGGTGTTTGCTGTGTGGTTATCTCTCCATGGCACATTGTGTACTTGCACAGATCCCATGTAGATTCCTTTTCCACTTTCCATTACTGCTCTTAAATGTTTCAAAACTTGGTACTGACCAAAAGGGAGAAGGATGAATTACAAAAGATGATGATCAGGTCTATTAGATTATTTCCTTCTTCCCATCCACCAAACCACTGAATATCTCTCCAGGGGTAGTGGAGAACAGTTTCAACTCCAAGGAGTTCTATTTGATTTTTAAAAGGGTAGATGAAGGAGTAAATATGTGTGGCAATTTAGCTGGGCGCCAGGAGAAAATAGAGAACCAGTAGTAGAACTGAAACCTGATTTTTTGTTTTCTATTTCAGGTTTCCATCCTATAAAGTTTGGAAATAAAGGCCAACTGACTCTTTTAGCTGTATTGTCAGTAATATCCATGTTTAGGGTTCCAACTAATGAAAGACATAACTATCACAGATTCTCACAACATATCACTATATGTCAATTTTCTCAAAATAGTAAGAAACACTCCTAGTTTTTTTATATCCATTTGTGTAGCTAGTGAATTCTGCAAAGCACTGGTACTAGACAGATGAATCCACCATACCCTGGGTAACTGAGGTACTGTTTCTTTAGGGAATGATGTCTGCTGTTGTAAGACTAGATCTGCAACTTTTTCCACTACATTTTGACAGCAACTATTTGTATATTTCAGAAACAAACTTGGTCTGGTTTATCATGCAGTGTTAAATCACATTACAGCTTACATTGATTTTGACATGATGTGACATATTGTGAAACAATTCCTCAAAGCTTCAGATGGTATCACAAGATTATTTTTTATGATTTTTTTAATCCCATCCACATTTTCTTGTCCTTCTCTAAGCTGAGCTATCTCTAACAACATTGCACAGAGTATATAAAATCTGGGTACAGGACATTCTTTGTACAGCACATGCTTACCCTTTTAGACAGGAAGCCAACTGATCTCCATAAACAGTGTGATTGCACCGGTTAAAACTGTGTTGCACTTTCTTGCCTGCAAGCCTATATCTTGCAAATCACTACATACTTCAGCTGGGGAAGCCATGACTAATGAAAAATGAACTGATGCTTTGTGAATTGCAATTCTGTGAACTTATTGCTGTGCGTCAGTGCTTTCAAAGCAAGACTTAATTGATCTGGTACTATCTTTAATAAAGATGATACTGCAATTTTTCTTTAGGGCCATGGAAGCATATGTTGTTACATACTAATTATATTTTATTGCATTTTTGCATCCTTTAATGCATTGCAGCTCCATATTTCACTGCTGCTTTCTCACAGGTTACTCTTGAGTCCAAAGCCGCCCAAAATTCTGTAGATTTTTTCGTTTTCTGATTCTTGTAATGTTGCAAGGGCTATGCCACTGATAATGCAAATCACTCCGGAAAAGTGGGACCTTTCCCTTTTGTGAAAGCCACGTTTCTCACTGAACTGACGGTCACCCATCCATTTCCTTCTCTCGGCAGACGTGCGCCCTGGATTCTGCTACTCCACGCTGAGCAACGGGCGCTGTGGCAGCCAGCTGCCGCAGCCCCTGTCCAAGATGCAGTGCTGCTGTGACAGCGGCCGCTGCTGGTCATCTGCCCCCGCCGCCGCTCCGGAGATGTGCCCCATCAGATCCACCGGTATGAACCCTCCTGAGCTCCAGTCAGCTTGGCTCAACACTGAATTAGCAGTGATTTCGTTTTGGTTGGTCTTTTAGCTGTAATGTTTTCCTTAAAGAGCTACACAGAATGGTTGGGGCTGAAGAGCACCTTGGCAGATTGTTTAGTCCAACTCCCCTGCTCAAGCAAAGCCTCCTATATGGAAGAGTGCTCAGGACCCCCAGGAGGGCAAGCGGACAGAATTATTTGTTGCTAGTTAGTGTTTTGTAGTCAAGTTATTCTGACCTTACCTGCTTCAGATTTGTTTTCAAAGTCCTCTTAAAGCTACTTCCCTCTAGACCCTTTTAATACATCCCTAATCCCTCTGCATTTTCATTCTCATTGGGAAACAGGGATTTCCTTCCTCATGACAAGCTTTCTGAGGTGCCATATATTTCCTGAAATTTGACACAGAAGATGATTTCTCTCTGCTACCAAAATTCCTTATTGCCTCCTTGTGTATTGAGATCCTCAGATAATGTATCACTTGAATTGAGAGAAGATGGTGATGGTGAAGATTGTTAAACTAAGTATGAGGGACTGGAGGGAAACTGATTTTGAGATTGTTTAGGACTGGAGACCTAATAAAATACTTTAGAAGAGGAGGATACAAGAAATTTAAGAATTTATAGGAGGAGGTTAAGGGAGGCGCAGAGTTGATGGATGAATGGGATTGTAACACTATAGCAGTGTAACTAAAGAAATTGTCAGAGTTCGTATATGGGAGTTTTTATTATTCTTGTTTTTAATCCTTTGAATGAAACTGCATAATACGGAGCAGAAATGTACAATCAGAACTGTTGGAAGACTTTCTGTCACTGTCTTATTAATAATATTTGAACATGTTAAAAGTTCAAAACTGGCTAGAACAATGCTAAAACATAGTGCACTCTATTGATAACCCTCTGAAATAGGAAGACAAGGAGAAATCTTTCAGTCTTAACACAGTTCTTGCTTTCTTCAAATACTTTCTAATTGTTCATATCTAACTGGTGAGTAAACTGGGTGGAAAAGTAAAGTAATTTGGCCAAAGCTGCAGACTGAGACGTCATGGAGAAGGAGCTAGAACCCAGGACTTCCTGACTCATAAATCCAAGCAAGGTCTTCCAGATCATGGTTACATGCCACTTCTTTTTTGCTTTTGCTTCTGACCTGAGACATAAATTGAGGCTATAAATTACTCTTTTTAAAAGTGCTTTGAAATTCTCTGAAAAGCTTTACATGCATTTAAGGTATTGCTGTCATTACATAATCAAGTTCAGATATTTCTTTCATAGTATATGCTGAGAAAGCAAGACAAGGAATTTAGAGCTGTCAGTGTCCCAAAGCATCTTTAACTCTGAAATGGAAATTTACTGCAATATAAAGGGGAGCACTAGCTGCATAATGTAACTGAGTAGTTGCATTTTAAATGTGGGCATCAGACCCAGTTGCTACTACAAAATGGTAACTACAAAATTGCTAGGAATTACACATGGAAATTGAAGCTGCAATAAAAAAGGCTTGCACTGTAATTTTTTATAATATGGTGGTAATTGTTGATGTGGAATAACAGGGTTTACCATTGACACTATTTAAAGACTAAAAGGAACAATAGAGTGAAATGCAGTGACACATGAAGCAAACTGATCGCCCAACAGCATTAAATAAATGCAAACATCATAATCAGGAAAAGCAGAACTTTAGGCTATGATGTTTGTTTAACAAATCCCCTGTGATTTAGGAAGAGCTTCTAATGTTTTACAGGTGGAAGCAGATATGATTAAAGTGTTGAAGGCTGAAATATCCAGCTTATTTCTCCCAACATTTACTTTATTTTTCTGTTCTTGTTTTTCATATTGTTTCAGGAATTCATTAATCTCTAGATTTTTTCCCCATTGTATAATTCCTCTTCCCTGTTCCACACACTTAAAATTTTGAAGTTCAAAGATGTTGGCTGCACAAATAATTACTTGTGTGCACACAAATTGTTAACGTGAATTAGGTCAGCTGGAATGTGGTCTTTAATTGTGATACTGTGTGCATTTTTTGGATTGCAAGTTGGAAACCCACACTTCCTGAAGACAAAAGAGTCATGGGCAAGAGGAAAAGTGGGGCAGTAGGGCAAATGCCGCTAATAGAGATAAAGAATAGGAGAATGCAACACACTCACCATAGACTACTCTTAGAGCAAAATAGATCATTTGTCATAGATCATTCCCATCACCTGGAAAAGGACGAATATATGTGAATCTGACTTGGTTTCTCTTTAGCTACACTGCTTAGACTGCACCTTATTTGGTTTCTGCTTTTATTGGCAAACCTAATTTTCCCAGGGAAATAGTGTTAGTGTATTCATTCTCTAATTGGTTTTGCCTCATTGCTTGTATTTGTATTTCTTTGTTTTAGGAGGTTAACTTTTAAGAAACCCAGTTGAAACTGGGCTTTTTTCCCTGTTCAGTATTTTTCTAAGTCTGTGGCAAGCTTTCTGTTAAATTAAGTTGGGATCAAATCCAGAAGTCCTTCTCTAGGTAAACTTCACACTGAGTTTACCAAAATTTTTGCTTGAAAGAAGACTAAGTAGATTAGGATCAGGTCCCTGCCTCACTGTTCAATTTCATGTCCAGAATATCAGTTCTGTTACCTTTTTACTGGCAGTCTTCTGACAAGTAGTGTTGATATTCTGTGGATTAATGACTCAGTTCAGAGACCAAAGCTTGTTGCTATGAAGAAAACATACAGGCTCACATTTTCCAGATTATTTAAAGTTTATTATTGCTAATCTGAAACACTGCAAAAAGGGGGAGTGTTGGATTAAATGGAACAGGCTGCAAGAGTCTAAAACAGCATTCATGTTTTCATGTTTCAGACGAGTATCGTAAATTGTGCACAGTAGCTGCTATGCTGCCAGCAAGACCTGACCTTCCTCCGGCCCGTCCTGACGTCATCCCCCCACCACTCATTCCTGGTGTTTACCCTCCTCCACATCCAGAGATCATCTATCCATCTCGGGCTCCACCAGTGCATCGTAAGAGAGACAGAAATTACCTCGCCTTGCACCATGTGCATTTAGCTTCTTTCAAAAGATGCATTTCTCAGGAGCAGTGTGCTCCCTTCAGCTGTTATGTGGACATGGAGTCTCTGGATGTCCTTTTAATCTGAGCCTGCCTACTATGTACCTTCTATCAAGATGCCTATCTCATTAGTAGTGTTTTCCCTGATGAGATAGGTTTCAAAAATTACTGTCTCACTGTCTGTACTGTGGCTCATGCATTGCAGTAGTTACATTACTGTTATTTTAAGGCTTTTGTGAGCCTTGCTGCATGTCAGCACAGCAGAAAATGAATAGCTCTTTGACTAGGTTGTGAAAGATATTTACATTAAAGAGCTTGTCTGAGAGAAAGCAACGTCTTTCAGGTTGTTTTCCTCACTTGCACTTGGCCAGGTAGGAAATGTACTGATTAAAACTCTGCTGTACTCTGCTGGACACTGAGACTGACCCAGTGCACAGAAAGAACTATTGTAGAGATACACATGGATGGGTTACTTTTCCCTAAAGTAAGAAGGAAGCCAAAGCAGCCTACCAATATAGAGCAACATACCAATATAATATAGTCCTTTTTTTGTCTTTGCTCAGAGAATTTACTACATGCCCTTGTGGTCTGGAGTAGGCATGTGCCACCTGAAATCATTTGGCATAACCACATACTCTTTTGCAAGTAAACATAAGCTGATTTTGCCCATACTCTGTGCAGATGCAAGCAGTCTCGGCTTGCACTGGCACCAGCTGAAACTATTTAGTCTTGGTTCAGCACCAAGCTGAGCTAGTAAGCCTAAGAGGCAAAGTATTTCAGCTTAGGCTGACACTGCACTGACGTAGTTGCACAGCTTCTGGTCAGCTGGTAGCAGGGACAGAGCCAGCTCACGCCTGCCTGCCAAAGACAGTATAGGCATATTCCCAGGGTTATCCCTGTCCTCCTCACTAATATCTGGGAAAGAGAAAATAATGAACCAGTCTGCCTGCTCTTTGCTACTCCTGGCTTTTAGTAGAGTCCCTGCAGTGCCACACATCCACTTTACCTCTAGGTATGAGCAGACATAGTCCTCTTTGACAGGACAAAAGATGAAAACACAACTAGACTTGCCTCAATACAAATTTCTGTGGCTGTTAGCTGTTTTCAAAGAAATCTCTAAGACTCAAAGTGCCATTTTCTCTCTCCCATTTCACTATGTAATTCACATTACGATGGAAGGTAAATGTTAATTTTTAATGGAAAATCCTGCACAAGTTGTAGGTTATCAGAAGCTATTATGATGAACTATTAAAATATTTTTCCAACTGTTGTTATTTCAGCAATCTTGCCGGTGAACTTAACTGACTATTGCCAAGCATTCCGACATCTCTGCCGAAATGGGCGTTGTATTCCCACTCCTGGGAGCTACCGCTGCGAGTGCAACAAAGGATTCCAACTGCATGGTAGAGAGGAATGCCTTGGTATGTGGTTTTCTGCTGTAAATCACAGAGGGGAATTTCATTTTAGAGAAAAAAACATTCTTTTCCACACAATGTAATAACTGAGTTCTTAACTAGAAGAGCCCCGCCTCCAAAAAAAAGCCAGTAAAGAGACTTTGACAAACTGATTGATTTCAACGGCAAACTTATTTTTATAACAATTTTGCCTTTAAAACAGTATTTAACAAATCCTGTAACAAAATTACACAGAAGCAAGGATTTCTTATTTTACTAACCCATTACTGTAATGCGTTTATTAGTTATTGAAAATGGTCTCTTTAAAATGCTACCAGCTTTTTGAGTATGCAATGACCTATTGTTAAAAAAATTCATAAATTTAGGCTTAGTAGGATTTACAAGTCCTTTTTAACTTCATGAGTAGTACCTTGTTGGGCTCTTGAGACCTTAAGACTTGGAACTTAGCAAGAGCTCAACAACAGAAGCAAGGATTAACTGTCTCTTATAGGCAAGATTTTGGTTCTCTCAAAATCTTCAGTGGAGTCGGGAATGTGAAGATATGGGATTAAGGACTCAATCTCTCACACATGCAATATTTTACTGAAAATTCATTTTTCCCAGATCGTGTTTGTCTTAAAACATGGGATCTTTCTTTGGGATCTCAGTGATGTCCCTTTTCTTAGGGATTGAAGGCCACTATTTCTCCAAGTACAAAATTATAAAATACCCCTGCAGCAAAAATAACTGTCTGCCAGTGCGGTAATAAAATTGTATTGTCTGTGTTCCACAGATATTGATGAGTGTGAAAGGAATCCATGTGTTGGTGGAGACTGTGTGAACACACAAGGATCCTACATCTGCCAGTGTCGTGTTGGGTATCAGAGCACGGCCACCAGAACAGAGTGCCGAGGTAATGGGCATACAGCCACATCTGCTTATGTCTACTTATCAGGAGGGAAAATAGTTTGCAAGTAAAATTTAACAGATGGGTCAAATATGGGAGTTAAAAAAAAAAAGAATTCAGGTTATGGCTTTGAAATAGAAGAGAAATATTTTCTTGATTTTTTTGGGGGGCTTTTTTTTTTTAATATTAAGACATTATTTTCTTTTGCTGCTTGAAGATCTCAAGGACAATTAAGCATCCCTTCACTGGAGAAACACTTTATGTATAAAAGACTGAGGAAGTTGTAGAGAAAGATAAAATTTCCAGTGAGTAAATGTAAGGTTACACTGCCTGTGTGTTGTCTTTGCTTACTGCCAGAGAAACAACTAAACATAAATTACAGCAATGAAAACTTAGGTATGGAAAAGTAGTGGAAAAAAAAAGTAGGGAAAATCTAGATGGGGAAGCCTCAGAATCCTCATTATAGTTATTCTGAAGATCTGACTCGACTGTAGTCCTGATGGTCTTCATCCTGTCTTTCTATGGGAGTGGGACCACACAACTCCTCAGCGGTCAACCAACCCTCTGTCAGGGTTTTGTGACTCCCAAATTGTAGTAGGGATTCAGCTGTAAAGGTAGATGGATGCAGTCCTTTATAATTAAGGCATGATGAGAGATTTCTGGCAGAAGAATAAATGACTGCTTTGATATTCCATAAGAAATGAAGCATCTAAATGAAACAGGATGTTTGAATGCTCAGAGTCACAGCTTGTCTTCATATTTTGCTTCCTGCACTGGGTGCAGGGTGCAGAGCATGTACTCAGTCTGAAGCAGAAAGTTTTGAAAAAGCCAGAAGAAAGTTACCTGTATTAGTGTGCATTTCTTTCCTTCCTTTTGTGAATCAGAAAGGTGTTTGTGGTACAGAAGCTTGCTCTCTGGTCCAAGAATGCAGGCAGAGCCAGCACCACTGCTGCCTGTTGCTGGGGAGTATTTGACCTAATTGCTGCCAAGCAGCCGTGTTGCGGAAGCATCTTCATAGCTCAGCTGACTGGTGGTGAGGGAGTGCTGAAGGGGAGTCTCAGCTGTGATGAATTTACTCATGAGTCATTTTTGTCACACACTTTTAATTTGACTGATTCATTACACAAACACATGGTTGTCAGAAGCCCAGTAGCTTAATGGCATTTAAGTGTGGTCACTTAGCAGTTCCTTTGCAGTGTATGGGAGCTGTGCCTGCTTGAGAGTCAGAGCAGAAAATGCTTCGATGTGCAGAATCTTGTTTTTCTAAAGGAATTTTTAGGACCAGTGTAGGGAAAAAAAAAAAACTAGTGGGGTGCATTTGGTAAAGTGTACGTGTAGCACTGGTGCCTGCCGAATCAGCATTTGCTGTACAATTACTTTGCATGACTCCTTTGGATGTAGAGATTTTATTTTTTTGCATGCACAAATGTGTCTGTGCCGATGTGCTTTTGGAAATGTGCTCCTTATGAAGTCTCTCAAGCTCTTGAAAAACGAAGTCTCCATAATGACCAGATGTTTATCTGTTCCTTGCTCTGAGGTTCCAAGGGAGGATTTTTTCTGCATGATGACTCTGATTGGTGACTAAAGATTGTAGTCTTTATTGCAAGCTACTGATTCATCCCTTCTTAGGATCCCTCATAATTCTAATATGAGCTTGGCTGGATTAATATCTTAATTGGAGACATAGGTGAATAAAGTCATATTGTGATTAATGATTTGAACAAAAAAAGCTTCTCAATTGCAGAAGGGATGATATGAAATAAACCTCAAAAAAAGGTGAAATTTTATTATGATTAGCTATCAATGTGTGCTTTAATAGCTAAGTGCTTACTATAATCTGCTCGGCATTTCTGACGAGTAGAGGTCAGGTCTTACTGGGAGATGACAGCAATTTTGGATATTTCATTGAGAGAGGGTACTTTGATGTTTTGCAAGTTTCTCTGAGGAGAAAAAAATGGTGATGTTATGTTGGAGTAGTGGTGGGATTCTGATCAGCTGTGTGTAAGTAAAGAACAATGAGGTTCAGTATTAATTTTCAACACATTTAAATGGCATCAGATGCATAAAAATACAAAAACAAATGAGCTCTAAAAATTAAAGGGCCTTGAGATGCTCTACCATTTCTGCCTGTCCTAAGGAAGAAAGCTGATGGAGTAGCTGAAGGCAGACACGGGTACAATGAAGGGCTGGAAAAGTGGGGTGAAAAGGAACTGAGCAGAGAGGAAACTCATATTCATGCATTGCTGCTTGATGATGCTTGTTTATCAAATGAGGTTTATCAAGCCTGTACACTTCAGGTGGAGGGCTGCAAGCTGCTGCTGCAGTGAATGGTCACTGAGCAACTCCTGCCTCTGCTGGCATGGTTGCTTGCTTGAAAAACTGTGATTTTCAGGGATTTCTTAGACTCTTCACAGCACTACCATGCTGCTAAGAAGGCAAATACAGGTTCACAATTTCAAGAGGCATCAGCTCCCCTGGCCTAAGTGTCCAGAGAGCAGGGGCATTTGGGAGGACACCCTGTGCTCCACTTCTTCCTGAAGTGCAGCAATGGATTTCCACAGAGAGGGCTCAGGAAGGGCACCCCCAGGGTATTTGGGAAGCGTGGGTGCATAATAGACAGGTCTGCATGGGCTGGTTGTGAGCTCTGTGAGCAGAGTCCCCTGTGTGCAGGAATCTCTGGGAGATGGTCCAGGCCTTGATGGAGAATACTGAGCAATCTGAAAAATGTCTAGACAGTCTGTCTCAGCATCTCCTCTCCCCTCCTTTGGAGGAGAGGGAGAGCTGCCAGCCTCGTGTGATATCACTATTCAGGTCCTCCAAAGCACTTGCCAAGCACCTCCTGCAGAGAGAGGGGAAAGAGGATCTGATGTTTCAAATACAAAGTAAGCAGGAGAAATTCTTCTGAGGTGGGAAAGTCTTGAACTTTCCTGTTATCTTACAAAGCAGCAGCAAAAGACAAGCTTTCCCACATATTTCCTTAAGTAGTTAGGTACTGTTAAATTATATTAAAGTTCAGTAAAAATATTTTAATGATGAGCAGAAATTTAAAAAAACCCGCAAAAATTGTGATTCTTGTTTGAAAAAGCTGCAGGGTAGTGTTCACTGAAATTCTTTCACAGCAACTTGAAATTTCAAGCTCACAAACATTTTCCACCCCCATAACGTTCAGTGATGGAAATCAAAATAAAACATTTTTCAGGTAATACAATTTCCATGGAGGTTTAAAAACCTGGGGGAAGGGCAAATGGGAAAAATTCTTCTTGAGTATAAAAAAGAATCTCCCAAAATATTATTTTTCTTTCTGGTTGACTTTCAGACATCGATGAATGCTTACAGAATGGTCGTATCTGTAACAATGGACGATGCATAAACACCGATGGCAGTTTTCACTGTGTGTGTAATGCTGGCTTTCAAGTGGCAGTTGATGGGAAAAACTGTGAAGGTAAGACTTTTCTGAAGTTATTCCATATCAGTAATTACAGTTGCAAGAGGTTATTCACATCAATGAAAAAGAAAAGGACCCCTGGTGGGGGGAAGGGAAGGAACAAGGATTCATATATCCAAATACCTTTTGCTGTATCTGGGAGGGCAAGTAAAATGTCTTTTGCAGCCAGTTCTGGAGCCTTGGCTTGGCAATCCTCAACGGGATGTCTGTCCAGCAGGAGAAATAGCACATACCACTATCACAAAATGCAGTTTCTTTGATGGGAGTGGTACATTTTAAAACATAGCACAAGTCACATGCTGCCTGATTTTACTGTGTGCTTAACAGCATGCTTTATGGGATCTTACTGGGTGACTAGCAATGTGGTTTATGTAGATGCAGGCTGATCTGACCTATAAAAATTGTTTTAACAAAAATTTGTAAACGTAATTGATGTGTTCCTACCTCCCAGACCTTTAGTAAAGGGGAAGAAAAGAAGAATGTTCTTTATCATGCTTCCCAAGGTCTCTGGGAGGGTTCCCAATGATCTATTCATACGTTAAAAGAATTTCAAGCACTGTTCTTAGAAACATTTTTGGCAGAATATTATCTCAGTGATTCAGCTCAAAGACTTAATGCCAAAATTCCTGGTTGGGATAGATACGCGATTTTTTTTTTTAAAATCATAAATTATTTTTGTCTGACTTAGCCTGTAAGTAAAAAGAAAACACACTATGTCTAGAAGTGTAATTTCTGTCCAAGACAGCTGCAATATTAAGGAAAATAGCACGATTCTGAATATATTGTAATGTCATTATGATTCAGTGATTTTATGTGCTAGTAGTGATTCTGTTAATCCTTGGTAGAGACAGACATTTTAAGACTCTATTTTTCCTGACTCTCTTTTAGATACAGTTTAGCACCATAAGCTGCTTTTAAAATATATTATTATGGAAGTACATTGACTGAATATATTTGGAAATTAGACTATTCAGGAAAAAACTCTCTATTCTGATTTCTTCCTTTCCCACCAAATGCCATGTGCTAATAGTAATGAAAACCAGGACATCGGCAGTCTGGTAAAACATTTTTAATTCCATTGCATGTGCTGCCAGAATGTCTGTTGCATCCACTTATGAAACAGTTTCATCTCTGGCATTGTAATGCATTGAGTTGTATGCACACACACTAATCAGTGAAGACCATGGCATTGTGCCATACCTTAATGTAACTGTGTGTAGTTCTTTAGATGAAACTGGTAAATACTACAGATTTCTTTTTGGATGTAATATCCGAAACTGATTTCATCTGTGCCAGGACAAAGTAAAGACTGAGAGGATATAAAAGCTTACTCAAATCAAGAACAGAATTCTCTGTACTTGCCTTTTTTTTTTCCTTTCCCATTTTGTGAGTAACTGTGCAGGGTTCAGAATAACAGTATCTGAGACCTCCACCTTTTCCTATTTGAATCCTCCATGATATCCTTTTAGATCAGAGGATGAATAATGCTTTCATGAAGCTGTAATTAGTAAGTACCCTTCTGTATGGCCTGTCATGCTGAATGCAGGAAGGGGGCAGGTTTTATTTTAAATGTAAGTTGAGGATGGTAGTGCTCATAGAATTTATGCTTGAGCACAGTGCTGGGAATTCTTCCATACCATAAATCTTAGACTTGTCCAGTGGAGGTTATAAAAGTTTTCACTCCAAACCCAAATGTTCGCTCCTCTCCCTTCAGATCTTCTTAGTAACATAAAATGTTATTTACATTCCAAACAGGAGGCTGCTTCTAACCTAGCTTCTCTTTAGATTAAGATGTCAAACCCTCTTTAATTACATCCCTTTTCACTTTTTGATGACTTTTACCAACTGGAAGTTCTTAAGCTGTCCAGTTTCTCATCCGCTTTTTGTTCTCTTTGCTTTTTTTTGATTCATTTCTTTTTATGTCAATGATTCATTATGAAAAATGGAGTCATTGCTTTGACACATCCTCTGGGACTGTGCAGTATGTCCCATCATATGTTTCTGAATATCATTATAGCTCTGACAGCTAAGAAAAACATTAAAGAGTATCTTTTGGATATTACCAGTAACAGTTCTTATGCGTGAACATTATGAGCATTATGTCTGTCATCTACATTTTCAGATATGGATGAATGCAGCATCAGGAACATTTGCCTCAATGGGATGTGCATCAATGAAGATGGCAGTTTTAAATGCATTTGTAAACCAGGGTTCCAGTTAGCATCTGATGGACGCTATTGCACAGGTAAGCACAATAAATTCTGGGTTCCCAAAACTTGTGAGTCTTCTCTCTCTGGGTAGCTTCAAGAATAGCCTTTTTTGTGATTCTTGGGAACAAGAGGAATGGGGCAGAGTTCTCAGCAGGTATGCTTTTTTAATCAGCTGGAATTATTTGTCATTGTGCCAGACAGTACTCAGTCTTCTCCACATTGTTGAGCAATTGCCCCAACCAGCCAGTGGGAAATATTCTTTGAGCAAGGACTGCATGATCTGACCTAGTTAAACTCTGGGGTTTTTTTGCCTATGGTGTCTTCTGCAGATTGGTTCCAGTGTATTTTACATTTTGTGTTTGGCCTTTGAAAGTATTCTGCCTTTGGCTACCCAAACATCCTGGCTTGTTGCATTTTTTTGGCTTTTCTCCGATTCCTGTCTGGGTGCTCCTAGACAATAGAGCATCTCTGAGAAATGCCCAGCACTTGGTGTGACCAAGATGCAGACATGAGCACCACAGCAAGATTGTCTTTTCCATTTGCTGTATGGGTGCAAATGAACTATTGTGCATTACCACCCAAGTGTCTCCTTAGCTTATCAGCGGCTAGCTGTGTTGGCTGCAGCCTTCACACACTTAGAGCAATGGCATTTATTTCAATTTTTACCTGATTTCCATGTGGGATGTGTGTGCTTTGCCAAAGCTTGTTTTCTAGCTGGTCTATGTGTGGGATGTCAGTGAGACTTCAATGCCCATCAGGCCATGGCACATCAGCCAGTTGTGTTCCCAGAGATCAGTGGCTGCTCTCTGTGTCATTAACAGGGATTTGATTCATGGACGGAAGCTCAGCCAAGCCCAAATGCTTCTCTTGATTTTTGCCTTGAGTATCTTTTGGTATTTTTTAAATTTTTTTAAAAAATTATATCAGTCTGTGCCATGCAATGCCACCCAAGAAGATGCTAACTCTACCTGACTACGTAAAACACAGTGATGTTCAGCCTCTGTTATGCGCCTCATGACTAGGAGTATGGATACAGTCAAAAAGGGGTTTCTGGCCCTAGAGAAATGTTACTTCTCTGCATCAAAGGAGGAATATTTGACAATTATCCAAAATTGCAGAGAACTCAACTGATTCCTACTGAAAGTTGGAACAAATCCTATAGTAAAAAGACGGGTTTCTCCCACTGCTTTTTGCACTTATGCTAAGCCTTGTTCTTTGTGAATGAGTATGCAAACATTATTACATGTTAAAGTTGTTATTGGTCAAAGTCAAACCAGATTTTGAAACCTGGATACCCAAATTACACTTTTTACCTTCTTCATCTCTGTGTCTTTCTTCCATTTGCCCAGAGTATCATGAAACAATTCCCAGGTCTTCAGCAGTTAATATGATTAGTGATTCTGAATACGTTCTTTATATCATAATGTTAATACATAGAGTTTTGTAATGGGATTTAGCTGTACGATAATTATTAGATATTATGTATATGCATTCCTTTGTAGGTCGTTCACGTTACCATTGATTATTTAGCTACTTGTCTGCAAGAAATGTCTCATTTTAAGAAACTTTCCTAACTGATATTAGATAGAGGTTTATTTGAAAGGTATTTTAGGGAAACCCTTCCTGTCAAGGCCTAGGCTCTGGCCAAGCCCTGGTCCTGGCTGGTTGGGAAGTATGCCAGCAGACCCAGGTGTTTCTGCACTAAAAATGTTATCAAGTCGCTTTGACTTGCTGATATGGTCTTATAAAAGCTGGACCCCCTTTTCAAAGTAAACTTAGAAACCTTTCCTGGGAAAGGTCCTTCAGGTTCTCACTGTGAAATGGGGCTCCCCAGTGATTGCAGACCCTGGGTGATGGTAAAGTATTTAGGCAGTTGATGATGTATTACCTTGCTTATTTTTGGTTGGTGTGTGCTTATTGTTTTCTTAGATGCATTGCTTTACTGTTCATAATCAGAGAAGTGCATGTTATCAAAAAATAAAAAAGGGGAATATGGCTCCTCAAGAACATTTAGATAATGCAATATTTACACTAAATTTTATGATTGCAGATAATAAATTTTGATCACTGCCAGAGTGATACTGCTCTGAAGATCTGTGTGTGTGGAACCAATTTCCAAAAATTTTATCCACAATTGAGGGTGCAATGGCAAGGCCCAGCTAGGGGATAAGGTACACATGTGTTCTATCACCAGCAGGTCCAAAGTAGTCACCTGCTCATCTGGACAAACATTGATCGCCTCCGAGACAAACCCCAGTGAGAGGAAAAATGACCTAATCACCCTTCAGCCCTTGTGGCCAAAGCAGGAGCAGGGTAGGGCTGCCAGGAACATGGCTGTGCCTGAAAGCTTGCAGAGGCAGCTTGCCAATAGAGGCCTTGTGTCTCACTGCACTCGCCATCATATTGTTATTTTCCTGCTGACTTTCTTCAGTTATTCCCTGCTCCATGCTTCCAGAAAGACATTCAAAAATGCCAAAGTCAGCATTTCCTGCCAATGGACTCTCCTGCCTGAACAGCACAGCCCCTGAGCCCAGGCCACGTGAACCTGGGAACAGTAGCCATTTATTTCCAAAGGCAGAAAAAGCAACTCTCTTCCTGGGGACACTGGACACTGTCGTCTTGTTTTCCTATGCTGTGGGTCTCTTTGTCAGTGTCATAGTTGTTTTTGCTGTGTTTTTATTGATTGAACAAAGAAGGGGAAGATATGGGAGATAAGAAATCCTGTTCCCTTCTGGTGAGCAACAGAAAGCCCTCTTGGAAAGGTTCAGCTAAGAGCGAGGTGAAGAACAGGTCATATAACCAGAGTCAGGGTTGCCTGGCCGGCGTGTGGTTGCCCTGTGCGTGAGGCAGTGGTAGGTTGGTGAGACACGTGGACACCACGGGATCAGAGAGCTCATTGGGTAAAGGACACGTGAACAGGCAGCCAGTGTGTGCAGTTTGGGTGAAGTTTAGAGCATGAGAAGGCTTGGCTTGTTGCAATAAGTGATCATCTTTGGAACAAGCAAGAAGGAGGTCCGTGTGTCTTTGTTCCTCATTGCTACAAAACTCTAAGGTCATGCTTGGGTGTGCAGAGTGTTTGCACAAATGGACATTTCTGCAGCAAATTAATTTCCTTCCTGAGCAGTTTTGATAGGGAATTGCATGTGTGGTTTTGCAGAACTAGGGGATCGACAAAGGAATGGAAGAGTGCAACTCATTGCTTCTAAAACTGTCTTGTTTGATGTCCTTCATGTTGAGTTTTCAGCTGTTAGGAAGGTCTTCTAACCCAAAAATGGGGATAATGTAATTAACACTTAGTTCCATAAAACTGGAATTTAAGTATAAGTACAGGGCATATGCTTGGCTGTCTGGTAAAAAATTCCACTTAGACTTTCTGAAGTAACATGCCAAAAAATAATGTTATACCATAGTCTTGTATATTCCCTGAAATACAAGACATGCTAAATTTATTCACCATTAGCTTCTTTCAATGATGATTTGCTTGATTTTTTAGAAACACATATCAGGCATGCAGAAGTTTGAAGCATTATTTCTATTCCATACATTGTTTAATCTTTAGATCAGCAGGAATTTCTCAAATTAAAAGTCATTGAAAGACAATTGAAAGTGGTAGTTTAGTAGTCTGAGTAAATTTTTCCTGCTTAAAATTAGAGGACTTTGTGTACCCAGCTAGCACTACTAAATAAGCTAAGCAAAAAAGGCAAAACTTATTGATCATGGAGAATTAATCCATTAGTTGGGTTTACAGAACAAGGCGAAATATATTTTAAGTCATCCAAATGGTGACTTTTACCACGGAAGATAGTGGAGCATTCTCAAGGTTAGAAATTTGGACTTAATTCCTGTGGGTGAAGTTGGTTTACTCTGTGGAATCTCAGGCCTGGTAAAAGCAGAGGCTTTTTACCCATCTTTACAGGAACCAGGTTTTCAGCTGACTTGCACCATTTTAAGTGACCCACTTTACCTTTAAAAAATTCTATAGTGGTATTTCCAACACATTCATAAATCAGTACAAAAGAAAATAGATGACACATTTCTCCCTTTACTAGGTTACAAAATCTTTTTTTAAAAATGAACTACAGGAAATGGGAAAGAAGTAATTTTGCCTTTCTGTTTCTAGAAAGAACCTTTATAAAGGAAAGCTTTTTTTCTTTCTTTTTTTGCTTGTTGAAGAATCTGTTATAGGAGTTCAGTGTTGTTCACCAAAAGCTGTCTACACCATTAAATAGCATGGGCTCATTTTGAATCCCAACTCTGTTTTTACCTGCACTGACCAAGGACCAAATTTAAAGCGGGAAAACCATCTAAGATTT
Organism: Fringilla coelebs; assembly: GCF_963513975.1. Taxonomy (NCBI): domain Eukaryota; kingdom Metazoa; phylum Chordata; class Aves; order Passeriformes; family Fringillidae; genus Fringilla; species Fringilla coelebs. The sequence goes on along the minus strand of NC_140038.1, from coordinate 11,867,846 downwards.
GTCTTAACGGAACAAAAGATTGTACAATGAAGTAAAAATTATTAGAGCCCAGGTACTTAAATATAGCTTTTATTTTAAAATGCAGTTTGAAGAAGGAATCTTGGATCATACAAGCCGTTTTTTATGCCAAACAACACAAACTAAATAAAACACAGAGGTGTTTCACTCTCAATTTGCCCTTTTAAGGTCAGAAAAAAGGAAATTGTCACACACACTGTCTCTTGTATATAGTATGGAGAATTCTTATGAAGTGATTATTTTATAAAGGTTGTACATAATTCCAAACAATATTTATAGCACTCCTTTTCTTTATCATTTCTGAAAGGATAGCGTGCTTTCTGTATCTAGAGAATGATCTTGCTATTACCAGGATACACAGCTTATGTATAATTTAATATGTCTATGTGATAGTTTAATATTATAAATTTTAATTCCTGTATTTCATTGCTATGGGCCTTATTGTCCAATGTGCCATTGTTGGGCAAAGATGGTGGCTTGTGCAGGGCTCAAATCATTGATGAATTCCTTTCAAGGCTGGAGTGCACTCTGTTCATTGAAAGTTTTTTAAATGGGCTATAATGAGCATCGGATAGGAAAACCCAATTGTCATGCAGATCACCAGAGAGACAGGGACTGCAGGCAGGGGCTGACTGGGGAGATTCAGATGTGCTGCAGGAGGAAAGGAAATTCTTTGGTGGCCCTATGAAGGCACCTTGTCAGGGGGGTGAAAGATTCAATTTGCTATTTGGACTGATTTCCTACAGCATGAACTGTTAATACGGGAAGGCAATGTCCTGTTATATACTGCACAAGTCCTTTGTCTTAGCAGCCACAGTTTCCTCCTTCCTCTAATTATGATTTTGCCTGGATGACCCTTAAATCGTAACATGTACCTCTTGGGAACAAGTCAGGAAAATGAAGTCCCTTTTATTCTCCAAGGAGAGCAAAATAATTTTGTTCTGTTTAATTCTCCTGAATTTGGCATTTTCCTATTCTATTTCAAAGAACGAATTCATCATTATTTCTAACAAAATCTTTACTTGAACTACTTTCCATTTACCCTTGATATTTTTCTATAGGATATATTGAAAATAAGCTGACTGGGGAGATTCAATGCAAGTTTCAGCCAGGCATCGAACACTATGTAGTTTAACTTCTAATAAAGCTCATTCTGTTCTCCAACAGACATCAATGAGTGTGAGACAGATGGAATATGCATGAACGGGCGCTGTGTGAACACTGATGGCTCTTTCAGATGTGAATGCTTCCCTGGCCTTGCAGTAGGACTGGATGGACGTGTCTGTGTTGGTAAGACAAACTTAATGGAGTCACAGTTAACCAAAGTTAAGATATTAGTGCTAGTCTGATGAACAGATCAAGTTTGAATGTAGACTTTACCATTTTTTTCATGGAATATGGTGGGTAGTAGTTATAATGGATAATAATAGCTCTGTAATGTTTACTGTAATAGCCCATTTTGCTCTGTTTTCATTTTCTTTTTATTTAAAGAGAAAAAAAGTGTGGGTCAAATCACAAGGTCAGGTAGACTATACAGAGTAGAGGTGACTATTATTGCATCCGTTCTGAGTAGGTGACAATTTGTCCTGTTTCTGTCAATGTAAAATTCTTCACTTGTCACTAAGCTTAAAGATGTAATTACTCTGTCAGGTCTTTGTAACATGGCATGTACCTAATTTTCTGCCCATTTCTGTACAAGCTCAGTGTTGATTATAAAATACTAATATGCATGAAAGCTATTTATGGGCCAGTTCTTAAAGAAGGAGAAAAATCACCCCTGGACCTGAAAACATAAACATATCAAGCCTTACTTACTGGAATAGCATTAATGACTTTTCCTTGGGTTTTTTTACAAGCAAAGAAAGAGCAAAGACTTTGTCCATTTTCCCCACAGCTTCTCACTAGTTCAAGGTTAAAAATTGATTGTTTGGCTAGTCGTCCACTAATGCATGTTAAGTCATTAAATACAGTGACTATGCCTTAATTCTTGGGAGCATGAGGAAGAAAATATTCTTGTCCTTAGTAGAGGGGTGCATACAGGTGGCTGGAAAGCAGAGGGAAATTGTGAAAGAGACTTTGTTTTGACAGCTATTTTTTGGTGTTTATGACACCGGAGTTACATTTAATGCTTGCTATAATTTATGGCAGGATAGTTGGCTGTGGCAGGATTAAGAGAGATTTCTTCCCCCAGATACACATATGCGAAGCACATGCTATGGTGGCTACAAGAGAGGACAATGTGTGAGACCATTAACGGGTGCAGTTACAAAGTCAGAATGCTGCTGTGCCAGCACTGACTATGCCTTTGGAGAGCCTTGCCAGCCCTGCCCAGCACAAAACTCAGGTATGGCATGTTCACCGGTAAATCTTCTCATTTACAAATTCTGTTAATACACTATTTTTAGAAAGGTAGAAGAAAGTTTTATATTAACACTGCAACTTAAATCAGGAGATTACATTGTTGTATAATACGTTACATGTTTTGAGCAATCTTTTATTTTCATATGTTTTAAGACTACAGGAGATAATTTCTTAAAGCAACAGTAAATGACAATATCTGGCCCCAGATTTGATATGCACATTAAAAACAAACAGGACATTTTCCGACAACAAATTGTATTTTGGTAGATGTAGATAACAAAAAATATAAATATTAACCCAAGTTATTCATGGAAAAAATTTGGTTAATTCATAAGTTCAAATCCATAAGGTATACCTGCCAGTCACATGTTTGCTGCATGGCTGCTATATCCTTCAGGTTATCTGAAGTAGCTTATTCAGTACCTTGCCTTTGGGTAGTCAGTGCACAGACAAATGTCCAGTTCAGTTTCTTGCAAATACTTGAGTCTGTCACTGAAATCCCCGCCAAGTGAAGTTGTCTGGGACATAACTTCTCTCTGGCAAGAAAGCAATCCTAACCATTTCAATGGGCAGAAGTGTTTTAGGAAAATTCTTCCAACAAGACTCTGTTGACACAGTCCTTGCTGTGAAGCCAGTAAATTAAAGAGATCTTGGTATCCTGGAGGTGACTGACTGCAGGGAGCTGGTTTGAAATTTATTATGTGGTTCTTGTTACTCAGCAAATTTGTTGTTGCACGTAAACAAAGTATACCATAAGATAAGATACCCTTGATCTGCTGTGAACTCATGAAGACACTCCTGCTAAATGGAGTTAAATATGGGGCAGATTTTTAGGAAAAAATGTTCTGTTTCCTGGTCTCTTTGAACATGCACCTTGGACAAGGACTTGGGCATAAAGTTCTGGAGAATCTTGCTGTGAATATGTTATGGTTCATTTGTGTAGGAGGACCAGCATGAAGTTTATTCTTAAATGCCACGGTTGATCATGTGAAGTTTTTACTCATCCATCTTCATAAGCAGATTCAGACCCTGAATCTGCTAAAATGCTTCACAGGTTCAGAATACTGTGAGGCTATTAATGTTTTCAGAAGAATTGGACGGCATGTTACTTCTTTCAAATAATTAATTGCCATACTGTAAATGGTGATGCTGAAAGCAATGAGCTAAGAAAGAATATTCCAATAAGTTTTTTAATAATTTTTCCAGCTGAATATCAGGCTCTGTGTAGCAGTGGAACAGGCATGACTGCAGGAGGAAATGGTAAGATCACCTAATGTAATTCAGATTTATAGCACTTTTGTCTGAAAGTGTTACCTTGATATCCTTAATTTGTTAGCTGTGCTGGTGGGGATGGTGACAGAAGAGAATGGGAGACAGGGTGAAATGAATGGAGCATGGAGCTTCAGTATCATGCCATTTCACCAGTGGGGCCTCTATGGTTTACATCATGGAGCGTTTGTAACTGTCATTATAAAATAATGACAAATTTATGAGAAGTGTCATTACCTACATGACTTTGTATGTAAGTCATATTTGCATATTTCAGGTGAAATCATCCTGAAGAATAAAGCCATATTGAACATTGAGCTTACTTGTGTTTTCATCTGTCAAAATAAGCCAGGGTTTGTTTAAATGTAAAGAAGAAGGAAATTATTACAATGAAAGCTTTGTAGTCATAGAACTGTGAAACTGCAAACTCTTAAATCAGCCAGTGCTTACTAGTAGATTTGCTGGCAGTAGATAGGGAAAAGCACTCAGAAAGGAGGGATATTAATGCTTTGGCAAGTGATGCCATCTGGAAATGCTATGAATCAGGAGATATGGAGAGTATTCACACATGGGCCTCTCTAAATCTAATCTCTGATCCCCAGTTTAATATCCAAGTTCTTCCCTGCAGTTGAAAGTTTCCTAAATGACCATGGGCTAGAGATAAATCAGTGATAAAGAGAAGCTTTTTTCTCTTGAGTGTGAATATTTAGGTGTGACTTTCCCAATGAGAATCTACATAATTATAAATATGGAGTTGTCAGCATAAAATGATATTGAAACTGTCTTTTTCAAGTTTGGAGAATTAACCACTACAAGCCCTCAACAGCTGCTGCTCTGATGTTTGGGTTTTTTTATCTTTATGTAGATATTAATGAGTGCTTATTGGATCCTGATCTCTGTCCAAATGGAAGGTGTGAGAACCTGCATGGAACATACAAATGTTATTGTGATCCTGGATATGAAGTAGACTCAACTGGGAAAAACTGCATTGGTATGAAATGTCTTATCCTCTAAGTATTTATAAAGAATCATCATATCCTTTCTCAAACTCTGTCGGCTAAACTATCCAAATCTATACTTCCATTCTTGTCATACAAATAGAGGCTTCTGCCCTCTCTTGAACATGACTGATCTCATCAGTGTACAGTGTTCTGATGAAGTCTGACTGGTGCCCTGTATAGTTGTGCCAGAAATTCTGCATTTCCCCATGGAATATCCTGCCTAAACCTATTCTAGTGTGCATTAGTCTTTTCTCAAATACACGTTATACTGTGGGATCAAAGTTAACCTCTAATTGAAACTTACATCCAGAATTTGCTCACTAGCCTTCAGCTGATGAGTTCTGGTTTCTAGCCTGTTATTGTTACTGGTCCCTAATTGCAAAGTTTTGAATGTTGGTGATTATATTTCATCTTATTTTTCTTGTTCATGTTGTCAAGATTAATTTAGCCTTGCCTGATTCTCTGTATTGGCAATAACTTCCAGCTTAGTGTTGTCCACAATTTTTGATTCAATTAATTTTTTATTTCTGCATTAAAATGAATATTTTATAGGATCAGTCCCAAGTCTGACCACTGAAAGCATTTCTGATATCCTCACTTCATCATGATTATTCTCCTTTTTAATATATCCTACTGTAATCTCTCCTTTGTCCAGCTCTGGAACCACCTTAAAATTCTTAAATTCCTTTCTATTATCTCCAGCTTACATAATAATTTTATTTGGGTTCTGTATTCTCTACTTATACCTAAATAGCTTAAGTCATGGGTGTTATCCCAGTCTAAACTATCCATTATCTTAAAAAAAAAAAAAAAAGATTTGATCTTTCTTAGATAAAAATCACACTGTAATTCATCCCATTTTCCCTTTTGCTTCTTTGGCTTTAATTATCCACGTCCTATTTCAGTGTTTGCTTGTAGCTGATGGCATCTCTTCTCTTCTCCCAATCCATCTGTGAGTTTTCCAGATGCTCCCCAGCCCACCCTGTTGTAGCCCACATCCATGCTCCATCACAGCTGTTTCTCATTCTCCTGTAATGTTCCACCTGGCCCTCTCTCAATTTTTCTGAACTCCTGTGAAGCTTCCCACATGGTCGGTTTTAGTCTCCCTTCTTTTCCTAGCACTTTTGCTGTTCCCAGCTGCTGCACTGACCCTCTGAGTCTTCCCAACTTCTCTCAACACTTTCTAGGCCTCTCTGACTTGGCCAATTGTTCCTGTCTGCTCTCTGGGTCTCTCCTGGTCTTCACCTGCTATTCATGGCCCATTGCCACCTTCTAGCAACTTCTCCCTAATAACCGCAGTTCTTCCAGAGATTTCCTCAGGGTTCTTAAATTTAGCACTAGCTATTCTATTTAAATTTTTCATCTCTGAAGCAAGTGGAGACTTACATTAGCCTTGTTAACTATAACATCTAAGTTCAGAACCAGCTTGGAAAAAATGGTGATTTAAAGACCAAGATGATCAGCAAACCTTTTCAACCCAATCCTCTCCTTGTTTCTGTCATGACTGGGCGTGCTGCTGTGCAGTGACTCAGAGACTGCATAGACCTAATCCATAATAAAGGCAGGATGAACGTGTGAATCCCAGCTTTGTTTTGAGCTGTAGTGTGGCTGTTACATACTATGAATATGTAAGGAAAGTACAAGCTCGTGTGCAAACCTGTTGTCTACAGAAAGAACCCAGTTTTCATACTCCACATCCCCCTGCCCTGTTTGTCTGCTCTGAAAAGTGGAAGTTGGGAGTGAAATTCTGTCCTGACTTCTATTCCAGAAATGTTTTATTTTTTAAAAAGTTCTTTATTTTCATTGTAGATATCGATGAATGTGCACTGAACATGCTGCTTTGTGACAATGGGCAATGCAGAAATACCCCTGGAAGTTTCACCTGCACCTGTCCAAAAGGATTTGTATACACTCCTGATCTAAAAACATGTGAAGGTAAGTGGAAATGCAACATTTCATCATAGTTTTATTCATACGGATTATTCTCAGATTGTGCCAGAAATACTTTGAACCTTCATGAAGGTATAATGTGTAAAACTTAAAAAAAAAAAATCACAATAAATAAATTCAGTAGGGAAAGTCGGAGAATGAGGAGGGAGGGACAAGGCCAAAATGAAATTATTAGATAACCTCATGGAATAGCCTGTATTTACTCTCCCTATTTACTACTACCAGTGATCCCACACTGTGCCAAGGGTGAGAAGAACCAAGCTTTACAAATCTCTTGTGTGAGGAACAGAACCAAAGTACTCCTAGTTTGAACCCTTTTGGAGCCACAGACAGTTCTAATGCATTAGGGTGTCTTTTGGACACATGCATTGCTAGTCTGTTGTGAGGGGTTCATAACAGAAAAGGGGAATATCAGCAAGATTGGGTATGAGGAAAGCTTTGTCCTCTTTTTCCTGAACTGAAAAGACCCATATGTGTTTTTGTTAATGTTTTCTGGCACTAATAGCAATGCGTTTCTTTTCTAGATATTGATGAATGTGAATCTAACCCCTGTGTCAATGGAGTGTGCAAAAACACACCAGGTTCTTTTGTTTGTGAATGTTCTCCTGAAAGTACTTTGGATCCAACCAGAACCATCTGCATAGGTATTTATTCCTCTGAAGATTTTATGTTTGCTGGTTAAAAATGTCTGGTGACATGCGAAAATTGTACACCAGGTTAAGAAAATACTTTAAAATTAAACTTGTGTAGATTTATTTCATGGGAAACATAACAGAAACAATGTTTAAAAGTGCTTTTTTTCACCATTACTCTGGGGGCATAAGGTGCACTTGGGAGCTTAGTGTCCTTCCATGTCAAATTTGAAAGAGAGGTGAAAATTTTTTTTAACCAGCACAGAAATCCTATGACCAGTATTTCAGGTCTGTGCTCACCTCCTTAATTTCTCCTGTAATAAGGTGAACATGTTCTAATTAGGATCTGCTCTCTGGAAAAAATTTTGTATTTGAGATGGTGCATGAACAAGTTATGCACAGTCCAAACCAGCTCAAGAGCATCCATGGACAATGCTGTGACTCAGTCTGTGGGCTCATAATTTCCTTTCTTGCCTGTTTTGTTGGGACAGTAATTTATAGCTCTTTTCTAGTCAGTGAAGAAAACTGTAGGACTACAGCTGTCTGATCCTTAGCTAACTCCTGCCACTCTCCTATGTGGAAAGATATCCAGGCTGGGGGATCTAGTAAAATAATGAAAGCTGTAGCAAGGGTTTTTCTGCATGTGCTCCTAATCTGAGTTATAATCAGTACAGAGGCTCAGATCTTGAATGGTATTGACATACTCCCTGTTAAGGACAGTAAGCATAAACAAGGATTTGCAAGAGCTTTGTGCTGGGATGATTTCAGGCTATATTCCAACATAGAAAAGGTGAAATTAGGAGATGTTAAAATAAATTCAGCTCTGATGTGGTAAATTTTAATGAAATTTAATTTTTTTATGGTTAAAGGCACATGTGTTTAATGCATAATGCTAGAGAATCTGCATGAAAATATATTGTTTTTTTCCAAACAGAAACTGTCAAGGGTACCTGTTGGCAGAACATAGTCAATGGAAGGTGTGAAATAAATATCAATGGAGCAACTCTGAAGTCCCAGTGCTGTTCATCACTAGGTGCTGCTTGGGGAAGCCCATGTACACCATGTGAACGAGGTAATGCCATTATTTTTCCTCAGGAACCTAGAACTTTTCCTCCTCTGAGGTTGGTCGAGATTATTATTGTAGAATTTGGGCACAGGCTAGACAAATAACTTTAGTTGTTCTATTTTCAAGCAGTCATTCTTTATTCAGTCCCAAAAAAGAGAAGTCTTAATATTTGAGAGGGAGCATGTAGCTATAGAGGGTTCTAACTGGGTTTTACAGTACATATTTTACAAGTTTAAGTGCTGAGGGGAAGGGACCACACCTACAGTCTGTAACTGGCAGCCTTACTTTAGCATGGTTTGTCATAATTAGTGGTCTGGAGTTCCTAATGATGTAGCAACAAATGCATGTTCCCCTGAGATCCCAAGGAAATGTTCACAACAAATGGATCTTTGGTGTGGTAATGACAGGAGGAGAGGGAGTAGCCCATGTTATCATACTCTGTAGATTAACTGATGACCTGGAGAATCGTACAGTTGGTGAAAAAATGGGTTGAGGTCGCTGCATATTTATTTGATATTTTTATTGAACTCTGGGGTGAGCTGGGAACCCAGGGATGAGCTGATGAATGCAGAAATGTGTGTGGGTTGTTATTTCTATATCCTGAAAGCTGCTAGTTTGCTCAAATCTTCGGTTAATTTCATTCTGTGTATCTTAACAGAATTCATCCTCATTCATCCATGGTAAATGGGGTTGTAATGTGCTGTGATCGAGTGAAATGAATTAATTGGTTCAAATGAAACAGAAATCATAACCACTTTTAGGCTAGCTAGCTGAGACACATGGGAAGCAAAAGAGGATAAAGGCTGACACTCTATATAGTTTATATAGTTTATGTAGTTGCCCCATCTTATCTCTTTATTATTTCAGAAAATACTGGGATACTGTCTAAGCACTCAGATTTCTCGTAGCAATAAACTAGATAAGGTTTCACATGATCAGTTTTGCACAATAAATTAATGGTGAGTTTTGGACTGTAGTATTCTGAAACTTCACTTCTGTTTGTTTTACAGACCCAATATGTCAAAAGGGATATTCAAGAATAAGAGGAACATTGTGTGAAGGTATTTATTGTTGCCTTAACATAAATCAGAGCTTGAATAAAAAAATGCCAGTGTTTTGATTTAAATCGTTAATTTATCATAGAGGAACACTATGCCAAGTTCTTACTTTGTGTTGTTCCATTGACTTCATTGGAGTTATGTCAGGGATGAATTTGGTTTCAGTTTGTTTAACATTCCTGCATACTCACAGTTTATCTCAAAGTACACGCTTGCAAATACAATGTCAACCAGTATAAGGAGGTGGCTCTCTCTCTTCTAACACTGTTAACTGAGTAACCTGTTTTTACAAATTATGTGTTTTAAATATACTACAAAACATGGCATAAGTAATACTGTGGTATGATAAGCCATTACTATGCTTTAGTAAAAGAACGTTCAAGGACTGTAGGTCACTTTAGTTTTCTTTTTCTTTTTTCCCTAATCTTGGCTTTCTCCCATATGACATTATATGAAATCTTACACATTCCAAAACATATTTTTCACTGTCCTATAAAAACAAGCAAACAAACAAACAAAAACCATCAGGACAGTTATATTTTGGTTAAAGAAAAGGTTAATATTTTAAATGTGTAGTTTTTTGCTTGGTATGAGATGACTCTATACTATTCTGTGAGAATTGAAGGTCCCACCCTATTTCATCTGTATTTGAATTGATTTGAACCCCTGGAAAAGTACTGCATATTTACATAATATGCAGAAGCTCAGAGAGTCTCAAACTGCTGTGGGTCATCCTGACTGACAACATCTGACATGACACTGCAGTTAAAATATTTTTTAAAAATTACTCCCATATGTAGCTTCCATAAAGAAACATTGTTTTTTCTCTTAAAAAAAAAAGAAAAGAGAGGAACACCCTCACACATACTCTTTGCTTTCCAAATGATGACTAAATACCTTGGCACGTCTGTGCTGCAGACCCACTGTACATAACTTATCTGACCTCAGCAACACTTTGCGGAGTGTGTAAGTGAAAGAAAAGAAAAAAAAAGTGGGCCCACCTATCTCTCTTCACAAGGAAAGTCTTAGAACATTTTCAACATTGCTGGGATGGAAGGTTTATCCTTCCAAGATACAGACATAACTGTTTTCAGCATTTCCTTTACCAGCACATTGGATTACATCTATTGCATGCTTTAATCTTTCTCGTTTCTATGGGACCTGGATAGCCCCAGGTTTTTCGGAGTAGTTTGCCTTCCTTGTAACCTTGCTGAAGCCTTACTTGGTTTTCAACCAATGTAAGCATTTTTCAAGACAGGGAAAGGTCTCTAGGAAATTTACTGGCAAGTTAGAGACAGGAGTAGGTTTAGTTCCCAAAAGGTGATGGTCAGTTCTCCCATACACAGCCTATGTAAAATGAGTAATCTTGTGTGGGGAAATAAGCAAACTAAATTGGCAGCATTCCTCTCATTTACGGGTGAGCCCTGGAGTTGTCAGCTGCACTATTGCTCACAGGCTGTGAACAGTGTTTCAGTGGTTTCTAATAATCCACTGGCTTTACTTCATACCTTCCAGTCAATTTAGAATATCTGCTCAAGGGCAGAGGCCACTGATTTGCCCTGCAGCGTTTATCCTCCGTCGTGTTCCATGAAGTTTGAGAGATGCAGTCTCTGCACCAGGAGTTTTGTCTGGAGGCCTAACCAGCCCAACCTTCCCACTTTTTGGTTACTCTATACATGACTATTCATCTACAGATTGCCAATCCTTCTTTTTCAGTTTCTTGTTCCTATCCTCTCCTGTCCTGAAAATTGTAACGCTTCATCTTGGAGCATGTTTAATGCTGGAAGCTTTTTCCCAAAGACAGTTGTGAAGCATATGCTTTCCACAAAGGACATGGGTGGGAGGACCTCACACTTAGATTACTAAACATTTATTTAAGCTCAAGCCAAGCTAATGCATATAATCAATTTTTCCTTACCGAAAAGTGCTAAATTTGCCTTTTAAATATAGAAATAGAGTTTTTACTTAACAAAGTTAAGCTCTGTGTGTAGTTTTAAGGAGGTTATTTTAATATATGTAAAGTTGCTAATTGCTGACAAGGCCAGAGACCCAGATTTCAAATGGTGTTGGAGTTTCCAGACGAGCAACTAGAGAAAATATTAAAAAATCTTTTAAAAATACTGAATCTAGTTGAAATAATGCATAATGTCATTTTGCACTTATTTTGATCTTTCTTTGTCCATTTGCTTCAAATATCTGGCCCACAGTGAGTATGAAAATGGATATAGTTTTTAAACACCCCTCCCTTTTCTGTTACTTTTGAATTTAATTTCAGTATATGTAGGAATAGCTAATAATAACATGTATTATTTCTGATCCTCAGAAGTTTTCTGTAATTAATTGGATTTGGCTGACTTACTTTGGGAGTTGTAAATGTTTTTAATTTTTTCAGGCCATTTAGACTGCTGTAATTTTTTATTTTATCCTAAAAACATTACAATGTTATAATTTTTTATATTTTTGCTAATTTGTTCATGTTTAGCGTGCTAGTGATTACTTGTACTTCCTTTTTTTCTTTAATAGATGTTAATGAATGTGAGGTGTTTCCTGGAGTTTGTACAAATGGGCAGTGTGTCAATACCTTGGGATCATTTGTTTGCCAGTGCCCCAATGGAATGACTTTAGATGCTTCTGGACGGACTTGTCTTGGTAGGTGTTAAATCCGTGTACAAGTCTGCTAGTGAGGAGCAGATCTATGCAGTGACCAGTGGTTGCACTGTGTGTTTTCTGAGAAGAAAGGAAATTATTTTTGCCCATTTTTCAAATTGAATTAGTCAGGGACCTGAACTTAGTTCACCTGGAATAGGAACAGTTTCCAATGGTAGTAGCTAAAGCCCATCACCATCTGCTAGCTGGTGAATAGCTGTGATTTAGTTCCAGATTGCTCATCTGACAAATCCCTACAGATCATCCATGCTCTTAGCATTCTTCATCTGCAGCCCCACTGAAACCACTTTCCACAAAGGCTGGAATAGTGGAGGCCACACCACTGTGGACTGGGACTTGGCCACACCATGCACCTTGATGCAGTGTGCAACAGAATATCCAAGTTTTATATGCTGTCCACCCAAAGCACCTTTGTCTATTTGTGACAATAATGCCCGAGATTTGCCTCTCTTATTAGCTTGTAATAATTAAAAGGCCTTATATAAGTATGGCAAGCTGCAATGTTTAAAATCCTTTTCTGATCCAAAATTTTCTTCAAGTGTTGAACACCACTTTTCAGAGTGATGCTTTAAACTTAATTAAACTGTTAATTTCTGAGTTTAGTGTTAATATTTTGCTGTTAGGAATTATGCAGTGTATGAGAGCTTGGTACGCTCCTCCAAGTCCACAAAAACGTGGAGCGAGCTGTCCTGTCAAGGGATTTTGAAAAAAAATTCCTCTGCAGTGAAGTAAATTTTCTCTTTCTTTCTCAACATGTTGTTAAATTGCCCAACAGACATTCGCTTGGAGAGCTGCTACCTGCAGCACGAGGACGAGCAGTGCACGTCGCAGATCCCCGGCCGGCACCGCATGGATGCCTGCTGCTGCTCCGTGGGGGCGGCCTGGGGCTACGAGTGTGAGGAGTGTCCTCTCAGGGGAACTCCTGAGTTTGAAGCTCTTTGCCCAAGGGGTCCTGGCTTCTCTACAAAGGTAGAAATAAGTGGGAAGCCTTTCTCCAAAGGTATGTGATCCATTTGTGGTTAATGCTAGCAAATCCCGATGGCTTCTACTTTTACTCTTCTATCAGACACCTCCTTTGGGTTTGAAAATTCTGGTGATAGGCGCTTCACTCACCCTAAGGCATGTCTGAAAATCCAGTTAGATTTCATGGCAGCTGAAGCCCAAATAAAATACAAGGGAATTTAGTTTGTGTTAGAGACCATTAAATACCGTATAATACTGCAGGCTCAAAACACAGAATTTGTGTCACTAGAGAGGTTAAATTATGCCTGACTTTGCCTCCTGGCATCTCATAGTGCAAGAACTGGAACAAACTGGGCAGTCAGCTTTGGATGTATTGAAGGAGCAATCCTTACTTGTGAAGGGTGCAATAACTTTAATTCTAATGTGAAACAATGAAGAAATGGTGAATAATTTTAGGAATTTCCTTTACTTCTCCAAGCAGTTTCTCAAGAAATAGCTTCCAGGATGATGGCTCAAATCAGAATTTTATTTACAGTGAACCTAGTTGTGTTATGACTCTTGTTGGTAAACTTCCAACATTAAATGGGAATCACATGGTGACACCCCAGCATCATGTGCTGAAAGCTGTCTTTCCAGGATTACCACTGAGGTCAAGCTGGACAATGTCAGAAGTTAGCCAAAAGCCAAGCATTATGAAGTCTGAAATGAGGGAAATATATATATATGAATGACAATTGCTGTTGTTAGTTTCAGCCTTGTTTTATAAACAGTTACCAAGCCATTAATTTTCCATAAAGAAAGTGACACGTGCTTTTACTTATGCTCATTATGTTTTCTGTGACTCATGGAAGTCACATTTTTTTTCTCAGAAATTAGATGACAGAGTGCTTCTTTTGAAAGCTGTCTTTGCCTTCATCCTCTGTCGGCTGAAATCTTTTTGAGCTGCATATCAGATGCTGCAGGACAAAGGGGAGACTAATACTATTCTGTAGCAGAAAGTGTTCTTGGAAATTCCAGCACAGAGTATCTGTCTGCACTGTTGGTTAAGGGGAAGTCAGTATCAGTTTATGTACTGTGGTCTAATTTTCCCACAAGGAGGGGTCACTGCCATGAAAAATGGTGAGCTCTGATGTCAGCATTGCTCTTGTGTGCACCGTTTTTGTATGCAATGGTAATATATGTCCACACTATCTCGTTTTCAGACATCAATGAATGCAAAATGTTCCCCAGCCTTTGTACCCATGGCAAATGCAGAAATACCATTGGCAGTTTTAAGTGTAGATGTGATAGTGGATTTGCCCTCGATTCTGAAGAGAGGAACTGCACAGGTAAACTGCATGGATGTCTCTCTCATAGCTGTGAATTGAAAAGGGAAAACTGAACTCCTTTGAAAACCCTGTGTGTTTTGTCTTACAGATATTGATGAATGTCGCATCTCTCCTGATCTTTGTGGCCAAGGCATCTGTGTCAATACTCCTGGAGACTTCGAGTGTGAATGTTTTGAAGGCTATGAAAGTGGATTTATGATGATGAAAAACTGCATGGGTATGTTTTTACAGACTTTAGATGTACAATAGTATGCTATGTGCTAGTATGCTATGCATGGCTTCTTGGAGGTTTTTTTTTTTAAGATTTGATTGTGCTTGGGTTTAGGTCTCTCTCATTTTGTGAGCCTTATTAAAGCTAACTTTAAATGTCAATTTGCTGCTTCTGCAAGTTGCCAAAGCCTATAAGCAAGGGACAGGATTTTAGGACTTTAAATTTTCCCCACAATCCCCATCTTGCTGAGTGGGACACCATCCTGAACTTTGAAGTTAAGGTAAATTAAAATTTAGAAGAAGTCTTTTGAATTTGTTTTCTTTTTCTAACTGCATTATGGTGCAAGGGATGACTGGCTCTAGGACAGGCTGCAGGGTTGATCAGGCTGTGATGGGTGAGGGGCTGTGGTGAGGGATGTGCTGGCCCTGCACTGATGTGCCTCCTTTCTCCCCACAGATATCGACGAGTGTCAGCGCAATCCCCTTCTCTGCCGAGGTGGCACCTGCATCAACACAGAGGGAAGTTTTCGGTGTGACTGCCCTCCAGGCCATCAGATATCACCAAATATCTCTGCATGTGTAGGTGAGACATGCAGGCAAAATCAAGACTATGCACAGCATTTGTGCTGTGCTTTTGCAGCGTTTGCTCTAGTACTATTTTCTGGATGAAAATGTGTTCCTCTTTTTCCTTTGCAACAGACATCAACGAATGTGAGCTGAGCACCAACCTGTGCCGCAATGGCCGTTGTGTCAACCTGATTGGAAAGTATCAGTGTGCTTGCAACCCTGGCTATCAGTCCACACAAGACAAGCTATACTGCATTGGTAAGGACAAAATTTGCACAGGAGCTCTAGCAAACAGGGAAGATAAAACACACAGAGTTGTTTCAGTTTAGTAGATATATTAAGTAATTTTTACCATGAATGAAAAAAATCTATTTCAGTTTGTCAAAATAGTATGCAAAATCTCCAAAACATGCATATCTGTTTTTGAGAGAATTGAATGAAGTTATGGCAGTGCTACACTTAGCTGAGTAACATTATTTTCTCTAGTAAATCAATCATGATGCATAAAATCACATACTATTTTTAGTGCCCCAAGACTTCAGACTTCAGACTTCAATGATTAAGAGGGAGTAACTTGTTAGATTAGTTATATATTTAATTAAAAATCATCATTTCTGCTGGACCATGAAATAAAATAATGAGGTTCAGTTGCATACATTCCTTCTACTGTGCCATGGAAAAATCCACTGGCTTTAATTCTGCCAAGTAATTTTTTACCTTGAATCTTACAAAAACTTTGTTGCCCTCATGGTTCTGTGGTAACTCAGTGCTATTTCTATATGTGGAAGGAGAAGCACAGAAATGTTTGTGTATGCAGTCTTTCCATCCCCGGTTCACCTGAATCCTTCCCAGTGCTTACCTTTGCAAACACTTGAATGTCAATGTGCAAACACCAAGTGTAGATTCTGGATTGATGGTGTACTGGAAAGTTGACTCATATTATGTCCTTGAAATGTGCTTTTCAGTAAAAGGTATTGTGGGTTTTAACTGTTATTTTCTCCTTTTTAGATATTGATGAGTGCCAAATAATGAATGGTGGCTGTGAGGACTTCTGTACAAACTCAGAGGGCAGCTATGAATGTAGCTGTAAACAAGGCTTTGCACTCATGCCAGACCACAGGACATGCACTGGTAAGGGAGATTTTGGGAACTTTTCTGCTTAGAGGGCTTATTTCAATAGTTAAAAAATGAGCCTTCTTTTTAAGGTTAAACTTATTGTAGCAAATGCACTATTAAAAAAATAAAATAAATGGAAAGTGAAGTTCTTTTTCTGAAGTAAATATCTCTGAAGTATCAGAATTGGCAACTGCAGAAAGAAGTGCTTTGAAGAGAATTGGTTGCTGATAATTTCAGGAAGTGTGCAAGTTGATTCTGATTTTAATAACAGAAATTTCTAATTTTTTCAGTGGGAGATAAATTTTACCCCTTAAGGTATTGTAGTAGATCCAAATCTAAAACAGGTTGAAGACCATTAAAAAATTGTCATGAACAGAAGCCAAGATGCTGTGCATGTGTATTGTATGGTTATGTTGGAGAGAGGATAGACAAAGATGCTAGAAAAGAAGCTGATTGCTCTGTTCTGTTGTTTTTTTGGTATCTGCTGTTAAGCAAGCAAGAAAATTCCTATTTTTAATTCTTTGCTTAGTCAAGTGCAAGTATGCTGCCTTAATACAGAGCTAAATGACTTGCAGAGAAATTGAAGTCTGAATAATAGGAATCTTTCTTAGGTCTTTTACACTCTTAGAAGAGCTTGTGAGAAAATGTTCAGAGCTCTCTTATGGCCGGCTGTTCTCCTTTTGGGAATCTGGAAGTCATAATCCCAGGAAGTGAATTGTACTTGGTGATTTCCACATAGGTTACTGGAAAGATAGTTTTCTCTTACTTCTTGCTACACAGCCACTGGCCTGATGAGGCATGTGAATATTTGCCAGCTGTTTGCCAATTCCATCCAAGAGCTCCTTGAAGACCATGAGAATTATAACAGGGTTAATCCCTTGGAATAGAATTGCCTTTATAGTTGAACAAATGGAGAGTTTTCTATACTGGATTATTAGAGTGCTCACATTTAGAATTTGTAAATATTTATGGACCTTGAACCAGGGTCTCAATTACCCTGAGGCCACTCACTACCATTCCAGACGATAAAAGAGCCCTAAAGCACAGCAAAATGTAGTTTTCCCCCACATTGTGGCTTGCTCTGTCAGAAAGATGTAAAGTAGCCAGCCTTCAGCAAGTATCAGACCCTCATTCAAAGAAAGAATTCAACTAGAAAAAGTGCAGATTTGATTGATCCTGAAAATGTAAAATATTTAGATTAGAAGTAGTTTGCTTTAGCTCAAGTTTCTAGAAAAGGCAAGCTTTTACAAAAACTTGCCCAAACATTGGTGTTTGGGGCACTTTTTTAATGCAAAAATAAAACTGGGTGATCAAAATTGTGCCTCAGCCAGAACCTAAACCCAGTGAGAGGATTAGAGTGACATGAGAGGGAAGGGAGGAGGGAGGGGAGCAGAGTCTCTGAGCCACTTTTCTTTTTTATCTTCTTTATTTGACTTAGACCAAATGACCCAGATGTGCACTTGGACAGTCTTTGGGATCTCAAGTCTGCTGGCTAGAAACAGTTCTGTCTTTACTCCCCCTTATCCTTTGCCACCCAAACACATCTCTAAACCCAAAACCAGAACAGATCATTTGCAGCACCTTCCTGCATATTAAACTAAAAACCTTGGAACAGGAAACTATCCTCTTTCTGTTCTCAAAGCCAAAATGCAAGTATCTGCCTTTGCTGTGGGAAGGGGATGGATTCTCTGTGGTTTGTCCACACATTAACCTGACCCTGAACACATCCATTGAAGTTTGTAGTCAGATCTTATCTCAGTTGTGAATTTCTACATATCCTACCTTGACTCTGAAAAATAGAATTTCCTTCACAGACCAGCTGTAATAACTGTTAGCTATTCATTTTCATACTCTCTTCTATAAGGACTTGAGTGCGTTAGCCTCATATAAAAATGTTTAAATAGCAGAAACACCAGACAACTTTGGACGTCAAGTCAAATCTAAGAAAATATCCAGAGATGTGAGGGGTCACCTTCACTACTCTATTAGTATTGAAAACACTGCTTCCTTCTCTTGAAAAGATGTTATTTACATCTGTAAACACCTGGTGTTTACATATGTAAACATCTGGTGAGTATTCAAAATCCACATACTAAAGTTTTGCCTATGCTCAAACTAAGAAGAAAAATAATTTGTGACTTTGCTTTCATGGCACTAAATATCCGGTTTTACACTGTTAGATTTCAAGATAAAATAGGACTGTGACCTTCAATTGTGAAACACATATTTTACATTTTCAGTTTTCTCTGTGTGTGAACATGTCTTTTATCTTTAACATCACACAAAGCTGCAAGCCATCACAGAATGTATTTGCTGATAATTGACCTGGTAAGAATGCTCTGCAGTTCAGTAGTAGGTCAGGTTTGAATTGGTGAGGTTATGCATAAATAATCAGCTCAATTAGGAGAAACAACAGGTTCTTTGTCAGCTGATTTTCCCCCAACTGTGAAATCGGTACAGTGGCAGGTTGGTAAATAAAGTTCTTTATTTCTGTCATTATTATTCCCATTTCTAGAGCTTAAATTTGCATGTTAATTCAAATTCCATTCCAAATTAACATTTTCAGGCTCATGTCCATGTCAACATTATTTGCTTGTTAAGATAAACAAGGACTGGTCAGCCTTCTTCCTTGCAGAAGTTGTGTATCCACACAAGCCCTAGCTGCTAGAAATACAGCAGAATAATGAACATACATAATATTTTAAATTAATGTGAGTTCATTTTCTGCAGCTGCATAATTACTGCAATCCACAATAGACTGTTCTGATAATGAGTTACACCCTTTCTCTTGGAGAAGATTCCTGAATCTTGTCCTTTTTGTGCTGATTTTTTTCCCATGGTATCACTAGGCAGAGATTCTGATTTTTGCTCTTGCTGGTCTGTGTTGGTGCTGACACAGGAAGATTCTAGGGATTTTTACAAGGAACACTAGCATAACCCCAGGAGCTCTGACCAGAACTTAGCATGATTGCCTTATTATAATAATGTATCTGCTTCTGCAGCTTGGCTCCAATCAGTGATGGCAATTTTATCAGTTATCAATTGAGAAAATAACTTTTCATCCTAGAGGATGTAAGTGTATGGCTGGCCTGGCCAGTCAGTTGAAATACTAAATAAGACCATAAAAATCTTTTAGTAAAATAAATGTATATACTGTAATTATTCCCATAATGAGTTGAACTGTTTCCAGTTTGTCACTACCCTTGAGATCCGTAAAGGTACTTCGCATGTATGATGGCTTTTTTTAGATTTTAGAAAGTTTGATATTTTTGTCACTGAATTTGACTTCAGAGCTTCCATTGATTTCAACAATGATGGCTTGTATCCAAGACTGCTCAATTATGTGTGGCCTTGTGGTGTGACAAAGGTTCTGTTGGAGATTTTTTCTGTGAAGGAAAAGTTGGTTCCTGTTCCTCCCACTGGAGTCAGAAGGGAATGTTTTGCCACTGACTTTAGCTGGAGACAAGGAGCTTACTCATCAGGACAATTTTGCAATGTACTGCTCAGTTATTTACAAGGATTCAGTCTTCACCACGTTTACCAGAGCATTAAAGTGCTTACTTGCCGTGATGATGGTTCATTGCACTGGATAAAGGTAACATATTTTAATCTGATTTTCCCCTTTAGATATTGATGAGTGTGAAGACAATCCTAACATCTGTGATGGAGGCCAGTGTACAAACATCCCAGGAGAATACAGGTGTCTTTGCTATGATGGATTCATGGCATCTGAAGACATGAAGACTTGCATAGGTAAATGAAAGTACATATATTCCAATCTGGATTAAACACTGAAAAAATATTTATTAAAGCACCCTTTCCAGGTAGACAGACAATGATATTTGTAGAGTATTGCCCTTATTTCCTAGTTTTGGTCACCTGACCACAGAACTAGCCCTCTTGCAAAAGTGCAAATGTGATCTTCTGTATATCCCTGTAGACTGGGGTGCAAACATGATCTATAGCATTGCATCTTTGGGGTCCTCTTCCAGTGAAGTTTTTATGCAATGTAGATTAAAGAGGGCCTGCAGAAAGGAAGTAGATGGTGCTGTGGAAAATTTCTAGCAAGATAAACTAGCAGTGCTGATTCAAACTTGTCACTGAGACAAAACTTTGTGGAAGTGTTGTGCCTTGGTAGGACAGAGTTATGAAACAGCCTATCTCCAAAACCACATTTTCACATTTTAATTTAAAATCTTGAGTGTATTTCGAGAGAAATGTCTGACAAAACTAGACAATGCATGCATGCATATATAAATGTATACAGATATATATATATGTAGGAATTATCAATAATCATAGTCATTCTTTGGATAATGTACTGCACCTTATTATCTATTTTAACAAAAAGCTGGTATTAAAGGTATATTAATGCAGGTATGGTAATTAACAGTTACCCCAGATCTCAAAATGTATGCTTGTATGCTAGGTAAGGAATAATTATTATAAGCAACTTTTTCTTTGCATATCTAGACCTGTGTTTGTATCAGAATTAATATCTAAAGAGATTTTCCCAGTTACTTTCTAAGACTTATATTTAATAAATTTTAATTCATGGGTTTTTTTAGATGTTAATGAGTGTGATCTACATCCAAACATCTGTCTGAGTGGAACCTGTGAGAATACAAAAGGCTCATTTATCTGTCACTGTGATATGGGATATTCAGGCAAGAAAGGCACAACTGGTTGCACAGGTAAGTTTTAAAGCTTAATTATTAATTTTTACTTAAACTCATGAGTCTGCTTTTCTGGTGTTTAGAACCTTCTCTCACTGTGCTTCTTTTTACTTACTTGTGCTCTTATTTTACCTCTCATCCAAATTTGCTGAGCTTGTGTTCTGCTAAACTTCAGTGGTACAGCATTCAGCCTGATGCTGCTTCTGCTGAAATGAGTGGGGCAAGTATTGGGATCAAAACTGGGCGTGTTACTGCACGGTTGTTCATCTAAGACAACAGCAAATGTAATTCTCTGTAACTTGACAAACTCCTGAGGACCTCTGCATTTGGATTAGTTAATTGTATACTATGCAAGCAAATAAAATATATCTGTTCAAAGTATTATTTGGCAAACACAGATGGCTTGAAATATGTGCTAAAATATATTTTCAGTTTTTGCAAAGTGTCGACAATACAGTTGCACAACTACATTCGATCAGCTGAATCAGAATTTGCTTTATTTCATGTATTGCCAGCAAACAGAAATGAGATTCAAAAATACAGGCTCTGAGGGCATGATATTAATAATCTAAGTGCTGGTGTCTCAAGCCAAGGTGTTGAGAGTCTTAGACTTTGCCCAAATATGAATGCAAACATATGTTTAATATAATTTTTAAGGTAGACTTAGGGTAAACACATTTCTGGCAATGTCTTTGAGACACACTTTTATTCTTAGTCTGCCCTTATTGTACAGATTTAATAATATATTTTTTTAATATATGAAGCTGGTTTTTTACAGCTCTCACAGAAAAGTCTGAAAGCTGGAGTTGTATTTTGCATATTGGGCTATAGTTGAATAATTGTGCATTAGTAACAGCTGCCTTTGACTTACATATGAACTGATCTAAATCCAAGAAATCCCTAATTGTACTCTTTAGACCAACATTTCAGTGTTCTTTGTTTCTGTGCTAAAATATATGAAGATTTTCAGAACTCTGGACCTGAACACCCTCACGCTGATCAGTTACACATGGTGCAGCTATCAGTCCCAGCCTAAGGAGCAGGCTGGGAAGATGAAGCAGTGAGTTGAAGGCAAAAGACAGAGAAAAGTTGTGGAGGCAGGGGAGGAATCTGATGTATGGCTTCTGGAGAATTGCCTGGAAATAGCCACCATTTTGGCTACTATCATGTGATTCAAGGTAGTGGCAAATGTCCCAAGCAGTATTTTTTTGTTAAAGGAGATGCCAGGAAATCCCTCTGTCCTGGTCCCAGCCAAGCCCTGACCTGTGGATGGACACTGTCTGTCACGAGGGCTCTTGCCACCTCCTTACACATTTTTAACCTTTCCTGCTGCTTTTGTTTGCATGCCAGTATTTCGGAGAGGCTGGCACCCACGAAGAAAAACAGCAGAACACCTTAATTCCAACAGATACTATCGAGGGGCTCAGGAATTTGAAAGCCCCATGGTCTAAGATGAAAAGGTGAAGTATCAGTTATGCTGATACAGCTGAGATGGAATCATACTCTAATGATTTTTTAAAAAATTTAAATAAGAAAGCAGAAAGCAGAGCAGAAAATTTCTAGATTAGTTTCATAATGAAAAAACTGTGGATACAGATCCCATAGTGATTACATTGTGCGGGGTCTCACATTCTGTTTTTTAAAATGTCTGATTTGCTGCTGGAGAACTTTGAATTCCCCATTTCTTGTTTGCACAGTATTAGAGCAGAGTTGAAGTTCCCAGGTACTGCAGACCATGAGAGCCTCCTTGAATATTTTCTTGGGAAGGACCTTGCCAACAGCATCTTGACTCCAGAATTCAGTTCTTGTCTTACAGACAGATTGAAAGCATCCACAGTTTTTAGGAATTCCCATGGAAAAAAAAAGTTACAAAAACATGGACAGCACTTTGAATGGGAGATCCTCTGTTTCTGAGATCAACTAAATCATGTCCTTTTGGTTCCATTCCAGTTTTGTCTAAATATTTCAGCTCCCTTGTCATTACTGAGTGATTTCATTTTAACAAATAAACTTGTTTTTTTCCCCCCCAATCATTTAGCAGTATTCAGAATCCACCCACTGACTTACATTCCCATCCCACACAGATGTTAGTTGCCCTAGTTCTCCCCTCTCCTTGGTTCTCGGTAAGAATGTGGACAGAGTTTAGTAACAAAAATACGATTTTTAAAATGCTATGCAGAAATACAGGTTGTAGATGCAGCTTTCCAACATCAAATTCTGTGAATAGTTTAATTTCCATTCACAAGGCAAACTGTGATAATACAGGCTTAGAACAGTTCATTTTAGATTTTCCTAGGCAGGCAGCCACTAGAGAGAAGATTGCTGTGTTTTCCCCTATCCCAGTTCCAGATCACCCAGCTTTATGACAAATACCTTGTCTCCACTTTTTCTGTCAATGAAGTATACATGTTCTTATGCAGAAATGAAGTCCTGCTTTGGACCTTGAGCAGCAGGCTCAGGGACTTGGAAGGCTGAGGCCAGGCTCTGATTCTGCAAGGGCCATGCTGTTGCCATGTGGAGGAAGGCTAGTGGAGGTTACTCAGCTGCAGCCTTGGTGTGGGGCATCTTCCAGTGATGACGTTAGTGGGTGCAGGAAGAGTGAGGGCACACTGCATACCTGCATGGCTGACAGGAACTTGGGTCTAGAGAGGTCAGACATCTGAGACAGGGAAAGCAAGAGGTGAGCCTGTCATTTGCCCTCAGAAACAGAGCCATAATATTTTGTGGCTTGTATCATGTACTCTCCTCTCCATTATTAATGGCTTCTGGCCATTAATAATACATTGTGTTTCAGGCTTGATGGCACAAGAGAGTTCTGGTACCAGTGAAGCATATGTTTGCCATCATGAATCTGGGAGCTGGCTGTGTCAGGCCAAATACCAGAGGATGATAATGAAATCTTGCCCACCAAAGGGGGGTATTACAGGAGGAGTGTACTGGCAGTAGGCATCTGTCCAGCAATAACACACTGTGCCTTAGTGTGCTGATGATGTAAGGATGGATATCAGGCAAGAGCTGAACTGTCCCATGTGAAACTCCAAGAATGCAGTATACTGAATAAAATCTGAGAGTGATTCCAAAAGAGAAAACAATTTTACATACAGGAAGATCAGAATAGGGGAATTTTTCCATATATTTTTCTACTAGTATGAGCGCCAATTTGAAATTCACAGTCTTTTCCCTCTGAAAAGCCTTCGTTTTTCCTACCTGATTACATGGGCAGCAACCCAGGAGGAGGAAATGCCTTGTGACTTCCACCAGACAACTGGCCCTGGGGGAACTGGACCCAGGCTGGAAATGCCAGTGAAACGTCAGCGCGATAAAATGCACAGATATGCAGAGACTGCCAAAAAAATGTAAAAGTCAGAAAATGCTTAAGGGATTTACATAATTCCTGACAAACAGTACTGATTTATAGGTGGAGTCTGAATTAAATATACAGTTTGCTAAGGATCCTTATAGATCGGTTGAAGCCCAGTGAAACCTAAGAGAAAACAGTACACAGAGTACCTAGAGGATTTCAAGCCCAGTGATGAACATGTGAATTTTCTTCAGTTAACATACACTCTCATTCTGTTCAAATGCAAAGGAATGTTTCTAGAGTATAGGTGAGGAAACAGTGACTTATTCCCATGCTCCTCTCTGGCCAGCTTCAATGATCTACTTCCAGAGTGGGTAAGGGTGTGTTGTGCAGATATTGGCTATTAGTTTCTTTCCTTTGGTTGCCACGTTTTGCAAGCATAGTGCGAAGGGTGACAGGTATATATGATGTGTATTTTTGCTGCACACATGTTGAGAGCCCTAAAAATTTGTGCCACTGTGATTAATGGGAAAGACACTTTATTAATTGCCAAAAGCTCAAGAGAAAAAATATTTGTCCAAAGAAGAGAACTGAAGGAGCCAACGAAACAGGGTAACTGACAGGTTTTTTTTCCCCAGAGTGCTTAGGATTGTTATGATGTCTGCATATTATTTATTGTGCGTATTCTCATCTGTTGTAGGCAGACAACTCTCTTAGTATAAATGGGAGTTGTGCAATTGCAAAGTTGAGAACATGTGTGCAGCAGCACTGGGGCACAGTGGGACCGGCTGAGGATGCAGTGTCAGTCTCTGACTGGAATGTCTTTATTTTCCTTGGCTTGTCACGGACTCATGCTGGAGGCAGAAGGAGAAGGTTGATATAAATCAGTGACTCACTCCTTTACTCTAGTGAAAATCCCCATGAAGTCAGTGGGAATAGGCCATCATTGTGTGAAACCCTGACTTCAGTAGTGTCCTCGTGGGTGCTCTTTGGGTCATGATACCTTTACTCAGACCAAGTAATGCCTTTGTCTTCAGACAATTAAATGAAACTAGCTGGAGTATTTGAAGAGTATAGTACTGTTTGTACTGCCATGCAGACAGAACAGGCTGGACTCGTGCTTTTATTAAAGATACTGAGTTAATTTTTCCCTTACAGAGCTCAACTTCTCCTTTCATTCTGTGAAGCCATAATTCAATACTTATGGCAACATAAATCCATATTAAGCTCCAGTATAAGAAGGCATAAATTCCAGTGATTTCAGTGCACTGTTTACACAGAACCATGTTTGGTCTGAGATCTCTTTTGCCTTGGAAATAATGGCAGTGTAATAAATGTAGACTTACAACTCAGCTGTGCAATGAAAGGAAAGAATTGGGATCATAGCAAAACAACATCTGAGTTAAACACAGGGGAAAAGAAGTAAAATCTGGGATGAAGCCAGTGATGGTATTTTATATGCCTCAATCAGCTTTCTTTTCAGTATCTGAAAAAACTTTCCATGCATCATGGAAATAAGCCCTGCAATGTGCCTTTAAAGGTAGATGGTATTAGAGAATACAATTTGCATTCCCTATTTGATCTTTACCCAGGCAAAAAAGTATGGAAACCTATTGAAATTTTTTACTGGAGAAAAGCTTTTTTTTTTTATTCAAAGCAAGTGGAAGGACATTTCAGTGGCTCATGCCTGAGAAAGTTGATCCCATTTTAAATACCCATATTTTGGTATAGATTTATACTTGCAGCTTTCATTCCAAGGAAGATTCTAAGCTTTTTAGAGTGTGAGTCAAACAGCTGATGGGGAACAAGTGTCCACTGCAAGGGCCCCAGTGTTGTGGTGCTGCTGTTCTGCTGGGAGGTGTTAGTGGGGGTTCTCAGGTACAATGTGTCAGTGGGTCACTGCGTGGTGGGATGGAGCCCACAGTCACTTTATGGAGAGTGGAAAATTTGGCTTGACTTTCCTTAAATCTGAGCCTGAGCATGACTTCATTGTGGTGTAGCTGTTGCATGCAAGTTTTTGTTTGTGTTTGCTGGTGGTTTAAAAAAAATTCTTGGCAGAAACCTCTCTACTGGTGATGGGGATTTTTTGTGTTTTGTTGTGCTATGCAGGGTAGAAGGAAGCTTGTGATTGTTTCAAAGCACCAAAAAATCAAATACAGTGTAGTCTTAATGTGAGCAATGGTTTAACAGTTTGAGGTTTAAAATCATGTAAAGGTTAAAATATAGAGTGTTTGCCTCAGCTTTTTTATGTCAGTGTATACTGCAGCTGACCTCTCTAAATTCCTTCTAGTCTTTCCCCAAGCCAAAATTAGTTGCATTTTTTTCAGGCCACCCTTAAGATTTTTTGACAGATGCGAGTTTCCTGTTTAGTGTGATGTTATCTTCATGAGTTTCTGCACATGCTAAAGGCAAAACTGTTCTGAGATTATTTGCTCCTGACCCCTTTTTTAAGTTTTAAGAAGTGTGTGTCCATTTGCACGTTTTCAGGCCTGGAGTTAACGTTCATTAATGGTAGATTCCAGCTGCCAGATTTAGATTCATATCTAGATGTCAGCATTCAGATTATGGGAATGCTCATGTCTGGGGTTTGAGTCAAGGCAATGCCTCACTTAGAAAGAGACTCAGAAAAGCAAGATTGGATTAAATTCCACTTCAACAGACTAAAAAAACTCCAAAACATTAAAAGCCAACCCACCAAACAAAACAAAACCAACCCCAAACAAACAAAACAAAACAAAAAACCCAAAAACGTAATTGCAAAAAAAGCCCCAAAATCTCAACAACAAAAACCCCATAAAGCACAAAGCTCACCAAACAAACACCCTGTGCCTCCCAGCCAGCAGTCATTTTGGGTGTTTTCTGGCCTTGAATATTTCATTTTAGGATAATAGACAGATGTTGTCTGCTTTTTGAAGTCATGTGTTGCCTTTGTGAAAAGGCAAAATATGTGTACAAGGCATAGTGAAAGGACACAGCCTTTTGTCTAGAGAAGTGTGGGCAGAAAAACCTAAGAAGGTGTAAAGGAAATAGTTTAGGTGATACCTGGACACTTCCTGCATTAGCTCCACAACCTCACCTTCTTTAAAGAGCTAATTGTTTGCAGGTAAAATCTTAGGGAAATTCATCAGCCTCTGTGCAGATATGTGGGGGCTGTGGGAGTGCTGCATTCCAGGAGTCCCCAGGATAGGCACTCTGGGAAGGCTGTCTTCTGAGGTACTGTCTTCCTTCTCAAATATAATTTGGAGTGAGCTGCAGCAGCGCTGCTTTATGTGCCTATCAGAGGATCAGGTAGTGGGGCAGCATGTTTGAAATGTGCTATGTGCTCCTTTGCTTTCCTTTCCTTTGCTGTGATTTTGTCTTCAGCTTCCTTTTTAAATGTCATGTTGTAAAAAATGCAGGCTTGCTTTCTTGTTCACATTGCCTTTCTTGTGAAATTCTAGTGTCAGTTATCTGGATATGGGAAAGTGTGTTCCATGAGCTCCTCAAACATCTCTTTTTACAGATATCAATGAGTGTGAAATTGGAGCCCATAACTGTGACAGACATGCCATATGTACAAACACAGCAGGAAGCTTCAAATGTAGCTGCAGCCCTGGCTGGATTGGAGATGGCATCAAGTGCACAGGTGAGAGTCATGCATTTGTATTTATTTGTAAGGCCAGACCACGATGAAGTTTCTAGCAATTCTGGAAAAAGTAGGACTGCACCTATAAAATGAGAAGGCAAATGATTATTGAACTTGTTAGGCTGCTTTGACATGATCTGTTGGAGGACAAGTCCTCCACCGTGGTATCTGTGAAATCAGCATTATCTCATGTTTGGCTTGTGAAATGATGAGAACAGACTGAGCCACAGAGAGAGATGCTTTGTGCTTGAGGGCAGCTGATGGGAGGCAGTGAGGGGTCTCCTGGTGCTCCCCTTGAAAACAAGGTACAGGCCTTAGTACTGAGTGCCCTGGAGCTTCCTCAGTCACAGTTACCTTGTCAGACTTCTTTGATGGGCTGCAAATAAGCTGTTCCCCACTTTTTCAATCAGATGGCCACACATATGTATGGGTTTTATTGTGGAAGATTATTTCAAATAGAGCTTCTGTGTGCCATAGGCTATTTAAACTTTGTATTCATGTATGGGTTTTTAACTAAATTTTTTCCCTTTTTTATTCTTTTAAAGATCTGGATGAGTGCTCCAATGGAACCCACATGTGCAGCCCACATGCTGACTGCAAGAACACGATGGGCTCTTACCGCTGCCTGTGTAAAGAGGGTTACACTGGGGATGGTTTCACTTGTACAGGTGAGCTGGCTGATGAGAACAAAGGATGAGCTCCGTGCAACCTAAGTTAGCCTGTGATCCAATACACAAAACCAGCTTTTAAACCTTTGAAATTTTCATTATGTCATCATTAATTGTCTTCTCCTTCACCTAGGTTGCCATAGCTTAAAAGAAATATTATA
Source organism: Fringilla coelebs (assembly GCF_963513975.1). Classification (NCBI taxonomy): domain Eukaryota; kingdom Metazoa; phylum Chordata; class Aves; order Passeriformes; family Fringillidae; genus Fringilla; species Fringilla coelebs. Next base: position 11,839,209 of record NC_140038.1, on the reverse strand, counting down.
CATTATACATAGTCTAACTCAATCACTTTTTTTCCTTTGATAAAATGAAATTTTTCATTCTGCTTTTCTTGTTAATTTAAATGAGTGGCAAAATTATTAAAGTAATGCTTGATTATGTAATTTGGCTAGTTAGTAAACTAGTCCATTGGCTACTCACCTTAATACTTAAATAATAGGGCATATGCATCAAAATTACTTCACAAAGTTGCCTAAAAATGTTTGTCCTTTCCACTAGGGAGTGTGTGATGTCTGTCTGCTTTACTCCATCATCCTGAGAGCTGCTGTCAGTTTGCAGTGCTGGCATGTAGAATGAAGGAAGTAGCTGCTTTTGAAACCTCCTTTTATAAACTGTAAATGAGATTATAAAACTTTGCTAGAGAGATGATTCCCACCCACACTTCAGTCTTCTGCTTTGAAGAACAGATTAACTCATGTGTGCTTAGTCATGAGGAGCCCTGCTCTTGCACTGAGGGTTGCAGTGTGACTGGGGATGCTCTCTGTTTGGCACATAGCCATGTGACAGAGCTGGTGGGCCACCTTTTCAGCACTCTATCAGCTGCAGAAGGTTTTTAGAGCATCTGAGAATCTGGACTATCAGGTTTAAGGCTGGATTTGAATAATTCCAAATTCTAAGGAGGCCTTGGAATTCTGTTTAATTCTCTCGGTATAATTTCATCTTGAATCTGATTCAGCTTCCTCAGTGGCCTTCCTAACCCAGTGCTCTTTGTTAATTTCCTGTATGATGATTTCCAGGAGTCTGTAAGCTCCACCCTTCAGATGGAGTGCTTACAGAATTTCTGCATGCAGAACCTTTTTTCTATTTGGATACTTTATTGTTTGTGAATTCAAGAGGTGTCTGGGACTCAAACTAGAGCACTCAAATGCTCTGTAAGCCCTCTGCCAAAGTGTGCAGCATTCTCCCTGGTAGGTGATTTTTGATTTACCAACCATGGACTTTTCAAAACTCATGCTGCCAGCCAGACTCTGTTCCAATAAGGAGGTGTTTTGGTGATATGTAACATTTCAGCTTGAGAGTAAGGGCCATGATCTATCCAAAGGTGAGTGCAGTCCAGTAGGAAGGCTGTTTCTCTCATCAGCTGTTAACCTGCAGTTTAGTTTTGATGAATTTCTTTTCATGCCACTTTTTGTCAGCATTTTGATGTTTGGCATGGAGAACTGCCTATTACCATATGTTTGCTCACTGCATAGTAAACCTCTTTTTTTTTTCCCCAATTACTGCCTCTAGGCTTTGCTGTAATAGAAACAATAACTATAATAAATTTCATGTGCTCATTCTGAGTCTAAATTTGACCCTGTGACTACCTCCAACTTTTATTGACTGGAGCTACTGTAAGAGTCTCCTAAAGATTTTCCTTTTGATTAGAAGCTGTATTTGCAACATGTCAGGAATATACAGAGCTGTTACATGTATACATAACTAGATTGCAGTTTCTTCTGCACATGTTCAGAAAGAATAATTAAAATGCTTGGAACACTGAATGCTTCAGCTCAAACGTTGGGGAGAGAACCATCTTTACTGCTAACTTGCAATATCTCTTCCTTTTACAGACCTTGATGAATGCTCAGAAAACTTGAATCTCTGTGAAAATGGGCAGTGCCTCAATACCCCTGGGGGGTATCGCTGTGAATGTGAAATGGGATTTTTGCCAAGTGTAGATGGGAAAGCATGTGAAGGTAATTCTTTGTAAGCTTTAAACAACACTCAACAGATTCTACCTTAATACTGTTTTATGTTCCAATTTTTTACAATTGTTTGCTGTTGTGGTTGTATTGAGAACTGCATGAATTTTTTTAATAGTATTTGCTTTTTTGCACTTCATACATTTATTATGGACCTCTAGATGTTCATCTACCTGCTGAGGTAAAGAGAACAGCTTTTCAAAGCCTATATTATGATATATTATTTTGGGGTCCAATTAGTGATCCAAATGGCACTGATAGCTGCCATTTCTTCTTGATCATTGATATCCAGTTCTTCATTTTATTCAAAACAATTAAACAGAAAAAGTTGTTAGTTTGCATTGGTATGTCTGAAACTGAAAAGCAGTGGTTTGGTAACCAATGCAATGCATATGCTTTGAGGGCTTCTGTGAGGTGCAGAATCAGGGCTTGAACCCTTGCAGAAAGTCTGTATGACTACACCAAAAAAAATCCTGCATGACTATTTGTTCAATTTCAAAAGTGAGCTGTTAGTTAACAGTTTACAGCTCATTCATAAGAGCTTTGCATATGCAAAGATTCAAAATAATCAAATAATAAAGATGTTACCAACAGGATTAAGGTCATGTATTTGATTTGAACATTTGAAATCCTCATTTGTTATAACACTAGTGAGTTAAGTCAGTCAAGAAGATGCAGCCCTATCATCTGACATACTAATAACTCATGACCACTGGTATTTAATGGAGTTCATAAGTACATCACTTTAAAGAGGATTTTTCCCCTTGAAAAGTGTTCTGTGTATTTTTTAGAAATATACTGAGTCAAATAATTTGAGAGTGAGTTTTTCTTTAAACTAAACCAATATTAGGTTTCATAATGTTTCATGAAACAATTTACTTTCAAACCTTTTAGCTAAGTTTAAATAGCTTTTTTAGAGGCTTGCTCCTATTACTAAAACAGACTTGTCTTCATATCTCAGATGTGTACACTAAGTGCAGTATTTTAAGGTCCTTTGTAAACACACACTTTTTTATTGTATCAAATTAGTTGCTCTTTGTGTAGTGCATGTGGCATTCAGTAAATGCTGGTTCAGACTCAGTGATTTGAAGAAAAGACACTAAAGTGTCTGCTTACCAAACTTTGAAGCTCACCTTTAGGCACAGGCTTTTTTCTTGCTGGTGTCCAGCTTTCTGCAGATGACTGCTGATTTTTAATAAACTTCATTTTATTAAGGCATATTTTCTGCTATGTTTAATATTACTAATTGTCAGATTAGTCCACTAATGAGCTAGGATAGTTTCTGGCATAGCTTCCAGAGATATTGGAAGGAGCCTTTTTCTCAAAAAATCGTTATGGATTAGATTCCTTAGGCTCCAACATAAATCTTCCATGTTATTTTTTCTTGTCTTACACAATGTGCAGAACCTGTTGTCTTCCAGATCCATGCTGCTGAAAATGTTTGCAGTTCTTTATGTCTCAAAAAGATCATGAAACCTCATATTTTTCTCCTCCTGTTCCTTAATCAGATATTGATGAGTGCTCACTTCCTAACATCTGTGTCTATGGTACTTGTCATAACCTCCCTGGACTCTTCCGATGCGAGTGTGAAGTGGGCTACGAGTTGGACAGAAGTGGTGGTAACTGCACAGGTAAAACTTTGAACAGCATGCCTTTTAATCTGCTGTCAGTGCCATAGTCAGCTCCTCAGGAAATTCTTTTAAGAAGCTGTACAAATCAAACTGGATATAGGAAAATACAGACTTCCCTACTGTATAACACAGGATTCACTATATCTTTTTTATGCTCCCCTTTACCGTTCTTTGTCCACCTCTGATATCCCCTTAAGAAAAGTAAAAACACATCAGAGAATCCCTCTGGCAGAGATGTATTGTGCCTTGTACAGTACTGGATGGTAAGCTGTGGCCTTGTCTTGTATTTTTCCCTTAAGACCTTTTTTAGTACTTCATGTGAATCTTGTTCATAGATTGATTTTTGAAATCAATCTATAGATTGATGCTAAGGAAAAATGCTTTTTTCTTTTTCCTATGAAAGAATGAATTCATCTCAGACTACCATTCTTCTAAAATGCCTGTTTATTTTTTAGAGCTTTCTGGAGACCAGCATCTCCTAACTAATGGATTTGTGATGGTCAGCATATGGTACCTAATATATCAACAGTTTTTAATGTCCTTGAGTATTTGTTTAGCACATGCTGTGTTTTTCTTGCAGATGTTAACGAATGTGCAGACCCCACAACCTGCATTAGTGGCACGTGTATCAACACTGCTGGTAGCTACACCTGTGAGTGCCCTCCTGATTTCGAGCTGAATCCCACCCGCGTTGGATGCGTTGGTAAGAGACCTCTCCCTGTGCTGTTCACAAGGGAAGTTCCACTGAGGGACTCCAAGCTGACTGCTTAGCAATAAAGTCCTGGGTCATGGGAAAGGGCTTGATCAGGTTCTTCAATTCCCATCTCACTGCCCCGGGCTTAGAAGCTGTAATAGGGCAGCAGGAGCATGTCCAGAGTTGATGCCTCATGCCAGCAGTGCCCTGCTGCCAGAAGCAACCCCTTGGGGCTTGTTAGAGCTGTCCACAATTTACAGCAAGCAGGAGACAATTTTAAAATTCAACAAACTTAAGTCCACATCCAGCTGGCCCCAAGATGGCAGGCAAATGAAGCTGTGGCATAAAGCCACCCATGCTCTTGGAGCACTGAGTGCACTTGGCTAGGTGCAGTTGCATGACCAATGGAAATGCTCTTGTATTAGGCTCCAACTGCTTAGTAATCCTAATATTTCCTTGGTTTTGTTTGTTTAAGAGGGTGTAGCGATGCTTCTCAAATTTTAATGTGTTTGAAATTCCTAAGATTTAGTAGATGCTTTCCTGCTTGTAAACCTTGAGTAGAGGAGAAAGCAGTGGATATCTGGAACTGGAACGATGTACAAATGTGAGGGAAAATGTGAGTGAAATGGGAAAAAGCCTGGCTGACATGCCCTTGGACTCAATAAGTAAATTTCCTACTTTTTGAAAAGTCCTAAAAAGCCAAGAAATGGCACACCAGCAGCTTACCTAAGTGGAAATGCTGGAGCCCCCTGGGCAACACAACTTCCTTGCTTTTGTTCCTGCAAGAAATGGGAGCCATTTGTAGGTGTCCCTCACCCTGGGAGGATGTGCTGAGTTTTGCTCTCTCCTAAGATGTGTTTGTCATTATGTGCATTGTAAATAGATACACGATCTGGCAACTGTTACCTGGACATCAAAACTCGGGGAGATAACGGTGGCACCTTCTGCAGCAATGAGATTGGAGTGGGTGTTTCCAAAGCCTCCTGCTGCTGCTCCCTGGGCAAAGCCTGGGGAGTTCCCTGTGAGCACTGCCCACTGGTGAACACAAGTAAGTCTGCATTTCCTGGCTTGAGCACAGCAATGTGTTTGGTGGGGTTTTACCTAATTTAGCCAGGTAGCTCAAATACTGGTGTGCATTTATTGTGGACTGGCTTCCACTGGTCTTCACCAAAAACTTTACTAGTCTTTCAGAATGATTATTTAGTCAGAATATTATTATCTCTTCTGAGAAAGTTTGCTATTACACTGAAAATTACTTAACTATTTATGAAATGGAATAACAGATAATGTTACAGAGTAAAATCTAGTGTCTCTAGCTGGTCAGTTTGTAAATTTACATTTAAATTATCTGTGATAATCTGACACGTTTTCAAAAACAATTGTGCTGAAAATGTTTCTACTGTCATATCCTCATAAATCTGTTTTGTTTTCAGCTGAATATAAGGTTCTTTGCCCTGGAGGGGAAGGATTCAGACCAAACCCTATTACAGTTATATTAGAAGGTAATGTTTGCAATTTCCTATATTTACATGTCTGAAATTGTAAAACTCTGTAGTGAGGGTCTTTTTTTTTCCATTGCAAACATTAATAAAATGTTTATGTGTTTGTTTGGACAGATATTGATGAATGTCAAGAACTGCCTGGACTTTGCCAAGGAGGAAAATGTATTAATACATTTGGGAGCTTCCAGTGTCAGTGTCCATCAGGGTACTACTTGAATGAAGAGACTAGAGTGTGTGATGGTATGGAGCTTTCACTCAACTAGTCTTCTGCTTTATTCTTTGAAAATAATGACAGATCAATATGCAGAGAATGAATCTTTCCTTGAAAAGGAGCACAACCAGACTAAGCAGTGTAAAATTATAGGGTGGGAAAATGGAACAAGTTGAAATACTGCATTAAGAGTGAAAATTCCTTCTTGGCCATGTTGAAGTAGATGCAAGTTTTTTTTTTTATTATCATATTTTGATCAAAACCTGAAAACCCAACAAATTTTTTCTATAAGTAAGACATAATTTAGTAACTGGCTATAAAAAATAGCTGTTTGGTAATGAACAATAAATAAGCAGTCAGATAAAAAAACAAACTTTCCCCATGAATCTGGTGTACTGGTGTGTCCATGTATTTTTCCACTGCTTTTTTCACTCCTGCTGATCCAGTCATCAAGTGAAAATGTTGGTTGTACTGCAAAACATTTTCCTTTTCACAGCACAGTCAGAAGTATGTGTCACATTATATGCCACTCTCAAGGTGTACTGGCTATAAAATCTTAAGTGACCCATCAAGTTCTAAAATTTCCTGTTGTCCATGCTGTCTTTGGTCTTCCAGATCAATGTAGTGCCTATGAGGTGCAAACCACTGCAGAAATACAAAACATTCAGGCCCTAAATTAAGGCTGAACTAAAGTGCTTCATCCACATTATGCTTGTGTAGCCCGACAGATGCTGAGTGGTGTGTCAAAGATATCTAAAATTTTAAGGCTGGGGAAATATTTTTGAACTTTAGGGAACTGAGGTGTTTTGGAGATGGTGTTGTGTTTGGTTCTGGTTAGATTTTTTTAAACAAAACTTAGTCTTTTGATGAAGTAAATATGACATTTGTGTTAAGAACGTGGCTCACTTTCCCCACTCAGGCAATGATCAGGAGGACCTCCACAGGGAGCCACTTTGGTTCTTTTCTAGATCTTAGAGTGCAGAATGGAGGAGATTCTCAAATACAATTTTTGTGCAATATATGCAAAATCAAATTGCTGTTTCTGAGCTTTCCACACATATCCGAGTTCCCATCTTTGCATCACAGCTGGGCTTTCCATGGCCACCTGTGCTGCCACTTCCTTTTCTGTGTGGCTTCACTCCACCATGACCTTCCTCAGAGCCCTTTCAGCTCTTCTCCACCAGTGCCTTGCTACCTCGGGTATTACTGAGACATTTTTGTTCTCAAAAGCACAACAAGAAAGCTTCTGTGGCCACTCACTCACTGCCTGTTTGTTCTCTTCCAGATGTGAATGAGTGTGAGACACCTGGCATCTGTGGGCCTGGCACGTGTTACAATACTGTTGGGAACTACACCTGCATCTGCCCTCCTGATTACATGCAAGTCAATGGAGGAAACAACTGCATGGGTGTGTGCTGGGGCTTCTCTAAAGCTTTGTCTTAGTGCATTGGGCCAGGGAGATCATCTCCCCTAAGAGTTGCCTACTGCATTGGCCTGAGGTTTTCTTCATTTTCACAGATATGAGAAGAAGTCTGTGTTATAGAAATTACTACGCTGACAATCAAACCTGTGATGGTGAGCTGCTCTTCAATATGACCAAGAAAATGTGCTGCTGTTCCTACAACATTGGGCGTGCCTGGAATAAGCCTTGTGAACAGTGTCCTATCCCAAGCACAGGTACATTTTTGCATTGCAAAGCTATCTGAAGCCTTGGTAACATCATAATTACCCTTAGTGAGTGTAACACCATTAGAAATGCTGTGTCTTTTTTTGCTATGTGTCTAAAATGAAGGGATTAGTTGCCCCTTTGTCCTGGAGATGACCAGCCCTAGTCATGATGAAGGCATATGTGGAGTGGTTTGTGTCCGTGCTGCTGGGTTGTTACCTTGTGCCAGTTTCAGTGTCTCAGAGACTTCATGCTTTATATCAATTAATCCACCTCTTTGCAAGTGCTTGTTGATTCATTGTTGAGGCACTGACCAAGACTTTATTGGTATTGCTCCAACAAATACAGTGTCTGGTCTGCTCTGCCTCGATTGCTGTTTGCCATGAGGGCTTTGTGCAGGCCAGGGGCTGGCAGAGATACCTTGGTGTGCTCTGAGAGTGATCTGTGTGGAGCAGCCAAACGTAAGGTGTAGGAGTGTCTCTGCTAATTGCATGGGCACACAGGACTCTTCCACACTGGCTGAGACTGCAGGACATCCCACTCTGGTTTGAGGAGGTTTGCTTCAAGAGCAACTTCCTAGACGGTTGATTCTTCCAACTTGTAGTTCAGGTTTTTACGAGTCAGATCTGAAATTGTGTGCAAACACTGTAATGCACAGGGATAGACATAAGCAGAGCAAAATCAGCATGTGATCCCACCTGAATGAGAACCCAAGGGAGCTGACATGGTGAGTTTGGGAAAGGGACTGCCTACCTCTGCATGCTCTGCAGGTTCTGAAAGAGTAGAAGAACTTTCTCGGCCAGAGCATATGATGACTTTTTGACTGTTGATTAATTCCAAATACTTTAATCACTGCTTTGCTTTCCTGTTGCAGATGAATTCTCCACGCTCTGTGGAAGTCAAAGGCCTGGCTTCTTCATTGACATTTATACAGGATTACCAGTTGGTGAGCTGTAATTTATGTTTTGAACTAAATTCCATGCTACCTCTGCCCAGGGAAGAGGGGAGGTTTGTTTTCCCAGTTTTGTTTCTTTTTTTCATGTGAGGAATAACAATTAAACAGTGTAATGGAGTTCAGCCCTCTGTTTAAGTCAAACTTAAGTGCAAACTGGCTACTCCTTGCTGGCAGCAGTGACAGTTGCTGCTTGTAATCAAGGCAACACAGAGCTCCAAAGCAGCTGTAATCAGGGCTACATGAGCAGGGCACAGATACTGGGAATGAGAGGTCTGGGAGTGAGGCCAACCAGCATTTGGTCTGAGAGGAACTGGGAGTCTTTTCCTTCAAACTAAAGCAAGATTTAGTCTGACATTTCACATCAGTCCCCCTGGGTATTGGTTTGACACAAAAATCCTTTTTTCTGCTCAGCTGGAATATTTCTCACACATGTTATTGTGTGTTACATTTGAATCGTGAGTAACAAATTGCAAAACAAAAAGAGAGAGAGAGAGGAGGAATTTTAGGACAAGGAATTGAGTAAATCCCTAATGGGACTCCCTTTTGTTTTCATTTACACTAAAATGCAAATGAAAAGCAGATAATGTACCCTGTAACAAACAGAGATGGCATATAGGCAGTAATCAGATGCTTTAGCACGAAGCTGTTGCTGTGGTGCAGGGTTTAGCTAGTTCGATGAAAATATTTCTAGTAAAATGGGGAATGTAATTTTTAAAGAGTTTACAGAAATGCACAATATTTATTATTTTACGAGGTCATTGCTGGGAAGCAAAGTTTCCCCTTCTAGATATTAGCATTAGTCCAGATTGTTGCAGAGTCTGCTCAGCTAATTGGGCCCTTCATCAGCGTCAGCAGGAACCCTTGGATGTTGCTGCATGCACAGGTAGAGGCTGCAGCTGCAGTGTCTGACATGTGTGCTGGGGTGTTGCAGGCTGCTCTGCCCTGCCACAGCAGAGAGCTGTGCAGTGCAGGAGCCAATGGAAACAGAAGGGCAGTCCCACAGAGCCACCAGCACAGCCAGGGCCTGCAGCCATGTGCTGAGACTGATGCACACACAGCTTCTCACAGCTGTGCAAATCGCAGCTCTCCCTGCTGCTTCGGGATCCAGGCTGTAGCACTGAGCCTGCTGCTTTGCACAGGGCTTACTCATGTGCCATACACCTGCAGAGCCCTCTGCAGGGGCAGTGCTCTGTGTACCCTCTAATATTTGCTTACAGTCCAACGATGTTACTCTCTGTTTGGATTGAAGTTCTATATAGTTACTCCAGGTGTTAGTTTCAGAAACAGAAATAGTTCTGGTTTTATTCATCCTGTATATGAGAGGACTCAAAATTACAGAATCTAATGTAGAAAATTAGGGGTTGGATCCAGCAGAAAAACAAAGCAAACAAAAGAAACCCACCAAAACCCAAAACAAACAAAACCACATTATCTGATGGAAACTGCTGTCAGCTGACAATTTCCCACCATATTCTATGACTGTGTACCTCAGTGCATATGTCAATGTTTACTGAAGGCAGAGACTTTGGAGGAGTCTCTAAACTCTCTCATGTCAGAATATTAAGATATGTAAGGACCCAATAGGCAAGACATGTAATTATAATAGCAGCTGGGTTTTTCCCTGCCAAAATCAGTTACTTAACTGGAGTGTATATAAAGCATTGGCAAACCCTGGCTGCCTGGCTTAATCAATCTAATTAATAGCATGTTGGCAGCACTTCAGATGTTACCTGTCATTGGCATTTTCAAACTGTTACATAAGACCCTGAAAGTCTTTTCAGATTAACTAGGGTAAAACAGTGCAAAATTAATTCTGATGAGGGTTTGCATTCAGTCATGCTCTCCTGTGTTAAACCAAAACCAGTTCCATTGTCTCTCTGTTTGGCTCTTCCCAACAACTCCCCTGTGGCACTTGGGAAGGTGATGAGGTTCATCAGGGCTGTGGGTGGGAGACGTAAGGAAGGATGTGTCTTCCTCTGTATTCCTCTGTAGCAGAATATACCTACAGAGAAGAGTTGGAACCTGACAAAACAGGAAATGCCTAAATTTCCACAGTTTGGAGCGACTCGCTCACTGTTCAGTTGGGAACATTCTGATGCTTGCATTATGTTTGATAATTATCTTAAAGGTAAATGCATAAGGGCATACTCTGTAACAGATGATTCCATGAATTTCTCAGTACAAGTATTAAAAAAAATTGTTCTTGCAGATATTGACGAATGCAGAGAGATTCCTGGAGTGTGTGAAAACGGGATCTGTATAAACATGGTTGGCAGCTTCCGGTGCGAGTGTCCTGTGGGCTTCTTCTACAATGACAAGCTCCTGATCTGTGAAGGTAGAGTGCTCCTCTCATTCAGAGGAATGGTGTGTCACCAGTGGCAACTCAGACACTGCCAAATCAGAGCCTTGAAGGCATCCTTAATGAGGGGAAAATAATGCTATCAATGTAATAAGTCTGTGTTAATTCAGACATTTTTAATTCTTTTGCATAGAAAATACCACATTTTCTGTCAGACATCTAAGGCCTTGAAGGCACATGAGTCAGCAGTCCTGGGAAGTAATGGGGTTTTTTTCACATTTGACAGTAAAGCCAAGAAGAAAATAGTAGTATTGAGTCAGATCATGAGCACAATTTTTTTTTTAAATTCCAAAATGCTTTTTTTCTAATGGAACAAATATTTTTGTAAAAAATAGAAACAGATGGTTGTTTATTTCTAGTTTAAACATTCCCTAACATTTTAATGAAGAAACTGAAGGTAGCACATGAGTTGCTGTCATTCTCTGCTGTGCATTATGACTGCTAACTACAATGGGTGCTGCAGGCAAGGCATTGAGAGCTTGGAGTAAAAGCTTCTTCTGTGTGCTGCTTCTAAGTGAAAAACAATTACATTTCTGGGAAGATAAGGTTCTCCTTTAGCAGCACCTGAAGTAAAGAAAATTGATCAAAATATTTTTGCCTAAAGCTTTGTGATGGTGTTTACATTGAAAGCTACTAATTAATACCTGCATGCTAAAAAAATATGCTTTTGACATCTTTTCACTGCCAGCTTACTAGAAAACTCAATTTCCTCTTTTGTCTGGACAGATATTGATGAATGCCAGAACGGGCCAGTCTGCCAGCAGAACGCAGAGTGCGTGAACACGGCCGGGAGCTACCGCTGCGACTGCAAACCGGGCTACAGGTTCACGTCCACGGGGCGCTGCATGGGTGAGTGCTGGCAGGGCTGCAGGCACGGGGGGCTTCTGAAGGGCTTGGAAAACATCTCTGCAGAAAGCTGGTATTTCAGGAGATGAGATGAGATGAGCTTCTAGAACTCTTCTCTTAAAGACTTTTAGGGCATCCCATAAACATTGAGGTAATGCCAGGCCCATCCATGGATGTGTAAGTCAGAGTTAAGAACCTAAGTAAGTGTTTGTCTTTCATTTTATCCCACCAAATGCAAGCGTTTTCTTTAGCCCTTGTCACGTCTTGTCACATTTGTTGCACTAGCTTTCTGTATTTTCTGATTTTCATGATAATTTACTGTATTTGTTTTAGCAATTTATTTTCCACTTGTATTTTTACAAATAATTCCCTACTTGCTGCTGGAGCCTCTGTTGGTAAGGCAGACTTATCTGCTTGCCTGTATGCAATAACTAAATTGAAAAGCTTATTGTTGAATTTGATACAGATTTAAACAGGGCCCATAACATTATTTTCAAATACTCACTGAGTGGGACTGAACTTTTCTAATCTATTTGCTTTTTCTTACAATATCTTAGTCCAGAGAGGCATTCAAGTTATCTTACTTGAAAAATTGCTGAGATTTTAAAGACTGCAGTGGGACAAGCTGCTGTAAATATTATATACTATATTCATTTCTGAACAAAATAAGAATTACAACGGAAGCTAGTAACATTATCCTTGGGTTTTTGCTTCTCAGTACTTGAGTTTTAGGAAGTGCACTTTTCCTTGCAGTGCAGTTTTTCATTGTTTCATGTGACCCTTGTGGGAAAAGGGTGTAGTGGAAATCAGAACGCTACCATGAGAACTAAAATTTCACTTTGTTAAGCTATGCAGTGGCACATGTAAATATTCAATATGTTCCTAATGTAATTGTTGTTGTTAAGGGTTCATTACAGGAGTACAGGAAGAGCAAGGGGAGGTTCTGATATGGGTTACAATTCCAAAGATGAATTGGCACAAATAGTAATACTTCCCTGTATTTAGCTCTTATTTTATATGTGGTGAAAATAAAGTTACACAATTAGAGTAAAAATAAAAGTCGTTGATAAAATACGTGATCCAGCAAAGGAAGGAAATTTCCAACCACTCTGCTGGGAGCAGAGAGGGGTGAGCACCTTGCAGTATTGGATCAGCCATGCTACTGCATGGAAAACTATCACACCCCTGTAGTTTATGTGCTATTGAGTCAAACCCAATATATCACAGCCACTAGCACTAGGAGTACTGCCTTTATCTTACCTTCAAGATAGCATTCTTCTGGTGCTCTCTATTGTGGTAAACGAAATCGTTTTTCTTATAAATTAGATTTTCACATGACATTTTTCACATGACTACCACAAAGCACCAGAGAGTCATAGATTTTCCTTTGTCTCTGCTCTCTGTCTCTGTCTTTTTAAGACAGCATTGGCTTTCCTTCTGCCTCCTTTAAACTGTAATTAGCAGTGCTCTCATCAATAGCATTGGGAGAGCTTGGTCCTCAGTGCACACCTATCCACTTACAGCCTCATGGGATGTACAGAGGTCCTGGGAATGGGGCTGTCATGATCATCCATGACTGTCCCGGTGCCAAGTACAGTGCAGCAAGAGGCAGGAAAATTAATTTTAATACATTAAGTTCTTTGCAATTAGGAACAATTTGACTCTTACTTTTGCAATGACCTGGGGATGGTTTGCTGAGAAACTGCATCTGCTTGGCTTAGATTGCATAGAAAGGAAAATTAGTGAGCACTAGAGCCTAATCAATTTTAGTACAAGCTCATGAGAGCACTGCAGTTCTCATATTTTGGAGCTGCAGCATAGGAAGAAAGGAAGTATATTGAATCAAAACAGCTCTTGGTGGTGATGAGGTCAACAGAAACACCTCATTAGATGTTCCTGATTTTTCATGGAAAAAAACAATGCCAGAGAGCAAACATTTTGTTTGTTAACATTTTATTTCATTTACTATTGATAGAATCCTGGGATCTGCCTGAAAGCATTTCTAACGAGAGTAGCAGGAAGCAGTTGGCTATTGAACGAGTCTAAGAGATGCCCTGCTCTTGTAAGGCAGCAATCACATCCTGGCAGGAGAGCTCTCTTCCTTCTCTGCAAAATTATACAAAATATCCCCTGAATCCATAGTGCAGTAACTCTACTTGCTGTTTGAGCTCTGTCCAGTTTATAGGATCACCACATTTCAGGGATGCTGCAGCACATGTATGTGTGCCTGTTTTCTCTCTGCATGATGAGTCGATAAATCCAGTGTTGTTTGTCTCTCTCTAAGCCTGGTGAGAAAAGTGTGGCCTTCATTCCCCTTTCTGTTCCGCTGATTTCCATGAGTTGATCACACAACTTGTGCTACAGCCAAATGTGGCTAGATGCAAGTAGCTGCTTTCATGAGCAGAATGCAAACTGTATTTCATATGCCTCTTTTATATCTCCTGCAGTCAATATAGAACCCTCAGTCTCAGACCCTTTCCAGTCTTGTGTCATTAATTCTGCTTTTCAAAGCCACGGCGATATGCTTTACTTCCAGAAAGAATTTGAGGTTGCTAAATATGATTTTTATGCTAAATTTTTTTCAGGTCCACAAATACTGGAAGAGGTAATTTGCATGCAAATAAGCCCCTTTTCTGGGATTTACTTGGTAATGTTTTTGACATTAATAAATTAGAAATACTATTTTAAGTTAGGCCATGCACTGGATACTGTCTTGGTTGCTGCTAATGCATCTTTCCAGCCTTGTAGTTCAGAAGCCTTAACTTTCACTGCTCCTCTTTGTTTTCAGATCGGAATGAATGTCAAGAAATTCCCAATATCTGCAGCCATGGGCAGTGTATTGACACTGTTGGAAGTTTCTACTGCATTTGTCACAATGGATTCAAAACCAATGATGACAGGACAATGTGTATAGGCAAGTATATAAAATTAAACTGAGCTTAGGTTCCCATTAAAATAGTTTCTAAGCCTGTCCTCTCTGTAATAAGGAGTTGCATTACAATATCTGAGATTGTGAGCCATTTATCACCAGACAAAGGTGCAAAACTGGCCATTAGAGATGATAAAAAGCTGATACTGAATGAAAACCATCTCATTAAAGTAGAGTGAACCTTTAAAATTACATATCCTGTCTAATGAACTGCTAATGCTTTCATTTTTGAAGAAAATATTTCATTCCTCTTAGAATTTTCTGGAGCATCTTGTCTCATTTATTCCTTTAGGCAAGAAATTTAATGGATTAATATTGCAATGCAGCAGTTATATACAGCCTGCTTGTTAATAGAGTGAATGAAGGGTAGATTTCTTGCCAGAAAAAAACCTTTTTCAGAAACAGTCATCTTCATTAACAAGGAGATTTTGTACTAAACCCATTTTCAGCTGCCAGTTGTGTGTTTTATGAACAAATTGAGATTTCAGAATGCTTACAATTAAAGATAGCTTACACTTACTTTGGGAAGGGTGATATAGGAGCCAAAGTAAAGTAAATGACTGTTGGACCCTTCATTATTTTTGTATATGTTAATGCCAAGTGTGTAAATGTATGTGAAATCTTCTTTTTGAGAGCTGTGACAATCCTTTTCCCTTCTGTTCAGTGTGGTGGCAGTGGGTTATTCCTCTCCCGTTCCTTCGTAGATATTAACGAGTGCGAGAGAGATGCCTGCGGCAACGGAACCTGCAGGAACACCATTGGCTCCTTCAACTGCCGCTGCAACCTGGGCTTCATCCTCTCACACAACAATGACTGCATAGGTGAGGAGTCCGAGCACAGGCACGTGTTCCTGAGGCGTTCTACTTCTAATAAAAGTGCCATAAGTACCATTAAGTAACCCTATTGTGTCAGTCTCAAAAGGCCTCTTTGATTATGCGCTGCTCACTTTTCTAGAGCCACTTGAATGTTGGCCCAAGATACAGGAACATTTGGGTTCCACTCCTGCTCTGACAATTTTATGCTATAGTAATTTCTTCTCACTTGCTTTTGAAACAAGATTGTGTTATCAATTACTTGGTTGATATGGTGGAAACAGAAATCTCACTTACCCAGTTTCCATTTTTGCTGATGTTTCTGACATCTTTCAATGTTATTTGTCCTAGATGTGGATGAGTGTGCAAGTGGAAATGGAATGCTCTGCAGGAATGGTCAGTGTGTGAACACCATTGGGTCCTTCCAGTGTCTCTGCAATGATGGCTATGAGGTGGCTCTGGATGGAAGGACTTGTGTTGGTGAGTGTTTTCTTTTAGGGTTGAAAAAAGTGTGGCAAACCTTGAGCAGATATGCTTAGTGAAACAGTAGGGTCAGAGAGAACTGTCACACTGCCATGATTGTACCTAGCAGAAGGAAACAATGACAAGAGGACAAGAAGATGACTCCTCCCACTCCTGAGAAGTTCCACTTTCAGTTTGATGGAATCAAAATTTAAGTGGCCACAGTCAGAGATTTATTGAGATAACAGCAGTTACCTCCAATAATTGTCTTTCTTTTCTTCTAGATATCAATGAGTGTGCACTGGAGCCTGGAAAATGCTCACCAGGCACATGCCAGAACTTGGATGGCTCATTCAGATGTATCTGTCCTCCTGGATACATCCTGCAGAATGACAAATGTGAAGGTGTGTACAGAACAATCCTTCTTCTGTCTGTTTCTTAGCTGCTAACAGTTGTTACCTATTCCATTTGCATTTAAATGTGAGTAACATTTAGTCCTTTATGGCAGTTCTGAACTGTAGCCACTAGTAAGTGTCTCGCTTCCTAGAAAAGGTCTCTCCAACATTTGTTTGAACCAGAACTACTTGCTCTGAACCCTAGAAAAATATAATCCCAGGCTATTTCCTTGGTGGTACATTGCTGAAGTTTGCCTACTGCCTGAGGATTTGAAAACTAACTGTGGATTTTACACTTGGGTTACTGCTTCCTCTTTCTTTCTTTTTTTGGGCTTTTTTGTTTGTCAGATATGATAGATATCAGTGATGATGTAAGATTGCCCTTTATGTAGTACAGCTGCCAGTGTAAATATTATTGTTTCTCATCTCTTTAATTACTTTTCTTACAGACATTGATGAGTGTGTGGAACAGCCAGAAATTTGTGCCCTGGGCACATGCAGCAACACTCCAGGCAGTTTCAAATGTCTGTGTCCAGAAGGCTTTGTATTGTCTTCCACAGGCAGGCGATGCCAAGGTAAGTTCATTCCTATTTTCTGGCATTTCAAAATTTGTTTGCTGTTTCAGAAAAGCCTTTTTAGTGAGCTGTTTCTAATACAGCAAGAAAGCTCTGGACTCAAACAGTGTTTTTCATAGGGAAAACATGATAATTCTGTAGCTGTGGCCAGGTTCTGTCTTGCCCTAACATCTGTTTTTCATTAAACAGAACACTGCAATAAAAGGGGTGAAGTTAATGTTAAATGCACCAGGTTAAGCAAAGAAATTATTTGTCCTGAAATCCTTTCTTGCACCCCTGGAAGAAATGGTGGGGCTACCTGGACTCTTTGTAGATAGCAACAAAACGCAGAGGTGGAGCAGAGGCAAGAGACTCAAGACAGCATTTCCAGTTTTAAGACTCTCCTTGGCACTTACCGTATTCACCATAACACTTGTTATATGCTGATCCACTCTGCAAATGTGGGTGGAAAAAAAGATTATTGGAAAAAATTTGCAAACAATGTTGTGTGGACAATAAGTACCCATCTGCTTAGGGAAATCTGAAGTGTCATTTGGCTTCCAGATTACTGCATACACAGTTCAGAGTCTAAACATGGGCACTAACAGATGAAATGCTAAAAGCTGAATATCCAGTAATTTAACTAACAGGTTAGTTTATTTTGTACATAAAGGAAAAGCACAACAAATTAGGGAGAGAGTTACTTTAAAGGCTTTGGAAATGATTAAATAGATACAGCATTAAATGTCTTATACACTGTGCACAGTGGGAGCCACTGATGAGTAAGACCTTTATAAGGACCTCTGTAGTTTTGCTTGGCACAGAGCAGTGATGCTTGTTGACACCATAGCGAGTTCTTCCCTTCACAGTGGGCTAAATGAAATTGTGGTTTTGGTAAAAATGAATCCAACCTGCAGTAAACATTCATCCAAGTCTTCAAACCACCATGCAGTTTGGCACAGTTACTTCACTCAACATCAAGAAAGCATGTTTTAGCTGTGTTTATGTAGCTTGTATAAATGAAGTTTCTTCAGTCTGTGGGTTTTCTTTTCTTCAGGTAAGAAGAAAAATATCACAAAAACCCACCGAGAAACAAAATTCTAAAACAGAATGCAGCCCAATCTTCTGCTTTTTTAACATAGGCCACTGTACCACACAAAGTCAGAGTGCACACTTGTGTATGAATTTCAAAAGGGCTTCTTTCTATGCCCTAAAGAGGGCTGTTCTTTTTTTCAAATATCTCAGGCCAAGCAAAGTTTTGTTTAAAACTTCCCATTACTTAGGACTTTGTTAAAACCTGGACATTGCCCAGCATTGATGCTGCAGCCGGAAAACTGGCTGAGCAGCTGCTTCCAGAACTGCCCTGCTGCTGTCACCCTGCCAGCACACAGAGCTGCCAGCTCCCTTCCTGCTGGATGCTTGTGGTCTGTGATCTCAGTTCTGTCCAGCATCCTGGTTACCCAGCTTCAGGGAATAAAATGTGGTGCCACAGGGAGAGTTTGCTTTGTTTGTGTGTACCTCCGGAAGAATGAGGAAGGAAAGGGCTGTTGAAAATTGCCTCTCATTTTAGCACTACACAATATTGTCATTGCAAGTTGATGAAAATCTCTTGACTTGAGTGATTCTTACTAGTAATAGAATATAAATTCATGAGGCAATATTCTGTTTTTTTTCAAAGAGGAGTGAGGATAAGAGGACAGTACAGCCCTTCTATTTCTGCTGGACCAAAGAGAAAACCCCTTGCTTTTCCATACTGAAGTAGGAAACTGTTCTATAGCATTTCTTTCCTGAGGTAGGGAGCTTCCCTCCTTATTCAGATCTTCCACAGTCAGAGACAATGATGGTCCCTATTAACAGAGCTAGATGGAAGTTGGGTGTTTTGGTGGTGTGTATCCTGAAATTTTGCAGTTAACACCTCCAAGTGAAAATTGTGCCAAGGTTACTCTAACTGCTCATAACAAATGTGTTTCTCTCTGCAGATCTGAGAGTGAGCTACTGCTTTACCAAGTTTGAAGATGGGAAGTGTTCTGTGCCGAAGTCCCGAAACCACTCCAAACAAGAGTGTTGCTGTGCCCTAAAGGGGCAGGGATGGGGAGATCCCTGTGAGCTCTGCCCAGAGGAAGCAGATGGTGGGTTATTGACTAGCTTACCATGTGGCCTCTCTGAGCAGAAAGGAGATTGGGATTCTTATTAGAAGGAATTTTGAAAACCAGTTTTCTAAAAGTGTTTAACCCTAGTAATTGTCATAGGTCACTGTAAAGTAAATGCCATTGCATTCTTAAAAACCATGTCCCTTGGATAGTCAGATATCAAACATATTCCTTCTTTGCTAATAGACTTGTTACAGTGTTTAGGTGCTGGGTATTTTGCCATGGTGATACCGCCTACAGAAAGTGGAAAGCAGCAAGTAGGTCCTTGATAGGCTCTGAGTAGCAATTCCTGCAAGACAAAAATTCAATTCCTCTAATTGTAAATAGGTATAGGAAGAGACGCCATAAACATGAAATCTAATTTGAAAAAAACCCAAACAGTTAAACTGGATCTGCATCTGAATTTTGTTATGAAGAAAATGTAAATTTGCAATCTTATCAATGTGAATGACTTGCAAAAATAGCAGGGCATAACAAATTACAGGCCTTGAGGAAGGAAAGCCTGCCTGGACCATTGCTAAAGAAACACTTTCCTTTGTTAGTATCCTTTTTAAGACTGAGGAACTCGACATCAAGCAACTCAAGAGCCCTCTGTAGCATGGTGGTGCAATTTGCTGAATGGACTGTAATTTGTGCTGACAAATGCGGTTAACAGCATCACTGGTTTCAGCAATACATGATTGCAGTTCATTTCATTCATTAGTCATGTAGATTTTTTGCAGAAAATCCTCACAAAAGCTGAGGTTAGAAAAGAGAATTAGAAGTGCCAGTTGCAATATTCCTCCTAGGCCTATTGCCTGTGCATGTTTCATTCCATTGACACAGACCATGTGAACCAAAGTCAGTTGAAAAGCACAGCTTATGTTGCAGCATTTCCTTGAGTGTCAGCATGTGTATTTTTCACAGTCCAAACTCTCTCAAAGGATATCAAAGCCCCTTTTCTCATCTTTTAAAAAAGAAATAGCTTTAAAATAGCCAAGTCTGGATTAAATTATGCCTTCTTCAGAAAATGTAACAGAAAAAATGCAGTCACTATTACTGATACTTCTAAAATAGAAATGCTGCATTAGTTTGTTTCTTTAGGAAGTTAAATACTGCTAATTACTCACGGGATTTTGTACTTATGCATACAGGAGATCAGATGAAACGTAAAGCAAACATACAGTTTTTGCATGAATATAAGATGATAAATTTATATATTAACATACTTTTTTTCTGGACCCGAACATGAGGAGGATGAACTGGTAACAGTGGTTCCAGGTAGTTTGTGCAGAATGCTGATTGCCAAGATAGAATTTAACATATGGTTTGATTTTTATGTTTTTTTTTCAGAGGCATTCAGACAGATTTGTCCATTTGGAATTGGCATCCTTGTTGGACCTGGTGATGCAAGGCTGGGTAAGTGCCTGAACTGCACGGTGCCAATTTTATATCAGTGTCCCTTTTCCACCTATAAGCCATTCTCCATTTCAATTGACAATAACACCTCTGCAACCATTTCCCAAAGCCATGAATTCTGGAAACTTCTATACCTTTTATCTTCCCCAATTTTTCATGCTGATTTCAAATTCCAGCTTGACTATCTCAAATATCAGAAATTAAATTTGTTTTAGAGCTAGGAAACTTATGTAGGATCTAGAGAATAGATCTAATGTCATGTAGCATACTTGTCTTTTCTTATACAATATGTGTAGCCTGTTTACAGTAAATGGTTTTAATCCTCCAGAAGTGCAAACCACAGTTTCCCAGATCCCTTCAGTACATTCTGTTCTCTCCCAAGACAAACAGCACTTCAGCCTTATTGGCAAAAGTTTGCATTTAAGGAGCACTGGATGACTACTGCTTTTCATATCTGCTGCTTTCCCTGTAGCCCCAGTCAGAGAGGTTTATATCTGACATTTAGAATCAGTTTCTTTTCTGCATTCTGAAAGCTGCAAAACAAATTCTGTGCCCTAATCCTAATATGTCAGAATTTAAACGTTAGTATTTTTTTGTGATCTCAGAAATATTTCTTGCCAGAACACTTGTTCTTTGAGAGAAGTCTAAAAGCACATGAAGCCAGTTGCACTTACTGTGTTGTTTGTATTTCTGGTTAAGATGTGGATGAGTGCCTCGATCCTGATAACTGTAAATTTGGGCAGTGTATCAACACAGATGGGTCTTTCCGCTGTGAATGTCCATATGGTTACATCTTACAAGGAGCAGAATGTGTGGGTAAGTACAGCTGTTCCAGCTTCCATTTTAAAGATTCTCCTGAGTTGCTAAGCATGTTATTAAGGAGCAGTGGGGTTGTTTCATTCTAACATTTTGGAGTCTTCATCCCTGCTAGTGCTTAAAACCTGCCAGGGCAGGGCCTGAGCAATCTGCTCCAAAGTTGGCCCTGCCCTGGTAACCCAGATAGCCTCTAGCAATCCCAAATGATTTTAGGAGTCTGTGGTTCTAATTCAGTACTTTAAGTGAGTTCTTTCATTTTCTATTTTTCTGGTTGTACATCAACAACATGGATTTTTTATCATTTTGGTTGTATATAACCATGTATTCTTGCCTTGGTCTAACTACTTGCAGATACTGATGAATGTGCTGTTGGAAACCCGTGTGGAAATGGAACTTGCAGGAATGTGATAGGAGGCTTTGAATGCACCTGTGTAGAAGGATTTGAGCCTGGGCCAATGATGACCTGTGAAGGTGAGACTCCTGTGTGCTAAGGACTCTTGTAGTAATTGTGTTCCCTGATTTTGAAAACAGCTGAGGGGAGTAAAGCAGCTTTAAAAATAAAATATGGACACTGGGAACAATACCTCTTTCTCTGAAATGGGAAAATGGGCTCCTCCTTCCTGTATCCACCTTGAACTGTAGTATGTTTTTTCTGACTGGGGCTGGGAGCTGGAGAGGACAGACTTTCAGGTTGTATCTACTAAGGGACTGCCCAGAGAGGAGCATATTGGGGTGCAGTCTCTCCAGAACAGTTCCCAGAAGTGCTGCTTACTCGTGTATTGTTTTTGCCTACCTCCTTGAGTGAAGAGACTCACTGTGCATGATGAAGATAGGAAATGGGCTGCTTGAGTGAGTTAGGGAAGAAACAGGAAAATACAGATACACTACTCAACAATTACCATGGTACCCATAGGTTGAATATTTTTCCTGTTTTGGCATCTCATTTCAAAAGATAAAATTTGAAAATGCATGAAGAGAAGTAAGGAAGATCAGAGTTATAGAAGAAAAATAAATTAGAACTTTTCAGTGTGGAAAATGTGGTTGAAGAGATATATGATTTCATAAAGCCACAAGTGGTAAAGGTACCAAAAATAGAGGGACCATGTTAGACAAACCAAAGCAAATATTTTTATATGCATGGTACTTACTTAAGTTGTGGAACCCTTTGCTGCAGAATATTAG
Source organism: Fringilla coelebs (assembly GCF_963513975.1). Taxonomy (NCBI): domain Eukaryota; kingdom Metazoa; phylum Chordata; class Aves; order Passeriformes; family Fringillidae; genus Fringilla; species Fringilla coelebs. The sequence continues at coordinate 11,816,946 of NC_140038.1, read as the reverse complement.
TAAGGCCACAAGTATAAATTCACCCAGAAAGAGATTTTACAAATTTGTGGGGGAATCCATTAGTAGAAGTTAAGCTTGATAGTTTGGTTGTGGCTTTTGGCTGTGGAAGTCCTTAAACTGAGAGGCTGTATCAGGGGAAAGATCTCTGCATGCATGGTTTTTAATATTCATCTCCTTCTGTTACCACCAGGGATAGAGAATGTCCTAGGACGTTGTGACACTGTCCTCTGACTTGACACAGCTGTTCCCAAGTTATCTGCCACAATCTATTTCTTTGCAAGCCCATGCAAAAGAATGTATCTATTTTTGCATCAGATTGCAAATGCAAACTGTATTTTTACACACAGTTAAAGCTTCATTTGCTTCTCTGTGGAATTTTGGTAAAAGCTCAAATTGCAGAGGAGGAGCTAGCTGAGTGCATAAACATCACTATATAGCAGTGATGACTCAAGTAGTCCAGGCATTTTGGACAATAATGTTTCAAGTGAGGATATTGTTCTGTGAAATTCAGTTTATGAAGAATCTGAATTTTACTGCATGTGGAATTTAAATAACCAATAAAAAAAGAAAACGAACCTAGGTGTGGAAAAGATATAGTTTTAACTAAGCAAGTATTTTGGCAGCATGGATCTGGAAATTGTTTCCATTGGCTGCCTGCTGTTCAACTTATTGAAACTTCAGGTAGCTGTGCAAACATCCTGGCATGTCTGGTGCCTGCTTCTCTGCAGAAATCCATGAGGAGTAGAACCAAGTGTCCTCAGCTATTAAAATCTAGTCCTCAGTAAACTGGGATCTGTGGTATTGCCTGTATTTAAAGCCTGTGCACTCAAGTCTGCTGAGTTTTATACAAGTGTTTCCCTCCCTCCATGGTCTTTGTCCCCCCAAACCCAGATGTGAATGAGTGCATCCAGAACCCTCTGCTCTGCGCTTTCCGCTGCGTGAACACTTTTGGATCCTACGAGTGCAAGTGCCCTGGGGGGTACGTTCTGCGGGAGGACCGGAGAATGTGCAGAGGTAAAGCTCCTACCAGACTCTCACAGTTGTGTGATAATGATTTCAGTTCCTGCAGGGGCAGAGCTCTGACTCACTGCACTATTGGGCCAGAGTTTTAATTCCAGGGAGCAACTGAGTCAGAAAGAATTTGTGATGAAATTCTATGGTTTGCATTATGCACTTGATTGTACTAGGTCTGTCCTGCCAGTAAATTTATACATCTGCCTAAAGTGAGGTCATATCAGATGATATGGTTTTGTCTTGTCCTAAAAGTGGGTGTTTGGGAGGAATCAATTTGCTCAAGGCTAGTATATTTTATGGTTGGTTTAGAACAATAAATGTATGTATAGGGTTTGATTATGATAGAGATTCCAAAGTCAAAATTTACTATTGTGAATTTCCAGGATCATGTATCTATATAATAAAGTCTAAATCTTGTGTTTTAGATCAGAATGAGTGTGAAGAAGGAATTCATGACTGTGACTCAAAACAGATGGAATGCAAAAACCTAATTGGCACCTATATGTGTATCTGTGGGCCTGGTTATCAGCGCAGACCAGACGGGGAAGGATGTATAGGTAAGTGACACTGAAGTATTGAAGCTCTTGAAATACACAGTTCCTCAGCAGGACTAAAATTTTTTGATTTAACAAAGTGTTAAGAAACTCAGGGGCAGAATTGCACAGCAACTTGTGTAATGGATCTATTGGCGCTGTACACACTTGGTTTTGCTGTTCAGATGTACACATCTGAACAGCAAAACCAAGCAGTAAGTAGAAAAACTGGGAGTGGGTGTCAGTCAGTTTGTGCTGCTGCTGAATGCTCTGAGGGAAGAAGGTGAGGATTTGGGTTGGTTGCTGTAGGCTTGTTTATCTCTGCTAGCAGGAATGAAAGTAGATCTGATTTTTTTTAAACCAGTGAGGAATGCAGATATAATATATATATTATACTGCAGATATAATATTTATCATAATTGTGAGCTAGATTGCCATGTTTCCTGTGAAAATTGAATAAAAGAAACTTTAAAATATAACAAAAAGAAAAAAATTGAAGTTTAACCAGGCAGAATGCACAGCATAAGAGTTCCATTCCAATCTCTTACTGACATTAATCTAATAATGGACTTGATTTTCATCATAAAATTTCAAAAATGCAGATGAGAATGAATGTCAGACCAAACCTGGGCTCTGTGAGAACGGCCGTTGTGTGAACACAGTGGGGAGTTACAGGTGTGAGTGCAACGAGGGATTCACGGTCAGCGACAGCCAGGACGAGTGCCTTGGTAAGTCCCAGCTTACACCTGGATGAGCTGTCACTTGAATAGCTGCAGTGAGGGCTGAAATTAAACTTACAAATGTATGGTGAGAAAACACACTCTTGAATTTACGTGCCTTTGGGAAGGGGCCCTCGTATGTAGGTGTCCTCCCGCAAGTTCCTTCTTGCCATGCTCACCATACCCCTGCCTCAGTCAGTCCAGCTGGGGGGACTTGCTATGAAAGCTGACTGTTCCATGGTTTCAGTCAGCTAGGAGCTGCTCTGCCATTTCTTTGGTCCTGATTTTCAGCCAGTCCCTTTTTCTCTAGGTTCAAACAGAAACATACATTTTATTAAGCATATTGTAACTTCTTGTCTTCCACCTTTTGCTAAATTTCTTGTCTTTGTTTCCCTTAGATGTCATTCTCTCGTTCTTACTGCTGGTAGCCTTTCACTCTCAGTTCCACAGTCTCAGGGTGAAGTATGCCCTTTCTCGTACATTTCTGACTAAATTCCCAACATCTCTTGAGCCTTTGGAGTTCACCATTAGGATTCTCTGTGATGCACAATTTGTTTTCCAGACAACAGGGAGGGCTACTGCTTCACTGAAGTCTTACAAAGTATGTGCCAAATCGGATCAAGCAACAGGAACGCTGTCACCAAGTCGGAATGCTGCTGTGACGGTGGCCGAGGCTGGGGACAGAACTGTGAGGTCTGTCCCTTCCCAGGCACCGTGGCCTTCAAGAAGCTTTGTCCTCATGGCCGAGGATACACATCCAGTGGAGCAGGTACTTTTCATTAAATGATCTCTTAGACAATGCCAAATTAGGTGATAAATTATAAACTCTCTTTTTGCATATTTGAACACTGTAATGTCCTAAATGTTTTGGATATCAGCTGAAATTTTCCAAGATTTTTCTTGTTGACTGAGTATAGTCCTTTAGGAGGATGGTGCACAGCCAAAGGCCCCGGATGATGAGGCATCCATCCCATCTTGGCAGTTACTTGCTTTATGTCCTGGTTGACTGACATGCACTCAAATGGGAATTTGCATCTCACATTTGAGTGTGTTGCAGGCACATGTTGAGAACTATTTGTGCACAAGAAGGCAAAGGGTTGTTTGATTTGTGAAGGCTGATACATGATCAGCTTCAGTTGTTCCCTTCCATTTACAGCTTGTTTACTCTATAAGAAAGTTAGAGTAATGCACCATTCCATATTTTTCCACTTACTAGTTCTCCTTAAATCTGTGCAATACTTCACTGTTTTATGTAGTTATTTTATGTATGGTGTGGGTTTCTCTGTGTCAGGTCACAAGAACCTATTGAAGCTGCACAAAATCAGTTTTGTTCCACTGAGAACTAAATCTTGTTTAATTGCAGATATTGATGAGTGCAAGGTTATTCACGACGTCTGCCGCAATGGGGAGTGCATCAATGAGAGGGGAACTTACCATTGTCTCTGCAATCTGGGCTATACTACAGATGTCACTGGCACTCTTTGCATTGGTAGGTTTTACATTGTGGTGTTTGTATATAAAGTTTATCACTAAGAGAGGACTTGAAGAAAGAAATAGAAAGATTTTGAAAAATGAGAAAATAAAATTTCACTTGTTAATGCTTTGGGGATTTGGATTTCCTTCTGATCTATCCTGAACATTTTGTAAAACATTATCACAAACCTTGATTACCAGCACTGAGGTATCTGGTTTTGCTTCTTGTAGATCTGAATGAATGCAATGAGTCTCCAAAACCTTGCAATTTCATCTGCAAAAACACAGAGGGGAGCTACCAGTGTTCATGTCCAAAAGGATACATCCTGCAAGAAGATGGGAGAAGCTGCAAAGGTAAAAATCAAGAAAAGAATTTACTGCAGAAACTGTGTTTCTCAGGCAAAAATAATTGCAAGGACATTGAAATGAGGCAAATCTGTCTCCTTGATTCATGTGAGTATTTCCACTAAAGACAGTGGAAGTGGCCTGGGCAGGATGGAGCTGGTATTTCAGTTAACTCCTTGTTAATTTGGATGAACAATAGATGGACAGGAATTTTTGCAGGTTATGGCAGCTGATCTTCAAAAGATTTTGTAATTAATAATATATAGGATTGTTCTCATTTTGGTAAGCTTGTTGGTTTAAGCCATATCATTCAATGATAAATGGATCTTATTGGATGCAAAGGTGGTTTGCAGTACATTGCCCAGCATCAACAGAATTTTTACCTACTGCTTTTGCAGCATGCTGAATAAGTGCAGGAGAGATTTGGAATATTCTTTAGAATTCCATACATTTATGTGTCTTGGTAACTAAGATTTGATTAAAACCACACAAATTAGAGCAGCAATTCCAAATTTGGCATGCAGAATGACAGTGTACTTTGCCATTAGCATTTCAAGATTTCTTTTGGAGTAATAGTGTGCTTCAGTGCAATGCCATTTTCCAGTCTGCCAGATCTCATGAAGACGGTGACTTCTCATTTATTGGCTGAGCAGACATTTATTACATCACAGAAACTTTCAGACAAATGGGAGTGGTGTCTTCAGTTCAGTGTTAGCATGGTCACTGTAGCTCCAAAGTCCCATTCATTAAATGTGGGGCTTCATGTAAGAGGAATTGGAAACCAGTGTGTAAAGTGAGATGTAAATTCAAAAGACTTTATTTGCTGTTTTTTATTTGTAACCACTTATTTCTGAGTCCAGGGAATATAATTGAAAGATGTTTTCTTGTTTTTTTTAGATCTTGATGAATGTGCAACAAAGCAGCACAACTGCCAGTTCCTTTGTGTCAACACTATTGGGGGATTCACTTGCAAATGTCCTCCTGGATTCACTCAGCACCATACAGCCTGCATTGGTAGGTGGTGTGGGAAGGTAGACATAGATTTGGGATTTGTTATTGACCCTGACTCCAGAAGCAAGGTAACAAGGAGGTAAAATCATCTTCCTGAGGAATCAAATGGAAACATGAGCCAGATTCTGATCCTAATCCCACCAGAGATGCAAAGAGGCCCTTTCCTCCTACCTTCCCTTGCTTTCATAATCTGTCTTTGAATTTTGCAGTTGCAAGAACCAGCCAGTACAAACACCACTTTTTAATTCTTGCCTTACCCTTTCTTAGGCATCGAGCAAAATTAGCTATATTTTTCTTTTTGTAGCTCATTGAGACCATGTCAAGGCTTCTTGAAATAGCTATGAAATACACATTTCTGCAGTTGTCTTCTGATCACATACCCATTAGATACATGGAAATGTTAAACTAAACTGCTTTCTCCTGCAAAACACACTTTCTGCTGTGCAAACTGGATCCTGTTTCTGTGTCAGTTTGATGATCCCATGGTATTGGTGGGAATTTGCAGGTGTTTGGAGACCAAACGATCAAACTTCATATTTTGGTGAAGAAAAGAAAGTTTCCCTTCCAATTACTTTTGTGTTTCCAAATTCAAAAGAAGGCAGGGTAAACTTTCCTGTAATGCAAAGTGAGAACCTGGGAGGGCAGTGAGACACCTGTGCTACCGATGTGCCTTTACCTCCTGCCACAACCCCTCCATCAATAGCATGGCCAAAACATCAGCTTTGAAATGACAACTATGGACTAACACTGAGCTTTGCTTTCCCCCAGACAACAACGAGTGTGCTACTGAGATCAATCTTTGTGGGGCAAAGGGCATTTGCCAGAATACACCAGGAAGTTTTGTTTGTGAGTGCCAACGTGGCTTCTCACTTGATCAAACTGGGCAGAGCTGTGAAGGTGGGTACAACACAGTGCATTTAACTTGGCCTTCTCCTGCTTCCTTAATCTTCTTTCACCCATACTGTCACCCAAGGAGTAAGCACCAAAATCTGCAGAAGCAAGCATGTGTAGGTTGAAGTGAGGGGGGAGTACAGAAATTTAGCAACAAGGCAGTATTTCTCTTCATGGGCCAGAAAAAAATTGATATATTGTGGGATTCTAAAGAGCTGGACAGATAATTTCTGAGATGTAGCCTGGAATGTTTTAGTTTAAGTGTCATAAGTTCAGTGAACCTCTTTTGAATCCTGCATGGGTTTCTGAGGGATTCAAGGACAGGAAGTCTTGCATCTCCAAGGTGACCTGCTAAAAAGAGAGTTCAAGGGCTGTAGACTTATTCCTCTGGGTCCTTAGAGCCTTCTCTTAGGACAGAGTTTGGGTTGTTTCAAAAAGAAATTTTTGGGTTGCATGCCTGGGTGAAAGCAAGGGTCTGTCTGCTGTGGAGCTGGGACCCTTAAGGAAGGCATTAGGGATCCCATATACAAATGGCTTTCTCCTGTCTGCTCCATAGCAGAATGTAAAACCTGAAAATTTTTGCCGAATGTGAGAGCTTTCTATGGTTTCTATGGTTTTCAGCCCTGTATTACTTGCTGTGGAGCCACAAATCCAAACCCAAAAGGCCCATAGTGGTCAGATCTTTGAAAGATCATGAAATATATACATATTTTTTATTTTTTTATATATATAGGATTATTTGTAACATGTTTTCCAAATACAGCATAATTTGAGCTTCTCTCCCAAAACTCAGACTGTGTTTCACCCTTTTAGATGTTGATGAATGTGATGGTAACCACCGGTGTCAGCACGGCTGCCAAAATATAATTGGAGGATACAGGTGCAGCTGCCCACAAGGATATCTCCAGCATTACCAGTGGAACCAATGTGTTGGCAAGTCACTTTTGTAAATTCATACATAAAAATGCATGTTACTTTTGTTAGCAGCAAGAAGTGAAGGGCAATGGTGCAGTTTGCCATACTTTCTTTTCTGATGATTATTTGCTAAGTTCAGCAGAGTTTCATTACAAGTGTGGTCTCCTGTGAAGGCAGAGTGGATATGAAGCACACAGTAATCCATGTCCTGGTTCCAGAAATGTTTAAGCACAAAGCTCTCCTTGAGGGTGCTAGAGGTTGTATTGACTTTGAGGAAACTTGTGTTGCTCAGGTATTTTGTGATCTGAACAAAGGAAATCTTACTCAGCTCTGCAATGGTTTCTGCTTGGACAAAGGTCCTGTCTAAGAGTGGATGGTGGATTGAGCCTGGAACTCTCAGAACTACAACTTTGGATTATTAAATCATGTAATTCAGCTTCTGGCTCCAAGAATCTCAAATTCCATTAAAATCCTACTTGATCTGTGCTTTTGTCATTCTGACAACACCCACAGGAAGGCTGCTGTGTTTAAGTCCCTCCTCTGTACAGAGTTAACAAATGGTTATATTAGAGCAAACCTGCAGCTGTCTGTCTAGAGGTGCTTCCTTGAAGGTTTGGGATACAGTTTAGAGTGAGTGCTTACAGGACAATTCTGGTTATAATTAACAAATGCTAGTGCTTGTAAGTTTATGTTCATAAGTAAATACACTGTTGAATTAAATGCCTCTTTCTTCCCTGTCTAAACTTTGTAGCTGTACCAAGTTTCTGAGCCCTCATAGATGGGGCTACCTGTGCAGCAGTCATGGGAAAAGCCTCTGTTTCAGCAGTGTAGTATGCAGCATATTCAAACAAGAGAAACAGCAATAATTTTTCCTCTAGTGACAGTTATGTGCAGTTTCCATCACATTTAAAGGGCTTCATGCAAGCTAGTCTTGTGTGGATACCCAGAGATGTGTTTGATGGTCTCTTTGAGAACAAAGAGCTTTATAACTTTTATTTGGCTTTCTTTGCTTTCAAAAAGATAGAAATGCCTTGCCTTGTTATCACTGTGGTGCTCCAGGGAGGTCTCTGCTTTTAATTGTGCTTATCAAACCTCCTGACATTATATGCAGGCCTTGCTGTGACATTTGCTTTGCTCCAGCACTCTGTGCCTGTAACATACAGAGAGCAAGGAGGGAACACAAACATGTGGGGGTTTTGAATGTTAATTCAATTAGCAGAGTTTAGGGTTAAATTAGAATTTCATCTGCAGGAGGACAAAAAGCCCCCAAGAAACCAGCACTGTCATGTCTGGCTGCTGGAGGACACTGCAGAATCTGAAAGAGTGCAGTGCTGAGTTTTGTGAAACATCTTGGCTGTTTCCAGGTTTTCCTGGGTGAAAACATTTAACTAAGTATATTTCCAAACCAGGTGTACACTCATATTCCAGCTTTTGAGGCCATTGACTACTGTTTAGATTTATACAGGGGATACCAGTTTCAAAATGCACAAGCACTGAGTGTTTGTCCCACTGAAAGAAAGGTGCTAGCCTTGGCACCAAAAATACTGGTCCACCAGAAAATTCACCAGGAAAAATTCTGGAGGACCACACCTGTGGCAAGACTCAGCCAGTACTTCCACCTCCTTGGACATGGGGCAGTCCAGGCAGAAATCCAAAGCTGCAGGAAAGGAGGTTTGGATCCTTGTCCTCGAGGCATTTCTCCTTCCTGCTGAAGCTGAGCATGACAGAGCTGTGTGTTACAGAGCACAGGAGAGCAAGGCTGGTGCCTGACAGCACAGCTTGTGCAGTCTGAGGGTCCCAAACATTTTTTTATTTTTCTTCATATTTTTTTCTTCTGACACTCACCCAAAATATGGGAGTTAATCTCACTAGTGTCTGCTTTCTTGCCACTGTGGAGTGTGGTGAACTGAGCATATCTGCTCTTGGTGCAGCAACTTCTTGTGGCCCAAACAAGCATTTATGATGTTGGTATAGCTGCTCTGAAGTGTGAGAAACACTGAAACATCTCTCTAAGTTAATGATAAACCCTTACAGGCTTTGGGAACACAGGATTCAGGCCCAGGTTTTAATACCTTGTGGTCTCCACACGTTAACATTGTACTGTCTGTAACTGTATATTCTTAAGATACTTATCTGAATCTCCTGGGTGTACCACAGGGGAAGAATCCATGTGCTAGGTTTTTCCGCAACAATTCCTTCATATTCCTTGGCAATCCCAGCTCTGCAAACAGTTTGTGTCTTTTTTAGCCTATTTAATGAATCGTTCAGGGATTTTTTATGTTGCTGCAACACATTTAGATAATCACTGAAGAATGCTTTGGTTCCTCCCATGTCTTGTGCTGTCTGTGACTGCATCCCCTGCCCAGGCACTTCCACAGTACACCACATCGTGAATCAGGCTGCAAGAAGCAAAGACATTGCTTTTAAACAAAGAACAAAGAGCCACATTGTTTGGATAAAGACAATTATGCTCTGACTTATTACTTATTCTCCTGTAACCTGGATGTTGAGGTCAGAGAGATGCTGCTCAGTACTTCCCAAATGGAGTTTCTTATGTGTGCACACCCCCAAAATGTACATATACATTTATCACAGGAAATGGAGAACAATAATATTCAGAACTTTTGGAAGCAATTTGCCACATCAGACATCAAAAATCAGACCAGCTTCATTTCAAAAAGTAGCCATTTTCAGTAAATAAGCCTGAAGTGACCTGAAACTCCTACAGTGCCACCCTTAGGGAGTTTGGAAAAGGACTGGTTCAGAATACAGCAGTCTTTTGTATCTATAGCTGCTTTTATTTTTACTTTATGACTTCCCATATCTTACCTATGTCGAATATTTAAATGTAAGGGTGTAGGGAGGTATTTTCAATCCCTGGAAAAAGTGTCAGAGCTTGATTCCCTACTTTTTTTCCTTTAATGTTGAACAGCACTATGAGCAAGGGGTTACTTGACCAGATTGTTGGCTGTACAAAGTTTTATCCTTCTCAGTTATTTCTGGAAAAAAAAGCTATATTCTCTGTTTTGCTGCTCTCCAGAGCATGATCTGACACAACATGAAATATCTTCTGTAGAGCAGCCCCAGTGTTGCTGTTGTGTGCTTGAAGTCATCTCCCAGGGAGCACTGCCCCAGCCAAGAGGAAGGACAAGGCCAGTTGTCTGTGTCCATCTGAGGGGGCAGCACATTCAGCCAAGCACGACCTGTACAAGGGGTAGGCTGGACTGTGTACCTGGGTAAAAGTTAACATGGTATATTCTGCTTCTTTTCCAGATGAAAACGAATGTCTCAGTGCACATATTTGTGGAGGAGCATCCTGCCACAATACTTTGGGAAGCTATAAATGTATGTGCCCTACTGGATTTCAGTATGAGCAGTTTAGTGGAGGTTGCCAAGATATCAATGAATGCGGTTCTGCACAAGCCCCATGCAGCTATGGTTGTTCAAACACTGAAGGTGGCTACGTCTGTGGATGTCCACCTGGTTACTTCAGAATAGGACAAGGGTAAGGGATTCTCATTTTAAACTAACAGATACCAAGGAAACATGGTCCACTCCTTTCTTAGCAGTGTGGAGCAGCAGAACCAGGGGGATTGTCAGCAATTAACAAGGGATAGGATTGGGAAGGTGCTCAAGAGTTGGATGCACTTACTGATATTGGAGGGGGGAGGGCAGGGTTGGGAAAGGTAACCATGGAAAGGGAGGGGTTTAATGCTTGAAACTGAAATTTGGTCAGGGCTACTAGGTTCAATCCTCTATTTTAAACTACTGCTTTCACCTCTCCTGCACACCCCAGCAGTCTGCCAAGTCCTCTGACCTTGGAACTTGGGAGCTTGTACTCCTTGTTGTGATTCACTTCTCTCCTTAAAGAAGAACAAAACAAACATTAATAATAACACCCCCTACCAGCTGCAAAAAGAATTACATTATACAAGAGGTTTCACCTGCTGGTTGGAATAACAGCTCTGCATGCTCTTAGGTTCTTGTATGTTCCATCTTCTTCTGTGTTTCAAATTAATATTTTTTAAATAAATAAATATGCTTTATCAATAAAACAAATTTTCCCTTGCCCCAGTGGGTATGTTAGGGCTGTACATCATATAGGACCAAGCAACCCAAATGGAAAGCAGAAGGATTGTGGTTTAAAGTTTGTAAGTGACTAAAAGCTTTGGGATGCATTATGAAAGACCTCACTCTCCAGACTTTTGAGCAGTTGTTGAAAATTGGTGTCTTTAAATGTGTTCCAGGCTGGATAACAGAAATTGCTAACAACAACTCAGAGCTTAAGCCTGTGTTTTTAAGACTGTTAAATATTGGCAGGTCTCTCTTGGGCAAAAACCCATGAAGGCAGATTCTTGAAATAAAGAGTGGCCTCATTGTGATTCAGTGAGAATTTTGTCTGTTGACTTTAGCAGAAATTTTTCCTAGGAAATGAATGCAACATGATTACTTAATTATTTGTACTTACAGTCCCCCAAATGCAGCTTTTGATAAGTTCTATGTCTCGCTGGAGTTAATTTTGAATTTCTTCCTTCCTCAGACACTGTGTTTCTGGAGTGGGACTAGGCAGAGGTCAAGGACAAGAGCTTTCACTCAGTGGAGAAGTAGATGACAACTCCCTCTCTCCAGAAGCTTGTTATGAATGTAAAATCAATGGCTATCCCAAGAGAGGAAGGAAGCGCAGGAGCACTAATGAAACTGCAAGTGAAGCAGAGGTAATTGACCCTTTCTGGGGGGAAAGAGTTTGTGGCTGTCTTGTGAAAGCTGGACTCAGAAGGATGTGTGTCAAGAGACAATCCCTCAGGAAAAATCTACACTCTACAGTAGATCAAAGCTGGTTTTGGATGTCAGGTAGTGTTTTTGTCTCAGAAGTGATATAGAGCTTCTCTTGCTTTCCAAATGAAAATATTACAGTGTGTGTTGCTGTCAGAAATGTTACCACCCAGTCAGAGATAAAGGGTGAGGCTGCTTTTCCAGCATTCTACTGCACCTACCCTGGCTCCACACTTAACCCAAATGATTCTTGCAAAGCAGAAAATCCCCATTGAAATGCTGTGGCTCCCTCATGGACCCTGCTGTCCTTCACAGTTGTTCTCTCAGCCTGTGGCTCCCCTGGCAGAGAGGAGGAGAGTGCCTTGTTTGCTCTCTTTGCAGGAGTCTGGTCACAGGCTCCCAGCATGCAGGGGCTTCACCTGTCAGGCAGCAAGGCACATGCACAGAAACTTCCAGCACGTGTCTTGGGTTCCTCTAACCCACACAGCAGTGGTGACAAGCTCTGTACTTCATCCTGAGGAGTCCTAGGCCTGTAAGAGTGGATTTGACAGAGGATGTTGCAGAACCTCCTTTTAAAAATTGCCTAATTAGTAATGAATGACCTGGGCAAGAAATACACACAAGCACATGTGAAGTGCTCTCTGACAAAGCCAACTGACATCCTTTGTTCTTGTGCAGGATCAGCAAGAGCTGGAGCCACCCATCAGTCTCGCCAGCTGGGATATTGAGAAAGCAGCGGTCTTCTCCATCAACATCTCAGATCTCAGTAACAAAGATCGCATCCTGGAGCTGCTCCCTGCCCTCACAACACTGACAAACCATAACCGATATTTAATTGACTCCGGAAATGAAGATGGTTTCTTTAGAATCAATAAGAAGGACGGGATAAGTTACCTTCATTTCACAAAGAAGAAGCCAGTGCCTGGAAATTATTCATTACAAATTAGTAGTATTCCACTCTATAAAAAGAAGGAACTTAACCAGCTTGAAGCGAAACATGACAAAGACTACCTCAGTGGTGAGCTGGGAGATAACCTGAAAATGAAAATTCAGATATTGCTTCATTAATTCATCAACCAAAGACCAAATAATTAAACCAAAGATAGATAGGTAGGACTGAATATTCCTCCCAATCAGATTCTCCATATCATAGGTACAATCTTACATGAGTACATTTGTATGAACAAGCACTATCATATTATTACATAAACAAGGTACAGGATGAATACATGAGCTCAAAACTACCACTTCCTCAGGCTTTTATGTGTAGCTGAGCTACCTTGATATGTTGAATCTTGAAAACTGGGACTTTTATCATTGGAAGTTGGCCACTGATGCTGAGACACGTCATCATTTCAGCAGAGGTACAAGAATGTGCTTTCAACTGATGGACAGCTCTATTTTTGTAATTCTTAAACTTTGCTTCTCCAACTACAACTTACTAGGTCAGCCATTTATGATATCCATTTGGTGCTAGTAAATTTTCAACCTAGATTTATAAATGCACTGTAATATTTACACAACTTAGAAGCCAAAATTGCCATTATTCAGTCTAAATACTTCAATCAACCAAAGTTAGCTCAGTAGTTTATCTCAGTTATGCCTATAATACATTACATGTAAATTAAGTGTGTGTATACTGTAATCATGCTATTTTTATCAATGAAGCATTTGTAAACTAGATTAATAATACCCTTAATGTGAGGGTTTGTAATGGTGCTTATAAGACCAACTACTTGTTAACTGTATACACAAACCTGATGATAAAGTTTCTGTGACTTGCCAAAATGCACTGAGGTCAGTAGGGACCATTAAACATTCTCAAAAGTCAGATGACAATCAGTGCCATCCTACACCATGACATATTGTAACATGTCAAGAGTGCCCATAGCCATTCATATCAACAAGGGTTCAATGTCATAAATGTCACAATAAAACAGTTTTTTTTTTTAGTTTATTCTGTGGCCTTGTGTTTTTGCTAAAACTGTGATAGACTGAATTCTTATACTTCAGGCGTTGTCAGTAGGGTTGTCTTTGTATCTGTCTGTGTGTGCAGGTGATTCCTCCTTGAGGGAGCTGCTGCTGTTCATGCTTCATGCAAAGAAAGAACAGAAGAAATACAGAACCCTTCACAAATCTAAACAGCAGTGGACCTCTCTCAAGTTACTGTGTGGTTCCAGAAAGGAAGCGAGAACATTTCCAATGACTTGACCTGAGTAATCTGGTCAAAAAGCAATCTGATAGCCAAAACATGCAGAAGTGGATGTTAAATCATTATACAGAAAACACAGTTAGGTGTGGAAAAAAACACCATTGTTTGCTAAAACTGCCTTAAGATATTCCTTTCTTTTACCCCCACTTCAACAGTTACTCTCATATAACCCAAGATTGATAACAGAGGAATGATCCAATACCAGAAACCACCACAAGCTTTAGATGGGTTTTAATATCAAGTGAATTATTCAGTGATGTGGGTGTACTTGTATATGCAAATGCCATGGTGTATCTTTTAGCAGCGGTGGCAGAACATTGTACTGAGGTGTGATGCTACAAAATCTGGAAGAAAGAAGCACTGAAACTGCTGCTGGGACAGCACTGTAGTTGATAGCAGGAACATATATTGAGCTATAATAGCTTTGGAAGGGAAATGTACTCCTATAATTTACCCCAAATTGTATTATTGCTCTCTGTGATTTCTTCTGCATAACAAATACAACTATATAAAAAGTAAGCTTGTGCACAGGATTACTTCGATATTTTTAATAGACCATGTCTGGATTTTATTTATTAGTGTGCCAGAATGTTGAACAGTGTATTTTCTCCATATGTTGCATAACTATGGTGAGATATATCAAAACTTTACAGTTGTAAATGGCACTCCTATATCAGCAGGTTGGGAATGATTTTTAGTGCCAATGTGCATGATTGTATAGTTTATAGGTAAGTGTACTGTTTAAGTTTTTTTTCTCAGCCCCTAAACACCGAGAGGAACTGAGAAGGATGATTTCAGAAAGACCTGTCAGGAGTCTATCCAGTAGAGTTGGTTTACATTTAAGCTCCATGTAACACCTTATGATGCCAAAGGTTCTTGGACCGTGTTTCAGCAGCCCCAGTGTTGCCCACAGTGTTCTGCAAATTGCCTTTGCTATGCTTCAGAAACTAGAAATCTTGACAGTAGCTCTTTTAGTCATTTTAAAATGGAAAACCCAGATGTGCTGTACCAATCTGCACATAAAAATCCACTTTTTTTTATACATTATTCATCTGTCTCTTTGCAGCAATGTGCTTTAACTGATATATAATTTTTGTTTCTTGGTTTTAGTTGCTGTATGTGTATGATCATTTCCATTAGTTTGAATATTTGCAGCTTCCTTGGCGTCTCAGTGAAGCACAAAGCTTGCCCAATAACATTGCATGCAACCTGCAATTAAAAAGTGGTTTGTAAATTGCAGTGTGATTTTGAAATAATCTGCTGTATTTCATTTGATAGTGGGACCCCAGAATGACTCTAAGCAGTAGACAGACTGAAGTAGAGGTCTTTCTAAATGTGTATACTTTTGCAATTAAAGGATATTTTTCAAATTCAAGGAAATAACAAAATGCTTAATTGTTTGAAATAACTGATTGTGCATATGACTCTACATAGATGATTGCATGGATAATAAATCTAATTTTTGGTTATCAGATTTTAACAAAGATGGCTTGTTACTGTACACAGCAAATAATTCTTTTATTGTGTGTTGTAACAGTATCTTGTAAACTTGACAGCCCACGTGTATTTTGGCAGAACACTGCTGTTTCCACAGTCTCTCTTTTAAGCTGACTTTCAAAGAACCCCAAGTATTTGCTTTCTTATGGCAGGTCTTGAAGGGTCATACTCAGGTTTTCTCTAAGATAAATATTCTGTGCTGTGATTCAAGTTCAGCTTTGTGCTTTGGAAGAGCTAATCAGGTCAAGACTCCTCAGCACAGACAGGCCTGAGCAGGATGCCACGATTCATGTCCAGCAGTTGCCTGTACCTTCCTGGGCCCAAGTTGGGCACTGCCAGTCCCTGCCAGCAGCACCATAACAGGTGAGTGCATCACAAGGCACCAAACCTGCTGCTCTGGGCCAAGGAGGACGTGGTGGTGCTGGCATTGCAAAAGCTTTCTCACCACTTCTAAAAATTGATGTTGGCTGTGAAAGAATGGCCACTTGAACCATTAAAGCCTCACAGTACTCTTGTGGACCTGATAGTCTCGGCCCAAATTAGTGGGGTTAACAGCTTACATTGTGCTGCTACTTTCTGAGTAGGCACCAGATGAAGAGGAGAGAGTTTCTTTCTTCCCTGTGATGAGAAAATCTTATTTTTTCAGTTACAGAAGGGAAGCCAGAGTTCAGCATTGGATGAGGCTGGAGGACAGGAGCTGTGCACCGCTCTCAGTGCCCCCCAGCTGCACTGTGCCAGGTAGGACGGGAGCTAATGGGACACACCAGCTTCAAAAAACTGGGACATCTGAGCCCAGGATCTTGTCTACTTCAGTCTCTCCCAGAGCAAATCTTGCAGCTTTTCTGCTTGCAGGAGTGGCCGGCAGCTAAGGCCAAGATATGATGTACACCAGATTAATCCAGTAAATCCGGGTTGGCAGTGTCCTACCAGAGTAGTTGCCCAGAGTAAGCCCTCATGTTATCACAATCTTGGCAGACTAGCACTTGGCTAAAACCCTTGTGTTCAGAAAATCCCAGAGCTTCTAGTTGTTGCCTGTGGCCTGAGCATGTTGGATGCCTGCAGAGACCTGTGCAGCCCCTGTGTGAGCTCCTGTGGTTACACAGAGCTGCCTGGAGCGCTCGGTGTGCAAACCCCATCGGCACCTCAGGTGTGGGATGTCACATTAACCTGCGGGATAGTGCTGGTTTGGGATGCTGTGAAAACTTCAGACAGGGCAAGCAGACAGGTGTGATTTGGGGCAAAATATGCCATCATTTACACCAATGAAAATGTAATGATTGTAGAAGTTGTAGTAGAAACGAGGGAAAAAAATAGGGAGAGGGTAGAATGCTGCAGTAATTCAGTGGCCTAAAGCGCTCCAATGCATGTTCTGCTTCACTCACATGTGCTGGTTCTGCACAAGCCCTGGTGCTTTGTGCTTCTGAGTTGTCCCTTGCAGGTCCCCAGGCAGGTGCTGCAGGGACCAGCTGCTGTCCCCACAGAGCAGGACATGCCCAGGCTGCTCTCGGAGCAGGCAGAGGCACTGCTGGTGCCAGGCTGCTGGAGGTGGTCCCCATTCGCCAAGGCTGGTGCTGCTCTTGGAGACTTTGAAATCCGATCCCTCGGGAGCAGGCTGTGTGCTCTGGTTTGCCTGAAGATGAGACCCTCTTTCTGTGCAGCAAAAATGTTGAAGATGTTGATGACTTCAGCTCTGACAAATTCCAACAATCTGCTTCTGTTGTCCTTAAAACTTGCCAAATATTTCACACCCTCATAACAAATGCTTTTGAGGAATATCACACCCAAGCCAGTTTCTCAGTTATGAGCTTCCCACTGAGTTCAGGAGAGGAACCTTGGGGCCCAGAGAAGTCAACAAAGTGTTTATTTTTGTATTTTGAGCTCTCCTTTCTATTTCTACTGTGCTGTGTGACAGGAAGTGTCTGTGGAGGCCCAGGTTGCCTGACCAATGGGAGTGTGCTGGCAAAGCTGGGCTGCAGCCCTGTGCTGGTGCCAGCCAGCTCAGCATGTGCCATGGCTGCTTGTTGGTATGCATCCGAGTCCTCAGCCTGCTTAGACACATGCTCACATGTGCACATAGAAATGTAGGTGGTTTTGTCTGAAGAGTCTAGTCAGATACTGTATCTTGGTGCTCCCAGGCCAAAGTGATGCTGTGATAAGTCTTTGTTAAGTACAAGGAAGGGCTTTTCCCCTTTCTTGGGCTGGACCTTTCCCATGCACGTGGCAGCAGCGCTGGCCCAGCCTCTCCCTGGCTTGGCTCTCACATCTGCAGGTTTGTTTGTTTATGAGCTTCTCTATGGCTCCCAGGGCTGTAGGATGTTCCTCGCTACACCCTTGTGAGGTTGGGATATGTTTGTCATCCTTGTTTTACAGGACAAGAACTGAGAACCAGATGTTTTGGTTTGGGAGAGCTCACAGACAATGGCCATTCTGCCAGGAGTGACTCCAAAATACTGAGGTGTCTCTGGAGAAGAGGACAAGAAGCACAGGGGCTCATCAGCCATGACAGCCCCAGCTGGCATAAAGCCATGGGAACAGCCCCTCTTCACTAAAATGCATCTCAGATGGAGACTGCTGGAGCCTTGGCCATTCCCCACACTCTTGAGAAAGCCAGGAGCATGACCCCATGCCCTTGCACAGAGCCCCTGGAGAGTCTCTTCCCATAGATACCCCACCCAGCATGCTGCCACTTAGTTTAAAAAAAACCTAAGCAAAACCAGTGTCAGTTCTTGATAATTTACTGCAAAAAAAGATTTTGGGTAGGGCCAGCAGGTTGCATGGAGATAATCAAAATTGACACTGCTGGTGAGCAGGACCTGGGCTCTGCCAGCCTGCCTGGCTTATCTCTCAGGCTGCTGGATGAACCAGTCAGAAAACAGGGCTACTGCTTAGTTTTCTTTGGAGATTGATTATTTATCCCTGTAGTTTCTGTCTGAAGTTCTTCTGGGTGATTTTTTTTTTTTTTTTTTTTAGGGCTTAGTCAACCCAGGAGAAATTAATTTTTTTAATCTGCTCATCTGGGGCTGAGTTTGACTGTAGCTCAAGTCCAGCACATGACTGAGCTGGTGAGCTTGGACAGGTAGGAAAGCTGTCTGGACTTCTCTGTGTGTGCTTGCAGCTCTGTATAAATGTGTTGTTATTATAATCATAATAAATACTAGAGCCGTGAGAAATGTCTATAACCCAACCCAAATCAGGTGAAACTCCCCTGGTTTTGGGTTTCATTACAAACTCGAGACTTGGGCCAGGTTTGTGGAGGTTCATGGACCTCTCTGAAGCTGGGCTCATTTTCAAGCAATAATAGGCCAAGTTTCAGGCAAATCCAGGCCAAGTTTTGAGTAAATTTGGAATGAAGTTTAGGTGAATAAAAAATTATTTATGGTTTTAGGTTGAAACCATATCAACTATGGACTTTTTGCTTGGTTTCAACCTGTAACCAGGAAATCTGGGCACTTTGGCTGAGTTTCACTTTGGTTTTAAGTTTAGACCATAAAAACAAAACAACCAGAGGAAAGAGGTGTCTCAAGACAAATCATGCAGAAACTGGTTTACAGTATGGGAGCCCAAAGCCCTGCACTGCACTAAGCACCAGCACTGAGATCTCTTCCTCCATTGCAGGTGATGCTGTGCATGGTCTGGTTTGGGTTGTGCTGCTCCACTAAACCATCCAAATAATGAAGCCTTCCCCAGATTCTTAATTTGAAGTTGTATGTGCAATTTCCAAGCCTGGAGTGCGCTGACTTCGAGTTTGGCTTGTGCAACAAAGTTCCAGTCCATAATGTATGTTTGCCTTTTGAGGAGTAATTCAGCTAACAAAGGAATTAACAAGTAAGTTCAGGGGATGAGACCAGTGGCCCTTATCCTGATATTGCATTTAAACACAGCTTGCATCCAGGCATATAGTGGCAAAATGGACTTCCTACCTGAAATGCTGAGATGATGTGGTGCCAGTTCTCTTGGTCAAGAGAACTGATTGTGGGTCTCAGCTTCTCAGTGCTGCCAGTTCTACCACAGTACAGATACCTTAAAGATGGAAAAGAGATAAAAACACTTATCAATGCAGATTTCTTTAGATTTATTCTGTAATTTTAAAGGAATCTTCTGATACAAAGTTGCCTTTTTAAATTAAAAAAATGAATTATCATCATTAAAACCCTTTATCACAAGTTTCATTTTGCATCAAATATAAACTGTAGATGGAAAATATTTGAGGTGGATCTGGAGTCAACAATCACGCAGAATATGAACTGGGAATGTAAGTGGTGGGTCCAGAGAAGAAGGTGATAGCACAAGTTTCTGCTGCTTTGAGAAACCTGTGATAGAAGGGATGGGCAGGAAGAGAGAAGGAAGGTGGCAGTGCAGAGCAGACAAGGAATATGAAGGAACCAGTCTGTGTTCACATCAGTGCAAAGCTGAAACAACAGGGAACTGGAAGAGAGGAGGAGGGGAATGAACAGTGCAGTAGCACTGGCTCTGCAGGGCAGCTGCTCAGAAGGCTTTCTGACATGCATCACCAGCCTTCTGCCTTTGTGCTATTCAGCTGCACAAGGCTGCCAGCCTTAATGCAAAGCCTTCCCCAGGGCTGATGCTCCTGAGCCAACCAGCACTTTAGGAACGACTGCAAAGCAGCACACAGGTCTTTGGCTGGTAAGAAGTTACCAAATGAACCAAAGAGAAAAACCCCAGGAAGGCCCATCAAGTCCAGATTATAATGTGAGACTTTAGAAGGTATTGTGTGCAGATTAATAAACCCTTAAAGATAATTCCTTATTTACTGAATTGAAAACAAAAAGGTAAGTGATCAAGACAGAATTTAACAGATTTCCCACTCCATGTTTAATTTGTATTTGCCAAAGGCATGAACCCCCTTCACAGAAAGTTTTTTGCTATAATGGTTTTGCCTCCATTTTTCAAATATGCTTCCAGAAAGATATCCCAGTACCTTTTCAAGATCTCAGTGTCCTCACAGCACTGGGGAGAAGCAGCCACAACAAAGGATGGAAAGCTCAGAGATCCTCTGTTAGTAGAACTCTCACATCAAAGCTCCACAGAAGTGAGATGCTGCTGTGTCTTAGACCAGCAACAGTTTCTGCTGTGGGGTACAACTCTGGCATGATATAACTGAGGCCAGTTCTGGAGAATCCCAGGTGGAGTCTCAGGCCATGAGAGCTGCTGTATGCCATGGAAAAGTTTCAGTGAAGGATGGCTGGAGGTCCTGAAGGGACCTGGTCTTTATCTTTAAACCATGTGTGTTTCATGGTTTAAGACTGAAAGCAGCACCCAAAAATGGAAGGGAGAAAAAAAGGCTGAGAAAATCCACTACACATGTGCTCAGAGCAAGGGTAAGGAACCAGGAAGCAGAACTGTCATTTGAAAGTTCACTCTTCAACAAAACCAGCTCTGTGTGAATTTGTCTGTTATACATTTGCCCTATAATATGATTATGTCATTTAGGAGACTGAATTTACTACAGATCATGTTGTGACCCATACACAGGCAAACTCCACACTCCTATATTCCAAAATATCCTGAGAACAAAAGTGTTTTCTGCAGCACAGATAAAACCATGGGAGGAAATTGTGGGTCCCAATGTGGCTGCCAGGCCTGGGTTGAAGGCCAAGTCCACTGGAGTTGCACAACCCTCTGGTCAAAAAGACCAACTATTTGTGTTGGGCTCATTTGCGCTAACAAACACCACAGTCTTGAGTTCCCCACAGACCAGCCTGGAATTTATTTAAGAAATAGAGAATTGGTGAAGGATTTATGCAGGGGCACCTCCCCATCCACCCTCTAAGCATTAAATATCTCATGTTCTGCACAATGTCTAACAAAGAGCAGTCCTACAAGAGAAGCAGCTGAACATTGTCTTTGAGCACCAGTTGGGAAGGCGGGATAACAAAATAAGAAAATAATGCTGTCTTTGGTGTCAGCTGAACCCCCACCCTACAAAATCTGCAATTAACCAAACATCATTTGCTGCTAGTCTCAGCAGTGCCACCAGCCTGTCCCCACCAGACACACTCTTCAAATCTACAGCAATAATCCAGCCCTGGATGATAAATCCACTTATTCTGCCACATCTGAGCTGGTGTGATCTGTGCTAAAGCTGCCTCTTTATAGCATGTGCTGGTTCAGCAAGTCACATGCCAATGGTACCTGCCTCTCCTTGAGCAGCAGGAGCCAAGTGCCCTAGGGCTGTCACAGAGCTGCCTGGAGACAGCTCCCATGCAGAGACATCAGCCATGGGCCTGCAACCACTCAGGTCATTAATGCAGAAAGGCATTTTCAAAGAGTGAAGGACCTCCAAGTGCCAGAAAGAAAATACAAATTAATGCATGGAATTATGTTCTATGTGGGGATGGATCCTGACACTAGCTGTTGTCCCTTTTTATTTACTTAGAAATGAGAACAAAAGTCAAATCCAGGGGTTGTTTTCTGTTCCATTACTCTAGGTTTGTCCAAATCTGCCCTTCTTGGGTAGATACCTTTTCAGAAAGTAGGTTTGGTGCAGGATCACTCTGCTTATGCTTCACTGCTCCAGAAATATGTCAGCAAACTGATCTCTTGTGACCCAAGGTCCTGCTCAGAATAGTTGAATTATGTTTATAAAGTCAAACAAGAAAGATGATGTTGATCAAAGTAATATAAACTATGGCATGGAAAATGAATTTTGAATGAAATGCACAGATAAATCATTTATCCTCACCAATACCCTCGCTATGTTTCTTATCCCAGTAATTGAGACCATGTGTTGTGCTGCAAACAATAACTATGGGAAATTACTCACAATTCTTCCTTCATAAATATGGGAAATGAAAGTGATGGGAAGTATGATCATCTTAATTTTTTTTATGTTAACAGCTCTAAATTATTAGGGTGGGAAGAAAATGTCAATAGAACATAAAAGTGCTTTGTATAGTGTTCACATTTGCTCATACTTTCAAATCCACTGTGGCTTATTAGTTCATGGGAAAAATGACAAAAAGGAATAAAACCCAGAAAATGAATCCAGTATCAACATCTTGCTTCTATAGTAACAGAAATTGTAACTTCTGGGTAAAAAGTGACAATATTAGGAAATGTTTGTTGGGCAATTATGGTAATTAACCCCCTCCTTTCCCCAGTACATCCAGCCTTCCTTCAGTCTGACACATTCCTACACATTGAGTACCCATTGGTCTGTGCTGCTTCTTGTATTAAAAGCCTGGAGCTAGTGAGGCCTTAACCTCTGTTTCAAGAGTTTATTGCTCAGCTGTAAAAATTCTCCCAGGGCTGAAACTTGACAGAAAAATGTCTCTGCCTGGGAGGAGTTTCTGTTTGGAGTTTGGTTTGAATTAGTTCAGCCCTTTTCCACTTGCAGTAAGACAATGGAGCAGGATTCCCTCTCTCCTCTTTTTCTTTTTTTAAAAAGGTGCCATCATGCCAAGGCAGCAGGACAAATGGCAGGCAGCACTCAGACCACAGTCCTCTCTGCAGCTTTAGCACAGGGTCACTGCTGGCTACTGCAGCAGGGACCTGGCCCTATAACAAGCCAGGCTCCATCCCTCTGCTTCTGCAGCTGCTAGCTTGGATGGTGGCTTCAGCCAACTTTGTGCTGAGGCTGCTGAGGCCAGCTTGGCCATGGTGCAAACTGGCAAAGTCCACCCTTGCTGCTATTGCTTGAGGGCCCAGCCCACTGTGAGGCAGAACCACCTGGGCTACACCTCCAGCACGTGTAGTTATATTCCTGTGGTGGAGGCACAAGTCAGTCCCACTAAGCTGCAAACTTACAGTGCAATACTGGCTTGGTAGGTTTCCCAGATGAAGGGCTTGGCACAGTGAAGCTGCTCTCTGCAGACCTTGGCTGAGCCAGGGGATTCATTTCTAGAAGCAAGAGTGCAAGATCTATTACACTTCTGCATGGGCTGCCTGCAGGGCTGGTAAATCTATTAAAACAGTCAGCACTTTATGAATGAAGTCCGGCCCCACCAAAGTCAATGGCAAAACTCACATTCATTTCTCTGGAACAAGATTTTACCCTGAATCCTCAAAGTACCCCTGGGATCTCACCCATGTTCAACACAGCCATCCTCAGCTCCAGCAGAGGAAAGGAAAACAAAGAGCAGAGAAGAGCCCTGGTGCTTCCTTAGCTGAGCCTGCTCTGATGGATGTGCTCTGATAGATATGAGAATATCACTTTGGCAGTACTGACAGGCCTGGGTGTGAGATGGGTGCTGTGCAGATACTTTGGCTCAGAAGCAGAATTTCATAGGTCACTGGAATTTTGCTCTGAGCTCCCAGAGGGTCAGAGCATAAGTAACATACAAATAAAAATTGTTATGTATGGAGATGGAGAGATGTCCCACCCACCCAGTAATGCCTCGACCTGGTGCCAGTAATCCAGCCTCCAGAGTCACTTCTTTGTGTGCATTTAATAGACAGAACAGGCGCTTGCTATCATCCAGAACTGCTTATAAAATCGAATGTTACTAAACATAAGGGCAACAAGTTTGCCAATGCTTCTTTCAATAATTATGCTGTGCTTGCCACTCCACAGATCTGACCTGTCACTTGAGAACTCAAATGACCCATAAGTTAATATATTTTATCCAGCTATAAATTCAGGCAGTTTCATTAGCTGGACTTGGCACTGTGTCATATTATGCCCACCCCTTTTACAACCATTTAACTGCCTCCTCCTCTTACACTTTCCTATCACCCCTGCACACAACCTCTAGGGACAACATTTTACCATCTACCTGAGTAAATTAACAAGATCAACTAAAGAAGTTATTTGCTGTTATGTAAGAACTATTCCACTGGTTTCTGGTTTTGCCAACTCTTCCATACCTTATTTTTTGCTAAGCTGACTGAAAGGTTTCCCCCATTTTTTAATTTAAACAATATTCTTTTCTTTGACAGCTACTTTAGAGTTGCCCTTCCACTTATCACAGGTAAACTCATCTCTAAACTGTGCTGTGCAATTTCTGATATATGGAGCTCTTTCAACACTAATATTGAGGTGGCAGTTCAAATCTGAAATAAGAGCAGTCTGCCACCCTAAAGGCAAGACTTTTATGTCTAGGAAGAGCCAAGATTCAGTCAAGTCTAGTCCCCACAATGACATTCAGTAGCAGCCCCTTCCTATTTGCTGCAGTCTAATACAGGTGAAGCTCATCCTGCTTGTTTTCATTTGGGTGGCAACAAATCCAGCCTCTCCTTCTCTACCTTTCTTCCTCAAAGGCATTTATGAGCTCAGCAGCTGGTTGACATTTAGCTCTTGCTTTAGTCTGGTTGAGGATGACCATTGGCTTTGGGCTTTGCACTTTTACTAGAACACATTTAAGTACATATATAGAGAAAGCAACAGTGAGTATAAAGGTTAGCTCATGGTGTATAGTCACTGTGGAAAAAGTTCCACTGAAGAGGACTTGACATAATTTCAACCTTAATACTATACAAGAGGTTCCTTTCCATTCCTCTTTTTCATTATAGAAGCTAATTGGAAAAATTGTATCTTACTTATTTTCCCCCTCTAAAGTGGTATAAATGTCTTATTTAAAAAAAATCATTCAACCACTTTGTGGTGTGATACCATAGAGGTTTTTACTTAGAGCCAAATACATATCAAGTTGGATTCTGAAAATCAAGCCATTATTTTTATTTCCCCTTTTGCTCCTTTGACTGTACAGTTTCCTTCTGAATTTTACAGTCATTTCAGTGATTGCTGACAGTACATGGCCTAAGAATCAGTGCTCTAAAGAATGAAACAGTGCCCAAAACAATGCCAATCAGCTTATCATGTGAAATCCTTCACACTTTTCCCCAGGACCTGGTCCCTTCAGGTCAGAAGAAGCAGGTGGCGTGAAGACAAATTTCTTTTCATGAATTATAAGAATGTAAATTGATCTATTAATTCTGTACTGCATGTTCAGGTATAAGCACAAAACAAACAGCACTTGCTTATTCTCTTTTGCAGAGCTAGCAGAAGGAGACTGTGTGTCTACAATCTGTTCTAGGACTTGGTTTCACTTTTTTGTCTCAACTTATCTTCAAGACATAAAGACAGAACAGTCAACATCGGTGGATAGCATGATTAACCCAGTTAACATGGGTGGGAAAAGGTGAGCTGTGCTTATGGCACTGGGAGCTTGAGGAGCTCAAACAACTAAATGGCTTATGAACATGCATATGAAATGTGTCTTGGTGGTAGCTCAGAAGAGGCAATGGCAAACTGTAATACAGTGAAGGATTAAAAAGAAAGAAACATATTTGATGAAGTCCACAATAAGTACATGAAACCTTTGTAGTCCTGTTGTCTCTGCCTGATTTGGGAAGCTTAATGTGTTTACTTGCTCACCTCAAGCAATAAAAACCTCTCTGTCCCAGAGAGCGGCAGTCCAATGCTGTTAAATAATTGCCTCTTCCAAAATTAGTTTTTTAATATATAACACTAAGATGAGTTTTCGTTGCAGACTCAATAAATTCATTCGAGATGAAATCATAAGCATTTTCATATGAAAAAGATAAAATTATGTAGTGAATGCAACAGCTAGTTGGAGAAAAAAAGTTCTAGAACTACATTCCTCACTGATTACTATGCAAATCATATAATATGAATGATTGCTGGTACTGGGATATTCAGAGAAGGATGATCTATTGTAAAATAACTTTCTAGCTTAGATATTGTGGTTTAACATTTAGAAAACTCTTTTCAGAAAACAGATTACTAAAGAGTAGATTAGCAGCTCCAGTAGAGCACAGGCAGACTTTGAAATGAACTCTCCCTACTAGTTCCTTGTCAATGAATTCAGACTGTCTTTTATTCTGCAATCATTTGCAGATCATCACCAGATACTCATGCTGGTGTATATACCAGTTTTGGATGGGACACTGAACAGCCTCGTCTAGTGGAAGGTGTCTTTGCCCATGGTCAGGGGTTTGAACTAGGTAATATTTAGGTTCTTTCTTACCCAAAGCATTCTATGATTCTGTGACACTGGCTATCAAAGGCAGGAGACTGGCTGGGGCAAACAGCTGCAGCCAATAATTACAGGCTTTTCTCATTGCCTTGCTTCCTGAGTGTTTGTAGCATTGCTGGGTTGGTGAAGAGAACATCATCAGTGTGTTCAGGATTTTAAACTACTTAAGTAGTAAGTTCTGTTTCCCTCTAATCTCACCTTTTGTTATAGATGGAGCACAGTCTCTCTTTGTGGGTTATGAGCTGGTTTGGTGGCTAAAAGACTATGAGAAATAACCAAAGAGTCATGTGAAGCTTAAGTTTAAGGAGCAACTCAGAAGATCCTTCTAGCTTAGAAAAAGACTAATTTGGTTTGTTAAGATTGAAAGAATTTTTCAGGCAAGTTTTATTTTATCAGTAAGGTATGTGGGGGAAAAGAAATTGCTCTTGACTGCTGTTGCTGTTTAGTTTGTTTGCTGAAAACACTAAGGGAGAGGGAGTGATATCCATTGTGAGAATGATATTCCTCAGTCACAGTAAGGCAAGCAAAGCTCTCCAGTGCCAAGGCCCAGGTGCTCTCCCCACCAGTGGAGATATTGAAAGGCCCTGTCTAGGGTACATCCCTTGAAATTAAAGGCTGTATGTAGATTTCCTTTTCTTTTTGTACTGTTCATGGTGGGCAGATGGAGAATTTTCCTCATTTGTGTGTTGATAAAGTGTTTGTGATACTAAAGGACAAGTCACCCTGCCCTGAAATTTAAGCACTCATGCTCCAACCTCCTGATCCTTGATGACTATTGCATTAGTCAATTTGTGGCTAGCCCAGTAACTCGATAGCAGTGAATTATGTAGTTATGTGGGAACTCTGGGTTTTGGAACAGGCAGATGTTCCCAAGCTCAGGCCCTGCGAGGGTGTGTCATCTATGTGAGACATTTAGCGGAAAGGGAGAGCTGCGAAGCCACAGTCTCTGGTGCTTTCTGGAGCACAACATATAGCAGCAATATTACATTAGGGTAGAATGGGAACAAACAAAATTGTTTTGGCACCAAGAACTTTTCTCTGTAGTGGGTGACTGATTGGTAATAGAATGCTGCTGCATTTAGACTTCAAATTTACTCTGGAGAGTAAACTGGATTGTGATAGAGCCAAGAAATAAACTGCTAAATTCATAAGAAACATTCAAAAAGATACCAACATGGCCTTTATAAGAGCAACTTAAATGTTACTAAGTGCCAGATTCTGTTCTGCCTTCCATATATGTGCAGCATGATTCACTGAATATCAGGGATACTGGCCTGTGGTGGACCTCACAGTCAGCTTTCAATTCTGGAAGAGGTTTTTCCACAAGGCCATTCTGCAGCACATGGAAAGGTCAGGATTTTAAGATATTGTCTTAAGTCACATAGCAGGGGTATGTTTGTCTGTGTAGGTCCCCCTGGACTTCAAGAGATATAGTAGCATTGAGGTGTTCTATTTTATACAATAGCAAAAATGTTGGCTTTCATTTTATGCTTATTGATGTAAGCAAACACATGTGTTTTGTAAGAAGTTCTTGAATTATTGTATAGTTGTGTCCAAGGCTACCATATCAAACATGTCTCTCAGAGCCAAGATTCTTGTCCAAGAACCCACCCAAAACTTTATTGTTGAGGTATGAAGCAATAATGGAACCCACTGATTCATCTTTTGATGAAACCAGGAGTGCCCAGTATTGCCCAACAGAAGGTTACATAGGGCTCTAATGAAGTGTTTCTCTTGCATAAAAGAGAACAGATGTGGCCAATCTCATGAGAAACTGAGCTGTGACCTGCTGTGAGTTCCCACTGGGCAAAGTTTCCTTCAGATCTGAGAAGTTGCTCCAGCTGAGTCAGAATATTCCTTTGGTTCCACCAGTCCTCCAAAGGCCAGATTTCTAGATTCAGATCTGGGTTGCTGTAGGCTACATGCTACCATATTTCATCTAGTTAAGGTATTGGCACAATATCTTTTGGCTTTGCAAACCATTGGAAATCTGACTGCTGGCTGAGGAACTCAGCCCCAGGGACCAACAGAAACTACTCACAAACTGGTTCTGCCTTAGGGGCTTCTGGTGTATCTGCTGTGGAGAAGCAAGTGACCAAGTTTTGGGTGACAAGAGAGATTGTTAATCTTCCTTCTGTACTCTGAGGTAGAACGGGAACTATGTTTGCCCCTTAAGTAATCCCAGTGGCAATAGGGTACAGTAGAAAGTCTGGTCTTCAGACTGATGGGTAAATCTGATAAAGAGGCTTTTGTGAGCTTGTTTTGTGAGCTTTACAAGGGGATGTGCTATAGAGAAGAGGCTTCTGGTAGGCACAGACTAGGTGAAGAGTAGAGAAGAAATACCGAGATGTTTGTTGCTGAGTGAGGATATCTAGATTAGTTTCTGCATCTCCTAACGAACCAAAGTCTCGGGACCAGGTCAAATGTGAGCTTATAAATCCAAACACTCTCTTGGGTAAACAGTACAATAACTGGGTATGCACCAGGATTTTTCTGCACTGAAGTAAGCAGCATGCTGACAACCATTGCAACTAGAATGCATTGATACAAGTGTTTCAGGGATCCTGGTGTTAAAAGCCAGAATAAACCCAACTAGCTTGATGGGGTATGTTCTCACTGGCATTTTTTTGTCTCTCATGCCACACTAGAATAATATGCTCAGTGGTATTAGTTGTATTTCTGAGTTCCAAACCAGATCTTTATTAAGGCTTCCAGGAAAGCAAGAACACTGTGGATGTCCACAGGGCCTTCAGCATTGAAGCCACAAAAGAAAATTATAGATGGAAAAGACATGTCAGATCATCTACTCAACCTACCAGCCAATCCTGGGCTGTTCTTGGTGCTATGCTTTTCCCTTTCTTTGTCTGCATCAAGCCAGAGGGGTTTCCACAGCATCTCTAGGGAGAGTATGACATAGCTGACTACTAATTGCCCTTAGGAATAACTTTGAGCCTCTGGAATAATAGAAGCATACTATGTTTCATTTTCATGGAGAAAAGGAACTCTGGGAGAAGGTCCCTCAGTCTTATGACTATACTGTATCTAGATGTAATTCTATATTAATGACTTCTTGTATGCAGATCATATGAGGCCAATGCTGTGTCCCACCCCACAGTTGTCTCTTTTGGTAATTATTCCTTAGACAGATTTTTGTCATCTCTCAGTAGTAAATAGTGCAGAGACCCTGATTAATTGCACTTCACTTGGCAAACATTCAAAATTTGCCCTTACTAGCGTTTGAAGTGTCTGTCTGACTCTCACTCCTTTTAATTGTGCCAAAGTTCTTTGGCAATTTGTGAGCTCATGTCCCAGAAACACATAAAAAAACATAATTCCAACATATTTTCCTTAGGTAAATTAAAACCACTCAACACATGTTTACTAAAACCTACTGCATTTATAGATAGAGGAATCTAGACAGCTATTGATTCAATACTTCCAAATGTTTTCAATCAAATCCCTTGGGCACCTACTGTTGATCAAGTATAACCTTCTGGCATCTTGATCTCATGCAAAGCAACACTTCTGGCCAAATATATGAGCGTTCTTTTTGACCTTGAGCATTAGGCATTAATAAATATGAACCCAAATATTTTTTTCAGAGGGAATAAAATGCTTCCATAGCTATTAAAACATGCAATCCTCTGACTTTTCTTGAAGACATCTGTGCACAGAAACTGTTTGAGTATGGAGATAGTTTTAAAGCAATGCCAGTACCCTTAGCATTTTGATGAAGGCTGTATCAGTTTCGCAGCTGCTGAAAATTGTATTTACCATGCAGGATATTAGTTATAGAGCTATGGAAGACCATGATTAATACCATTTGATGATTGTTTGAATTGTGCTTCACACAATGAGCAAGGATTCAGAGGAAGCCTTTGTCTGACTGCTGCTTTGGCTGTGGGAAAGGGTCTTTGTTAGCAGTTGGATGTCATTTTCTTTTGTTTAGGATTTGCACAGTGCTCTATGTATTGTAGGAATATAATAAAGCTTTGCCAGCAACAGCACCAGACTTTGGGAATATGCACAGACCAGTGAGACCATGGACTGCACTTTTACCAGCAGAAGAAGCAACTTTTAATGGACCTATGATGGATTTTAGGAAAAGAGTTTCCCTGGATTATTGGCATGTGCTTTATAGTGCTAAGCCAGGAGCTTTGCTCTTAGGTGTAATTTTTTATTCTAATGCCTACCTTATAAGCACTTTTCTTTTGTACCATTTAAATACAGTTCAAATTATTTCCTCTATTGTTCATTAGAAGGGAGCAAGTTTCACATGAATTTTTCAACTTCCTATTTAATCACTTCTACCATTACCTGATAGCACACCTGGAGATGAAAGTTTGGTGGTCCAGACAGTAGAGATCAATGAGCAGTGGCATGAGGAGAAAAGGATTTATCCAGGGAGATCCTAAGGAATCACGAAATATGACTTAAGCCTTAGCTTTCTCCACATCTACTCTATTTGTGCAGTCGCAGTATTTGCGATGAACTCCACTTACATAATTTCTAACCTGGGTTAGTATCAACACTGTCTTGATGAACAATCCTATCACGGTTCTGATTTTGATGCAGTGTTGTTTTTGCTGATCTGTGGCTCTAGAGGCACTTGGTGTTCTCCAATGGAGACTGGAGGAGCAACTCATTTTCTGGGCAGATGTTGTTAGCACGTAACAATGCACGATGTTGTGCACCAGCTCCACAGTGGGATAAAGCTGAGTCTTCCAGACACCCATGGCTGTGACTTTGCATGAGTTTCTTTTGCCTGAGTGCCAGCTTAAACTGATCCCATCCCTCTTCTCATCCAGCTGTTTTATTATTTTGGCAGCTACTCAAGATTTCCTGGAATAATTGCAAATGAGTAATAATTTCTCATTTAGCATGTATGCAGCTCTGGAATGAGTGATCATTTGCATGCTGTAATAAATATCCAGCCATGCTTTGGACATTAGTTCTGTACATTTGAATAGCAAACTTCAGGAGGAGAGGGACAGAGGTAGAGTCCCATTTGTTATTATTGTTATTAGTTTAGGTTTTTATAGTTTTAAAATCAACTTTATTAGCAGAAAATAATGATGCAAAAATAAATAGGCAGGTTCTGTTGGCAAGCAGGTGGCCAGGAGCAGACAGAATTGAAAAATTAAAAATCCTGTTGTAGGATCCAAACTACCTGGAAGTGCCTGAGTGTTTTTCTGCTCAGTCCAGGCTGTCCCATAAATGCTAAGCATCTCAAAGGTCATCCAAATAAAAAGTAAATGCAAACAGAGGCTTCTTTCTCCCACACAGCAGACCTCCAGCCTGCTCAAGATACAATAGTGAAAGCTTGCCTGTTTTGACTATTAGTCAGTCTTACTCAACTGCCATTTGGAAAAGTTATGAACAGCAGTCTGGGGGCTCTTTGCAGGTGACCTAGGGTGGGACACAACATCTGTCAGGCTTCCAGAAATATGAGGCTCTCTTTAAAGCCACTCTTAAAGCCTTTCTTGGCTAGAAACTGATAACAAAGTGTACAATAAAAAATTATTTTTGACAAAAAACCCAGTACCTTGCTGCCTCCCTGGTGCAGCAGTTTGGCTTTACATCTGGTGGCAGTCTTCCAGGCAGTGAGTTCTATCCAGTTTTTCCTGGAGAACTTTTAGTAGCTTAATTGATATGATTAGTACTGAAACCCAACTAACCAGACAAAAAATCCCATCCCAAACAAAATAACCCTCACCAAGATGAGTGGAGCTCTCAGTCATCTCCTCTTCATGTCCTGGGAGAGCAATGAGTTCTCTGTTGCTGAATCCATGATTTCCTGTTGTTGTCACAGCTCCTTTTTCAGTTTTCTCATGTTGCTAATGACTTAAATGCAAGTTGAGAAGAAAGGTAAGAACAGGACTGAAATATACTTTCTCCCCTGACAAAACACCTCCTTTTCTTTGACTGCTCTAGCCTATACATGTTGCTAAGATACAGCATCATATATAGGATGAAGAAAAATCCTCTTGCAGAATTTAAATGGCTTGAATTACCTGTAATGCTGATCAGCTTGGCTTGCTGCCTGTGGTAACTCCTATGTGGAATAGTGAGACTGGTATTTTTGTGTTTGCTGCTGTGAAAACCTGACAAGTGGGATTCCTTGGTGCTCTCCTGCACCCTAAGGAAGGGAGCCTGGAATTTGGCAGTGAACAGTGTAAGCTAAGCAGGTGGGAAGGCTGTCATCGGGATTGAGGTGTATTAGCAAAACAGCACTGGATAACTACCGTGCTTGCCAGCCACGGCACAACCAGTTAAGCTGCAAAGGAAAGATGTTTCCTTCCAACGAGGACACATAGTTATTTTGTCTTGGATACATGGAGACAACCTTTCACAGTAGGAATCCATAAACAAAAATACTCATGTTAAAAGAATCTGGCCAAGGATGCTACATTCATGTCTGTTTGTTTTTCCTTTTTCCTTTTACAAAATGAAAGCAAATTCATTCCTTTGCTACAATCAATAGTAGACAAAAGATAACTTTCTTCAGTTCAAGGCTATGAGCAGTATTGATTGATACAAAACTCTTGTTACAAATTATACTATACAAATGTTCTCTAATATGCAGAATGATAATATAAAATTTTTGTGACAATGAAGAAAACCCCATCAGATTCTAAGGGAAAACAAGTAGGCATACACAGCTCACATGTGTTTGTTTAAACATACTTTACATGTTAAAATACAGTATTTATTTTCTGGATGAGAGCTCTCAAATTATAAAATTAATCTGTCAGGCTTTCAGACTTGGCAGGATAAAAGGCTTTCTTGCTGTGTTCTGAGTAGGGGAAAAGCCTCACTTCAGTGGTAAAGAGCTAAATAACCACACAGTTAATGGAGGGAAAGTTTAGGAAAAGAATTACGTAAATTCACTTCAGACCTGATCCTGCAACCTTTAACTATGCAATGACATCCTTTGCCCAGCAGCAGACCCGAATTTACACTTTGCAGAATCACATCCTTACTGAGGTAGAGACTGCCAAATAGCTGTTAGTGAGGGAAGTGCCATGTGTGCCAATTCCAGAAACCAGTAAGGCAGTACAGTCTGCCCTATATTTTCAGGCTTTCAGTAACTTACATAACTAGGTGCAAAATACTTATTTTTATTTCTGGTTCTTTTCTTTGGAAGTGCAGTCATGTGCAATCAGGTGGAATAAGTGTGCTGATAATTTTCCTTCAGAAATTGTAATGGTTAGCCATGTGAACACTTTTCTTTTTAGACAAAAACCATGAGGTACTGAAGCAAGCATTCACTTTTCTTGCACTTGAGGTCACAAATTTATGCAAGTCAAAAATGTCGTGCCTGCCAAAAACATCATGCTACACTCCACCAAATAAAAGGACACTGTTATTCTTACAAGGAAAGGTTTGACAGGACAGGAAATAGGCAGGGTCATAGAAGTTTACTTAATACCAAAACTTACTTAACCATCTTTAAGCCAAAATATAAGGATAGTTATTTAACAAAAAAAAAAAGGAAAAAAGAAAAATTAGAAGGTTAAGAGGAAGACAAATACAAGCACTCCAAACTGTGTTATTACAGGAGCAGCAAGCAATACAGAAACTAGAGAACCTTAATTTACATAATTCAGGTTATTATATATCACCCACCCTTAGTGAGTTAACATGTATTAAGTAAATTTTAATTTATAACCTGAACTTGCAGCCAGAGGCATCTGATTTGGAAAATCCAATGCAGAGTTTACCAGGCTATACACTACTTTCATTACAATGCAATCCTTAAGTAGCCTGCATTCCACTTAAAGGAATGGAGGAAGAGAGAGTAAGAGCACAGGGAATACGAAAGATAGGAAAAACGTTGCTGTTCATTACAATTTTCCATTTTTGTTGAAACGCAGCAGGAGAGAAAAGCCACAGGCTTCTCTACTGCTCTTGCATGCCAGGAGGGATTATGCAAACACTGCAACCACCCAAATCTTATTTAAATTATTGTCATTGTTCCCCCTTTAATGGTCATACTTTTGCCTGCTTTCACTCAAATATTGCTGCATCTTTCTTTCCACCAACATAGTCCCAGTGGGAGTCATCAACTCTTAATTATAGATGAACAGATCTTTGAAAAATACCTCTGAAAAAGAAGTGGAAAAGAAAGCAAACTTTAAGTGCCATCTAGTGGCTGATCTAGAAAACATTAAATAGATAAAACAATTCCTACCATGCCGTAGAGTAATATAACAGCTGAGCTGAGGAAGCTGTGCCTAAATTCTCAACTACTAAACACCAGGTTAACACTCTGGGGGAAAGAAAGAAATAAAGATCAATGGTAGCAGTGGTACTACTGCCATAATTTTTGTTTTAAGGTTTTTGTCCAAAAGTGGAGAGTTCAAGTGGTAGGAATTGTATAGGAATCCCATGTTCCTTCAAAACCCTCATCAGCTTATGATCCTCTGCCTTTCTAAGGACATAGAGGTTATCATAAATATTGCAGCTGCAATCAAAAAATAGAACCCTCTCAGATCTGATGATACAACTCAAACCATGGAGGTGAATGTGGGGTTAAGCATCTCAACTTTCTTCCAAATTCACCTGGGGTGAAAGGCTAGATTTTCTCTATCCCTGTAACAAGTCAAATCCATTTAAAAAAAAAACTGAGGTAGATTGTAAGTCAGCAATGTCCTTCTCCTTTCCTTGCAGGAAAATGTTCTTTTCTGCTGTGGTTAAGAATTCCCAACAAATTACTTTTAATTTATAAAGGCTTCATGTTTCATTTACACGGAGGATGTTCCACAAGATTGTTCTTCAAGCTTTAGGTAACTCCTCTCGCAGATGTGAGTAGTTGTATAAGACTAACTTTGCCTGGATCTGGTCAGTGATAGTGAAGAACAACCCAATGTAATTTTTACTTAAGTGATTTTCCTTTTGTTACTTTGGAAATAGCTTTGCATCTCTTCAGTTTCATACCTGCAGTGAGTCCTGGGGAATCACACCCCAGGGGCAGGTTCTGGAGACATGAATCTGTCTACACAGAAGCGAGCCCTGTGCGCACTGTTGGCTAACTTCTGAAGTTCCTTGCCCCAGCTGAAGCATGTGGACTCAATGACACACTTGGGCAGTTTGTCACTGAATTACAAAACTATATTACAACTAGGTAATGGAGGTAGGTCTCAGATAAAGTAAAGAAAGAGATTGTTTCCCAGTCCCCTCTCTCTTGCCAGATACCAAGATAATATACTCTTGTAATGTAGGTATTATAGGAAAAAAGGAACATGAAAATAATTGCGTGGGCATTGTTTTTCATATTAATGAAATTGTGGGAATATAAATAAAAGAGATGTAGATACCTTGATTCGAACCACAGAGTAGCAAATGCTGTTTTAAAAAGCCTCTACTCACTCCTAGTACAAAGTTTCTACAAGTTTCAAATGCAAGCCTTGATCTGCAGTAGCAGTATCAACTGTCAGTACATGGGTAACTCTTGTTGCCTGGGTAGAAGTATTTGTCTTTCATAGATTTGGTACTTCTATTGAAGAAAAGCAAACCCCAACAGGAATTACCAGAATTCCCTACCCACGTGCAATAGCTTGGTGCACAGAGGACCTCAGTGTAAAGGAAAACTTGAAAGCGTTTCTCATTTCAGATTAACATTCCCAAAGTCCTTAGTGGGAAGGGCCTTGCAGCAATCTAAAGCTAATGACACTTCTCTAGAGAAGTACCAAGAAACAATGGAAAGGAACTCCACCATTTTCAAAACGAGTGAACCTTTCCTGGTAATGACAGATAATGGTTTTAATGTTGACAAGTTACTGCAGGCATGCATATGTAAATTTGTTTTTTCCTCATATGTCTGAGTTAGCTCCTGAGATCATGTTTTAGCAAAAACTTATCTCAGAATCTGTAGTATTAGCATTATTTTCAAAAATGGACATCAGATCAGTTTTCATCAGGTACAACAAGTAATGAGTATCACCTGAACTCCAGCTTCTTCCTTGTAGGTTGCTGTTCCAAGTGAGGCCTCTTGTACCATCTTTTTTAAAAAACGACTTCATCAGTGGAATCCCTACTGGGTGTTTGCTTTGGGAGGTGGAAACTGAAAATTACAGCAAAACTTTCTCTTGACTTACAGTCCAGAAGAGGAAGCTTTTCACAAAAGGATCATAGATTTTAAGACCTTTAAATAGCCTGTTAAGTTCCTTTATTGCAGGGTATAGAACTGAATTAGTGTCAAGCTCAGCTTTCCCAGTTCATTTAGACTGCATTGGTATGACGTGCTCTTGCTTACAGTGGCGTTTCACAGGGTGTGCCTGCTCCTGATGGCCTGTCTGGGTGTACAGATCCAAGCACAGGGGTAAGGACCAACAGCAAAATGACGTTTTAGCACTGCCAAGCCAGTGTAATGCCTATCCCATGGCTGAAGGGATCTGGATGCTGTCACACTGCTCTTTATTTTCCAGCTCCTTGCAGGGCAGGCGGATAAAATGTATAAAATGTGTCGTATTTTGGGCCTACTTCACTAAAAATAGTCCTAGACAAGAACATGAAATTAATACCAACATGATTATCCTGAGCTGAAACTGCCCAGCAGAGGAGCAGTATGAACATCAGCCTACAAAGGCGTCCTTTCCACTGCTAAAACTTAAAGCACAGTATTTCCTACCTGTGATCTTCAGATAAGAAAATCTTAAAAGTACAGACAGCTGCAGGAAAAGTGTTTGAGAGCTTCAGAGCCTTTTCTAATTCTTTTACATAAAGTGGGAAAATAGTAACTTTTCTTTCCTTTTTTGTTTCTTCTCTTCTCTCCATGTTCTTTCACCTAAAAATCAGAGAGTCATTTAAGAAATTCCACAGACTTATTGGATCAGGTTTAGGACAGATTCAAAAAACATTCTGCTAACTGGACAAAAGTGAATTTAAAAAACCAAACTGTGCACTGCTTCAATAACTCAGAATTTTTCTTCCATACAGTAACATATAGATAAATTTGTAACAAATATTCCAAAAGTGTAATTCATAGCTCTTATTTACTACATAGAAGTTATTTCCAGGTGAGTTGTGTTACTTAAACTGTATTGCTTTTTCTTTTAATATAAGAGAGCTAAAAAACTGCCACTTGAAGATCAGCTAAGTATCAAAGTCAGAACTTTAGCTGAAACACAGAAACACAAATATATGGACAGGTTGTAGAGGATGCAATATTAAGTATCTTTGTCTTATTCTGATTTTGGTGT
The DNA here is from genome assembly GCF_963513975.1 of Fringilla coelebs. Lineage (NCBI taxonomy): Eukaryota > Metazoa > Chordata > Aves > Passeriformes > Fringillidae > Fringilla > Fringilla coelebs. Next base: position 11,779,401 of record NC_140038.1, on the reverse strand, counting down.
CAGAGTGGGAAGTCCTGTTGATACTGTCACTGATGCTGTATGAAATGGGTTCTCCATATGAAATCCTGACCCATGTGGAAGACAGTGTTCAGAAGTCTAACAAAAACTGGCAAGGGAACAATTGGCTGTTGTAGTTTAGGTAAGTAAAATAAAATATATCATTAAGTTATTTTTTCATTTATTACAGTATAATTGCCACATAAACAATGTGTTCTTATTGCTGAGGACCAAACTTCTTGAAAGAGAAAATAAAATAATACATTAACTAACTAGTAAGTCAAGCCAGTCATGCATATTTCCTCATTATGCAGACAAATTCACTGGAGAATAGATACAGAGAAGTCTCAATAAAACTTGAAATATTCTTATGTACTCCAGGAATCCTACTGCTAATTCAGATGAAAATTTAGGAATAGTATAGCAAAAAACAAAAATAGAAAGTGTATTCAAGTAATTTTTAGTTCTTTCCAGTAGAGCCAAAGCCACCTTCGCCACGTTCTGTATCATCCAGAGCCTGAAAGACATCAATTATGATAAGCTGGTTTAGTGCCTTAACTTCTTTTTTGTTTCTATACAAAAGATATTGTCTATCATTTACTTGTAACAAGGGCTAAAATTAAGAAACAAAAAAATGTATGCAAGACACTTTACAGTATCTTTTGCACAAGCTTAAACAAATGCTTGTGAGACAACCATTTCTAGCATATATGGAGCTGTTCCTCAAAAACTCTGAAAACTTACCAAAAAAGAAAAAAGAAAAAAAAAATCGATGCAAGTATGCACAAAGAATCAAGACTTTCATTCAGGTGGTACTGCTGCTATGCAGTTTTACCACTGAAAGTAATTTTATCCAAGTATTTATCTATGTAATCAATTTCCTCTTATATACATAACTAGTTATCATTGAAAAAGCAGGAATATTTTCTTTTGTCAACTTACTTCAACTTCTTCTAGCTCAGGATAATAAATGCGTTCACAGATGAGCTGGGCAATTCTATCCCCTTTTTTAACTGCAGAGAAGTTAAAATATTATTAGTTCCTTCAAAAAAGTGAATAATGAATATAGACTTCAGACAATCTCCTTTCAAAAATATCAGAATATACTAGAAGTGAAAACACTTGTTTGAAACTTATCTAAACAGATGTTAACAGACCCAGAAAAATACAGGTTAAGATAAACTTTTGTTTGGTCCTTCTGTGGTGAATGTCAGCAGTTGTACCAGCTCAAGGCCCTTCCATTCATTCCTGATGCCATACTCTGGCACCTTAAGTTCATTATGTACAAGTACTGCAGAGATGGAGAGACAGCTCTATGGATAATGTAGCTCTTTTTATGAACCAGACCCAGGAATCTGGGGGGAAAAAGGCAAACTGATAAAAGAAAAACTGAGCTTTTCTCACTAATAACCAATCTGGCTCACAGAACTTCCTTAAGCAGCTTGTGATGTGAATGTAGGAGAGGCCACAAAAGCATATCTCTTGCAACTGGGCACTGAAACTTAAAACTGACCTTTTGCAGAAAGACAGTGTAATAAAGGGAAAATCCTGTCTTTCTTACTCATGTTTCCCAGGATTCTGGAGGTTTTCCTCAAATACTACTCAGCTAATCTTGTTTTTCAGAGAAAGGTAGTAACTTGATACAAAGCTGCATTTCAGTACAGCTTGTGAATCTAAAGCTTAGGTAAGTAGGGATGTTTTGGTTTGCTTTTGTGGTGGTGTGGTGGTTTTGGGGGCAGTTTTTTTGCATGCTGCTTAATTTGCTATGAGTAAAATCTTTACATGTTCCCTTGACAGGACATTATTAAGTGTCTATGTTTTTGTTAACTGAGAGAAGAAAAATGTTCCCAGTTAGTTCTACCTCTGCACAGACTTTTAAAGAAAAAATTAGTTTCTCATGCCCAGTCACATGGCTGAAAATAGGCTCTACCAGGCTTAACACTTACCTTCAAATGTCTCCTTGCCAAAGTTGAACAGTACCACACCAACATTTCCCCTGTAATCCTCATCAATAACACCAGCTGTCAGGAGAAATTTTGAGAGGTACCCGGTTAGTAAATGTCAGTGTATGAGATAACTAGATTAGATTAAGTTTTAGATTAATAAATGATTACAGTATCTCATAATGACATCCTTTATACTTATGATGCACAACTAACAATATATATGCAAATACTGAGATCTAAAAATGCCAATCAGTCTTGCAAAAGGAACTGAAAAACCCCATCATGTGTCAAGAAGTTATTTACCTCTGCACTACTAATTTTAGTAGTAATACCCTATCAGAAATCAAGACAGCTGGACTAAATTCTGGCCCCATTTGTTCTGCTAGCTTCAGCTTGTTCAGTGTCAAGCAGAAATCTGTTTTTAACTCTAATATAAGAGAGCTATGAATTTGCACAGATCCAAATCCTGTACCTCTGGCAAGGTAACAGCATCAGAGCTGTAAGGAAATGACTGTCATACAGCTATATTCTCATACCAATATAAAACTAGCTTACTCTTTTATTTTGTATGTATTAACTACATAGTTCAGAAGACTAGCTACCAGTGCACATGAAAACAATTATATTCTGCTTTAGAGTTTTTCTCTCAGAGAGAGGAAATGCATTTCCAGTAGAAAATATGAGTTTGGGCCTCCCTGTGGTATGTATTTTGAAGTCTGCTTGCAGAAATAATTTAAATAAAAAAATTAAATGCCAGTCCAAGACATTCCCAGCTTATACAAGTACTACCATTAGAGATTACTAACACCAGAGGAAACTGTAGTATGAGTGTACCTTGAAGTTTTAATGTTGAACCACCAAATGCACATTTAAGAAGAAAAACCTACTTTTTAAAGTAGTTTCTTCAGCTTTTGAAAAAATTGCAGTGCATATGATCCATAGTTACCATCCAATCTCTGCACTAGTTCCAGTGTGGAAAAGGTATTTACACAGCTCTCTTATGTAATGTTTTGGGTTAATCCAATGGCATTTCTGAACAGCCTCCTAATTAAGGTGCCAGTAATACTGGGAGTATCCCCTGAGTTTTGAAAATTTAGAAAAACATGCAATTCACAAGTTAATCTGCTGGTTAAAAAAATGGAGAAACCAGCATGTAAGAAGTAATCTTTAATGCCTAAGCCAAAAAGGAACTTCTATGGCAGGCACTGCCTACAGAAGTAGGATACTGTTATTATTAAAAAAAAATCAGTAATCTTTTTTATAATTAAGAAAGTCTTAACATAATTATGATGACCTGTCTCTCTCAGGTGTTACCCAGCTATCTCTTTTGGCCAGACTCCCCAAGAAGCCATCATTTATTTGCACATTACAGTGTGAAACTAAGGCACTTCTGTGATCAGTACTTACCAAGTCTTAATAAAAAGAACAAAAAGCTTACCTCCAACATCAATGAAGTGCTTTGCAGCTAAACCAGAACGTGGTGCTAGAAAAAAATTTTTTTTAAGTATTACAATTTATTTCTTTAAAAAGACAGTATTTATAGGTTATATAGTGTGTTTGCAGAGTCTTGGGAATGACAATTGTTTCCAGTCTTTTTAAAATAAACATATTACAGGAATTATGTTAAGAGTTTACATATATATTAAACAGAATAACAGCTGCAACAGGCAACAATAAAATTTCAATCTTTAAGTAATGGAAACGTATTTTTATTTGACCTGCAATTGCAGAGTAGGTTCTTCCAAGGAAAGCAACTGGAGCAGACTGTCTAATCTTGGTTTATTTTTGGTGACTACTACTGGTTCAGCATCATCTCAGAAGAATATTAGGTCAATCCATTTAAGTTATGAAGGAAAATCTGGCAAGGAATTTCCTAAGCAGTGCTATACACAGACAAATTATGTGTGGGGATTTGGGTTTTTACTTACCTTAGCCTACTGGGATGTGGAACTAAAAATGGTATGATCTTTAAAATTTTCTTTGGGATAAGAGAAATGCATGTGTTCTTTTACATAAAAGGACATGGCAAACTCTGATCATGTTCTTCCACTGGACTGGCTATTGCTTTTTTACATTAAGAATTCATACCTAATTCAGATAAAGAATGCACAAAATAAACAGAATATCTTGTACAGGTCCTTATAACTATTCTATCACAGTATGTCATCAAATTCTACTACACTGGTACTCTGGGGTTAATTTTTAAACAGCCAATGTATGTCCATTACCTATTAGTTTTTGTGATTTCAATTCTGAAACTGCATACAAATAATGAACTACTGTGGGGCCTATAAAGTCAAAGTTGTATGTAGAGTGCAGGCATTTTTGCTGATCATCCTTTGGCCACCTAACATACACCAAACCTCAAATGTGTCTGACAACAGGTAACAGGAAAATACTGCAAGATTAAGTAAATCACACAGCCACGTGGCATCCCTTTTTTGTGCTGACTAAGTCTGAAAGCTTTAGGCAGAGATGTGAAGATGCTGCCAAACCTGTTCTAGAATGACTCTGCAGCCTTTTGACAGCTGTGTACTCACCTACTCGGCCATAGCACCCAGAAGGAAGTGCTATTTGAATGTCTGTTTTCACCACAGCCTTTTCCATGGGTGGTATCACACAGTCATAAGCACTACATTAAAGAAAGAAACAATAGTTTATATAGAATATTTTTTAAAGTTTCTTTACTGTAACTTAAAGTACAAAATTACCCAGAATTAATCTGCCAGGGGATTTATACCATGAAATTTAAACAATAAATATATACAGATTTGCAAAATTGAATGCAGATCCTAAAACACAAGATGTTGCCATTCTGATGGTGCTAGTTTAAGGATCCAGAAGTGTCATTTGAACAGCATACTCCTGCAACTGCCAGTTTCAAATGGCTTTTAATTAGTAAGATATTAAAAAAATAAAAAAAAATGTTAAAATAACCATTAGATGAACATGGCAATACATTTTTTGTGCAATAGCAAAAACTTTATGAATAATACAGCCTGATTAAGCTTTCTACAGCAGATGAACTAGTTGTAATCAAAAGTAACAATCTAGTAAGTTAACTTTTAGGCAACATGTTTTTTTTCTGAGCAGTCTGACAGTTCATTATTCACATGATTCTCCTGGAAACTCTGAACTACAGAGATTTTAAGAACTGGCTGAAGCTACCCAACTGGAGGCCTAATGAAAAGCAGTGGTGACAATACTTGTCATGTCTCTACCTTGATGAAGAGCTGTTTTTCAAATAATGGGAAGCACTGAAAGGTTTTCTACAAAACAGACTTTTTCCAGGTCTACAGTGCAACATTGGAACAAGAACAAAAACAAACCCGGTGAGATGAAAGGGATAAAAAGAAAAAAGGGTAAGGTGTAGTGCAGTAAATCTTCAGGAAAGAAGTCAGAGAGGTGAAGGAAGAAAAAGACTGGTTATTCTACGTAATACTAAAAAAGGTAAGTTGGAAGTGGCAGCAGCAAAGTTCACTTGTTCAAAACTAGTGACTTGATCACAGAAGCACTATGCACACAACCACAAGTCTAGCTACAGGTATTCCTGAACACAGTGAAAGCCATCGAAGAAGGGCCATTATTAATTCAAACCAAAACCTAAGTCTGTACATGAACCCACGTGGTTTCCAGCTAGGAGCACTATCAAACTGCTACAAGGCCCTTTGGCAGGCAGCAACCCCGGAGCCAGGAGGAAAGCAGAAAAGCGCAAGTGCTGGCAAGGAGGACCCATGCGCACCACCATATTTTCCTTTCAAGATGAACGCAACTTGGCCAATATGAGCACCAACAGCAATTCTGGATGCTCTGTAAAGCCTGACTTTTAGCCAAGGACTGCATCTGTGCCTGATGAAATCTACGCTGTAATATGGCTGGACCACAGATACCCGAAAATGGTGAAGGATGGAGAAGCAAGGGAGCTACGACTAGATCAGCTCTGGCGTCCTCTCCTGCATGGCCAGCGAGAGTGTCCGGGGACGCAGCTCGGCAAGAGGCCACGAGGGCCCTCTCAGCCGCCGGAGCCCCGTGCCCAGGGCTCGCCGAGCGGAGCGGCATCGAGCGCGGGCTCGCGCCGCGGGTGCCGTACCCGCACCCTCCCTCACCTGTACAGATCGTAGCCCGCAGCCCGCGCGGAGCCCCTGGACGGGGCGAAGGCGTTCTCGGACAGCTTCGTGAAGCGCAGCCGTGTGGAGGCTTCTCCAGGCCCCGAGCCCTTCTGCCTCTTGCTGGGGGACGGCTGTGGCACGGCTTCGGAGGCGGGCATGGCTGAGGGACCGGGAGAGACGCTGTGAGGGACGGCCACCCGCCAGCCAAAAGCCCGCCAAAACCCGGCGCGGCCCATGAGGGCGGGAGCAGGGGGGGAAACCGGCCCGTCCGCGGCCTCTCCGCGCGCGGCGCAACATCATTCCCCCCTCGGTGAGAATGGCCTCGCCCAGCTCCTCCCGGGCACCCCGCGGCCGCACTGAGGGTTCCGCCCCGTGTGTCAGGCGGGGTTCGCCCATCGCCCCAAACCGCGGCCACCGCCTCACAGCCGGGCGGCCCCCGAGGGGCGCCGAGCGGGCCCGCGGTGCGGCTGGGGAGGGTGTATCTCCCAAAGCCCCCGAGAGCTGCGGGCTGGGCAGTGTATGCTGCCCTGCAACTCCCCCACCCCTCCTTACAGCGCCCGCAGGGGTGCCGGAGCCGCCGGAGGTACCGGGCCAACATAGCGCCGCTGCCGCCGTGTGGGAAGCGCGCCATGGACCGCTCGCCAGGCGCTCCCCGCCGCGGTCCGCACGGCTAATAGGGCGCGGGCGGAGGTGCCGGCGCCCCGTTTTCCCCCTGCCCGGGCTCTACCTGCCGGCGCGGCCCCTCGGGCAGCAGCCCGGCCCGCGGTGCCCCTCGGGAAACGGCGGCGGCGCTGCCTCAGGCTGGCGGGCGGACCCCGCGGGCCGCGCGGCGTTGCCGGGGGACGCGATTGCGGCTGCACGGGCGGGCGGGGCCGGCTCAGCGGAGCCCCAGGGCTGTGTCAGTCCGCGTTCCCGCACCGCCCAGCCGGGGTGGCTGAACACAGCGGGCCGGCAAATAGCCGCTGTCCTCCACAGTTACGGGGTGCTTGGGGCTGAGAGGGACCCCTGGTGAGCATCCAGTGTAATCCTGCTGTTAAAGCAGATCTTCTTAGAGCACGTTGCGCAGAGTAGAGGCAGAAAGAGACTCCTTCAGAAATGGTCAGGCCACGACAGAAGCCTGTGCCTTACGAGAGGAGAACAATTCTTGAGGATGAGGTGGATGGGAAAACCTGTCAATGCTAGGCCTGCCCTGTTCTTCTGTCTTAGAGCAGAAGACTTATTTCATTGTCTTTAATACACTCTGCCATCTTGCCATTCAATTTATGATGTAATTTCCCCCCTGTTTTTTCTATATTTATGTCTTTCTATCTACATATAGATATATTCTACAGGACATATGTATATCCCTAGGAATAGGGAATTTCCTGAATTCCCCCATGGCTCTCTGCTATGGGCTGCAAAGACTATCCATTGGATCCATAGTTCCAAAATTGTCCCTGGTGAAGCTAATGGAGGTATTTGGCTCTGCATAATAGCAACAGACTTTTGGATTCTTTTTGGTGGTCCAGATTTTATTTAACAACTAGTCTCTGTGGTTTTTATTTTAAACTCTTCAAGTGATGGTCTTCTTGCTATGTTATGTTTTCTAAATGCAGCCAGATGGCAGTAAAACCTTTACTACGCATTGCATGCAGTTCAGTTGTGAAAGGTATTTTAAAGAATGTCCCAGTTTGGCTTTCTTTTATTCCTGTTTAGTATTTTCAGTCTAAATAGTATGCACTGTTTGGAGGAGAATATATATGTAACACAGATCCATGTGAAAAAACTACTTAAAATATTTTATGGCCTCTGATGTAAGCTATTGAAAAATTGAAGTCTGTAGGAATTAAAGTTGTATCAGACTAGTATCTAATTGTAAATGTTTATTTATACAGGCAGGACTTTATGGAGTTTACACCTGCATCCTGCATTATACTGTAGAAAAGGTCCAATTTTATGAGTGGCCAGACTTGGGGAAGCAGGCTGGGTTCTAAACTCTGCTTGAGGTAGCCTGGAAGCCCATGAATAATAGAGAGGAGGACTCATCCAAAAATATTATTAAGGAGAAAGGACTCCGCTGACTGACACTTGTTTTTTTCCCAGATCTTTACAAGGGGACCCCCCCCCCCCCCCCCCCAACCTGATGCTGGAGGTCTAAAACCAAGTTTACCTTGGTTCTGGGAGTGTGTTGCTTGCTCTGTAGAGTCAGTAAACCTTCCTGCATTCCTGATGGCTGATTAGTGCTGCTCTCCATCGGGCATTTCCTCCTGACTTGAAAAACAATACTGAGATAAACTGAAATCATCTGCCTTTTTGCCTGGACTGAGAGCAGGAGTGGAGCTTGCTTTGTTGTACACAGAAAGAAACAGAGCCTCTTTTGGGGGTAATAGCCACAAAATTCTCCCCATTGAAGTTTTGGTGTTAAAATGAGGATTTTTATTAGAAGAAAACCCTGGCTTTAAAAGAGCGACTTCCCACCCCATTCTTATTTAGCACAGCTGTCTCTTTCACAGTGATGAAGGTTTGTAATTTAAAAAGGCTGTTATGATGTTGTCTGTTTATAATGGAACTCTATTTTTGATTGCATGTTTGCAGCACAGCATGGGGGTTGTGGAATTTTGCCATTGCTTTTTATTCTGTTCCAGACAACCTTAGTGTGTTTGATTTTGTTTGAAACTTAATTTCTTCTGATGAAATTCCAGCCAATGGCATGATTGTGGGTTATTGCACTTGTTTGTGGAGAATGTGAGCTGCAGCTCGCTGTATTTGTTTGTTGCCATTTTTCCTTGCAGAGTCAAGGCCAGTGTGAGGTGTTCAGTGCTGGCCTACACAGCTGCCCGGGGGCTGTGCCCTAGGTACCAGCAAGAAGAGATGTTTGAACAGTGGCCTGACCTCTGCTGAAGCACAACACTTGCAAAACCTTGACTTTCCTCATCTGTAACTTGAGTGATGAGTCACTCATTTAGCAAAGAGCTGCAGCACTGAAGGTTTTTGTTCTGCTGCCAAGAGTTGGAGAGGTTGCAAGGGAAACAGAGCAGGATCTTAGACTGATCCACACTCACTTCCTTGAAGTCCAGTGACCGAGGGAGAAGTTTGAGGGAGACCTCTGAAATTCAAGTTGAAAATACTGAGGGTTACTTACTATCTGTCCCCACAGCTTTGCTGACCTCTGCCTGAGAGGAGGTGCCAAACACCTAAGGGGAGTTAAATGAGTCAGTAGTAGCTAAGACTGCTTGTAGCTGTTTGTACAACTGCAGTGCAGATTCCTGTTACCTGTTGATGTCTCTGGCTTGTAAACTACTGATCAGGTGCTGAAACTGCTTTTGCTGAAAAGATCTTGAAATCCCACATGGAATTAGAGAAATGTCTAGGTTTTCTGAGGATTAGTATTGCTCAGTCAGGAAAGCTTTTGGTAGGACTTTTCAAAGATGTAATGAAAATTGCTGAGGTTTAAGACTGGTGAAATTTCCTATGCTGGTGGCTGGAGCTTTGTACTTTGTGATGATGATTGAGTGGAAACTCCTTCGAGTGTGAAGTAGGATAACAGCATGGTTTTTGCAGTGTAGTTACAGTTGTTAATCCTCACAATTCAGTGCCTTTTTGGTTAGGTAGCTTTTCTACTTGCACTGTGGGGTAGCTGATTTAAAAATAAAATAAAGAAACAATCCCCTCAAAAAGAATCTCTGTTGGGATCTAGTGAGAAGCCCATTGGAAGAATGCAGCTCTTGACAGCATAATCTGGACTGTGCTTTAGGGTGTGTGATCAAGATGGGCAGCTTGCCAGTGGTTGTAAAAAGATTTAAGGAAAGTGCAGCCTCTGAACTATGATGAAATGCCTTCTGTGATACCTGTTGGAGCTCCACTAACATTAGGAGGGAAAGGTAAGATTCACTGATGAGAGGAACAGTAGTGGATCATTTTAACAGGCCCTTAGGCACAAGCTTAGCTGTGCAGGATGCCTAGGCTTTTGAACAAAATTCAAAATATTCTTTGTCCTTGCTTCATAGCAATGGTATTTTCAGACTTAAATGTCCCTGGTCACTTTACCCTTGCTTGCTTTGGTTGTGACTGACCAAATCCAGCCTAAATTATATAAATGTGTGGAATTGGTAGTGTGATATAAGCTGAAAATGTGCTAGACAGCATTAGAGCTGTATTTTTTCCTAGAGATGTCAAACATGTAATTAGTTTAGTTACTAACTTAATGATTAAAATTCAGCAGTTTTATGCATAACTTACATAAAGAACTGTGTAGACACAGAGTTTGTGGTGGCTGGGAGTGGGGCTGGCCCAGCCTCATCCCCCGTGGGTACAGCTGTGAGCAGCACTGACAGCAGCGAGCCATGGAGTGCCCAGGGGCACTGACCAACCTCAAAGGGAACACAGGTGCCGTGCATGAACATGAGGGGGATGAAAGGTGTGGCTAAAGAGCAAGGAGGACTGAGGCTTGAAGCCTTCTGAAGTGGTAGGGTGTTATTCTGTGTGTTGTGGCTGTCTTAACTGCAACAGAACTGTCTCTTACAAAGTTGGAAATGAGGTAGGTGGACTAACAAAATTTTGCCATCTAAGTTACAATTTAAGATAGTTCATAATTAATATACTCTCCAAATTGCTCTACAAACATTCAGAAATCATGGTGAGGAACAGAGAGTAGAAGCTGCTAGGAAACTACTTTGTTTAAATTGCTTGTGAATTTGTGGAAATAACACCTTCAGGTAGTTAAGTGTTGTTGTATCCTGAGTTTATCCCATTACACTTTTGTGTGGGTACCTCTTCTAATCAGTCACTGTAGTGCAAGCAAGAAATTTTCTAGAAATGTGCATGTCAGTACTTAGTTGTTCATGGCTGTTTATTTAGACAGGTATCTTTTGGGATTTAATTTTGCAATGCCCGCAGCAGTGTGTTTGAGAGAGAGAAGTGTGAGTAGTATTGAAAGTGCGATTGTTGGTTCATTTTGTTCTCATTCTCTTTTTGGACCTGCTTAGGGTCCCCCAGAACAGTTTGGATCAATGTTCCCTACAGGTTGAGAATTACAGTACTTGGGAATATTTAAGAAACAATCCCCAGTCATGTGCATAATTACAGGCCTTAACAGAGGTGTAGAATTCCTCCAGATCCTTGTGTAGGTTGTGATAAGAAACCCTAAAATTTCTTAGGGTGGAGAAAGCCTAAGTGAAGCCTAGTGAAAGCCCTAAGTGGAGCCTCCCTAAAAGCTTGGCTTTGGCTGGTGCCATTCAGATTGTATCTGTGTGAGGTGGAGAGGATGGTGACCATTACAATTCCACAAGGAGCTGCAAGGACCTGGCAGCATGTAACAAGCTTCAGTATCACTGTTGACATCACTGTGAAGGATGAGAATTCTCTCCTTGTTTTGCAGGTGCAGAACGTGAGCCTTGGTTAGCTCAGAGTTGTGCAGAAGTCTGATATATGGAGAAAACTTCTGTGTAATGCAGTTAGATTGTAAAATAAGCCTTCAGCCTGACTGTAAATGTGTGAGAAGCAAAGGAAGAACATTATGAGAAAATATCAATATTTAATATCCTGCCTTTGCTAGATAGAGAAAATTAAGCATGGATTCCTGGGCTACATTACCATGTTCTGCTGAATTGCTGCTGTTGCACTCAGAAAGAATATGAATATTAAATATTTGTCATTTTTGGAGATGGAGTGCTAAATCCACTACAAGTTAAATTCTAATAATTCAAGCAAGATGGAAGCTGAGGCCTGCTTTAAAATATACATTTAGTGAAATGCCAGGGTTCCCTGGCTTTCATGAGGCTTTCATGTTGGTTGATCTCTGCAAAGGAGTTGCAGGACTACAAAAAATAAATAAATAAATGTTCCTTGATGGTCTTTAATTTAAATAGTGCTTACACATAGGATATAGCTTTACCCATTAAAAAGAGAAGCTGCTTTTCTTGACAACTGAAATGATAAAGTACCATAACATTGCAGAGTAGAAATAGAAAAATTACACAACTTAATGAATTGCCTTTATTTGAAGTTAGTGTATAATTAATATTATTTAGAAAGTCAAAAAAGAGAGAAATCTTTTATATAAATCAAAAGTAAGGCATTTTTGTTTTCTAATCACATAAATCACTGTACATATTATCCCAATGTATAATATCAGATTGTATTAATCCTAACATTCATAGCAAAAATTGTCAGAATATTTAGTGTTTTACTAATTTTTTTGTGAAATTTACTTACAACATTTAATTATTTCGATCACACATTCCATTGCATGTCAGAGCTGGAAAATGCATTATCAAGTCTTGTAATAAAGTCCATATTTTTATATATCTTAATTTTTTGTGACTAAAATAGAAGTGTTTGAATTAATTTAAATTAGTAAAACATTTTAGGTAAAAGCATCTGCTGTAGGCATAGGTCCTAATTTGGCAGTATTACAATCAAAAATCATTGCATGTGTTCTACTTGTATTCTATCAGTTCATGACTTACACCTGATGGATGCCATACAGGTTTTGGTCTCACAAGTTGGTGCATTTCATTTGAATCCTACTGTGTGCCCATTAGCAACTATGATAGTGCAGTTTGAAAAAATTATTTAGGGATTTAATCCTTTCTATTTTATCACGGTTAATTTCTGCTTTCTATGATAAATATCAAAAACTTTTTCAATACTTTTTATAAAATCAGAAGAATTTCTTCTTTGTGTGCTCAAAATATTTGCTGTCTCATATGACATATAGGTAGATTTTCCTTCTTTTGCCTGTACTGGAGTGTAACTCCAGCAGGGACCATTTTTTTTTTTCTTCTAATTCTTTGCTTTGGATTTTTGAAAAAAAACCTGTCAATTATGAAAGTTTTAGATTTGCATTAAACGAGTATGTCTTTGATGAACCATTGCCATTAAAAATGTAGCTGTTGGAATCAAGCAAGGCATATTCCAGGCACTGATGTTTTTCTAAGAATAGAAAGTCAGTACATTCTTGTGGTTGCCTCTGACCATTAAGACTGGAGGAAGGTTTTTGGAGAGAATTTCTAGCCAAGCCATGTACAGGTAATCAGACACTGCTCCTTTTCTTGCCACAGGGAGGCTCCTGTTTGGGCAGAGGGAGAAATAAAATTATCATTATGAAGGCAGGGGTAGCCCAGGCTTTTCATTAAATACTAAGCAGAAAACATCACTGTTCATATACAACTCTGATATAAGTACTCTAAAAGATTGTTTTCATATCATAAGGCCTTAATTTTCAAGCCCCTGCTCACCTGATTGTACTGGATATTAACTGCTTTTGATTGTAGCCTTAAGCTGGTAAAGACTATTTTTGGGGCTATAAAACTCACACATAGTATGTTCTTTTAAAAAGGCAACAGATGCACAGTTTTGCAGTCCATCAGTCTGTTTGCTGACTTGCAGTTACTATGAGATGGGAGTTTTAAAATATGGGTCAATTTGTGGTAAGCACTATATGACCACTCCTTTTTTTGAGACTGAATTAATAGAATTCTAGAGGTTTTTCTGTGCATCACAAGCACAAGCTAATTTATTGAAGCTGTGTACAAAAAAAATGTGTCTGTAAATGAAGATTCTGGAAAGGGTCTTTTTGGGTAATTTTATTGGTGACCTCCTTTCCTTTATACAATTGCTTCATCATCAGGAAAGATTCATACTCAGTGCAGTCCCAGAAAAGCATCAGTCCAGATGCAAGTCCTCCAGAAGGTACTTAAAAGATTACTTTTGTGCTCAGTGAATTAACACAAGGGTTTGTGTAGCTCCAGTCCAGAATCCCATTACACATTATTTTTAGAATCTAAAATGTTGCAACTCACAGGACAATGAGGTTGGCTGCTCTCGAGTGCTCCTGTAAGAGTTCATTCAGACGGACTTGGCGGTAACTCTGATTAAACACAACAGGAAAAGAAAAATATCAGTTAGGTCAGTGATCCTCAGCTCTGGTGTCTTAGGGACTTCTACACTCCCCTTGCCTGTAAGATTTTCTGCTGCTGCTTTGGCAGCACTGGAAACCAGGTCTGCTCTGAGGTCCAGAGTCTCAGCCATGGCAAAATTTGAGGCTAAGCCACACTTTTTGATTGGTGTAGTTATATTAGGGCTACTTTAATGGTTCACCTCTGTGTAAGGTTTCCTGGGGATAAGGATTATTTTTGTTCTGAACTTACTTTATGATTGAGCTCAAGCCCTCAATATTTTTATGGCTTAACCACAACTCACAGTGAACAAGAGACCAGGGCAGGTTTATGTAAGATACATCTATCTTAACTGATTTTTGTAAATTATTTTCTCTTTCCCTAGAGAAAGTAAAAAGCAGATTTTTCTCCATTCAGATCTTAAATCTTCCTTCTCTACAGAAATGTCACTGTTCTTGTACATGTTATATAGGTAAGAACCCTCAAAATGTAGCCAGCTGTTAGCTCATGAGAATCATCCTATAACATCACCCCTTAGCTGTGCTGCCAGGTTATCAGTTGAATTGTAACTATGTTCTAATGTCCTCTGAAAAATTCCCAGAACTGCCCTACTTCTGAAGAGAATGGACATGTCTTTGGAGATGTGTAAGCTGAACTTTTTGTTGCTGTTCTTGTTTTACAGAGTAATTTGGTATTTTCATATTGCTGACTCTCTTCAACTTTTGAGGAATTTTTCTGGTTCCTTAATTAGTGACCTAGACAAGACCAAGCCTAATCACGTATTTTTTTTCTGTTGTATCCTCATTAGTTCTGCATGCAAGTGTCTGTGATTATATTCCTGTTATCTTTTATACTGAAGTGTTTTAAGGGCTCTGACTTTCACTTTTTGATAATTTAAGGTGAGAATAATTCTAAGGTTTTCTGCCCATAGGCGACTGTATAACCTTATACTGATTATCAGCTCTGTGACGAGGGTAGCACAGTGAGCAGTCAGTCTGCTTCCCAGCTGCTGCAGTCAGTAGTGTAGTGTGTTATCTTAAATCATCATTGATTTCTGCTTATGTTAATATGGCAGGCTGTGACTTCTGGCAGCTCTGAGCTCAGAGTTGCAATCCTTGCTCTGTTGAGGAAGTTACCAGCACCATAAAGTGGAGATAACTAAACTCCCAATGTACTCAGGTTAATTCTACAGGAATCATAACTAAAATTGGTAGATTAATCCTCTGTGAGTTTCAGGAAAACTTGTCTCTTAAGGGTGAAGGAGTTTGCATCTTTTTGTCACTGGCTTGATGAATCCTGGTGGTTCACTGGTAAAAAGGTATTTTCCCAGCAAATGTGAAGAGCAGACTGGGCTGTAATTCACCCAGTGGATCAGCTAGCATCAGCCTTGAAGTTCCTCTGAGCTGCAGGAGAGCTTCTGCATGGTAGACTGGTTTAGTCTTCACTCTGCCATTGAGGTAAGAATTCATGCTCAACCCTGCCTTTGGAGAAATTTCTAGCTTAGTTGAAGTGTCTGGATTCAGTTCTAAATTGCCCAAAGTGGTGAATGTTTGGAACTGCACCCTTTAAGAGATTCAAGCTCCGAAACAGTGGAGCCATTTAATAAACCTCAGCAGACCCAATTAGCTCAGGCTCAGTGCAGTAACTGTGTGGCTTCTGGTTCAGAGGTGGTTTTCATCTGGCTGGCTTTGATGTGGGCAGAGCGTCTCATCAGCCTGGAAAATACTGTGTAAACATGCCAAGGTCTGAGAGCTCAATAATGCAATCATAACACACCTCCGCAGTGTTTACAATATAAATCCAATCTGTAAATATCAAATACAGGTTTGTACATGTCATGTTTTTAATGCCATACCTGTTATTTCACTTTTTTTACTAATCGCTTCAAACATCTGGAGGGTAAGAAAAGGTACATATGTTAAAAAGTAGGGAGGCTTTACCTTCTCCTTGAATGCTTCCAGCTCTGCATCTGTAATTTTCCATGGAGTCTCTCGCTTTAATTTCTCAGCAGTTGTCATATCTTTGCAGCTTTCATGGAGGCGATAGGGTTCAATCATCTCTTCAAAGAATTTCCAGCTGAAACAGGAATTACAAAGGAGGCCTTGCTGCAGGGTATGAACTCACTAACTTATTTCAGTCACTGTGTATGACGGGCCTCACTGATAATAATTATAGCTGAAAAACATGCAAAATCTTTAACTATTCTTTGCTACATTGTGCCCCAAGTTATATCTGTGCCACTTCTGTATGTTTGGGTTATTTGAGAATAATTAAAAGGTTATTTGAGGATAATTAAACACTGCATTTAGCAGAGAATTTTCTGCATTGTCCTGGTTCTAGCAAAAATACTGAAATGAGTTTTACAGTAACTGCAAACTGCAGTATGTTGGTTGCTAATATTAACAATGAATATGGGTCTCCTCATGGATATTGAACATTTTATTATTGTTTCAGCACTAGCTGGACCAGTGACCTCACTGGTATGGTTTTAATGCAATGGATAAACAGGTGATACAAATTGCCTATTACAAGGGGCTGAGGGAAACACTGTAGGTTTTTTTGCTGTAGGTGGACTCAGAATTGTGTTCAGATTTTCTCTCTGAATTTTCAGTTGTTTCTTGAACTTTTGAATGTTTTCATCTAGGGAGTCTTATTGCCCTTCAGTACTTCCTTGCTTGCCCACTGTTGAAAATTCACAGAGGCCTCAGGGAGTTTCTTTTGTATGGATGTGGGTGTATTTCTCTGAGCACTTGGTGCTGACAGGCCTTGTTGTGAAGTGAAGCAGACTGGGCACAGGCTGGCTTTGGCTTTGTATGGCCAGGAAGCCCAGAGATGGGTTAAAGGCTGTGGTATGCAGCATTTAGTGTTGCAGTTGCTAAGTTGTCAGTGTTTGTCAACATCCTCACTGTCTGTTTCAGTATGTAAAATAGTGTTAAGCCTCTTATTATTCATTAAATAGATGGAGTGCCAGCTGGAAGAGAGATACAATGGTCTGTCTAGCAAGTGTCTGGCATATAACTCACTTTTTTTCAGTTCAGATAGTGCTGATGCAGCAAATGTATGTGGCTCTTTATGTTGATGCCAGATATTAATTCTTTTTGATAGCTTTTATTTATATAAAATCAGTGCATTGTACTGGAGGAAAAACAAGACATATATTGCACAGTTCTTTATATGATTAAAAGATTTTACTTGAGAGATCAAGAGAGCATTAAAAGGGGACTTTAGGTATCTAGTTATAAAACCTCTATGTTCTTTAGTTGCATTTCTTCAGTCAAAATCTCCAATGGTCCATAGAAACTCTGGTGAGTCCTATATTGCTTTTGCAAAGTTTTGTGTGTGTAGAAATGGGACACAGAATGATGAAGAGCCTAACCTGGGATTGCACTCGAACCCAGAGGAAAGGCTTTGGTTGGAGTAAGGAATGGGATGGAAGAGAGTGCAGCAAGGGGGCACATTTTCAGAGGTGTTTTATGGCTAAGAGCAATACTGTGAATTGAATTTAGGATTCAGTTATCCCTTGAACAGCCTGCTATGTACCTTTTTCTACATAAGCAGAACAAATAGATGATTTCTATGGAGATATGCTTTAGAAAACAAGGACTTAAAGTTTTGGGTTGTTTTTTAAATTTAGCTAACACAGTTGGAGGTGGAGCTTTTTGAGCATTGTTTTACCAACTTCCTAACCTCTGCTTAAGAACATTAATTCTATAGCTAAGTTAATTTTTAAAACTATTAAGCCTTCATTATATCTGAGTGATAGGGGAACATTATAATGTTGACCTCATGGAAGAGAGGAAGTATGCTTGTGTTTGACCAGAAAAGTGTTATGAATTTATTGTAAAACCCAGAAGGCTGAGTTGACAGTGATGGCAAATTTACTGGAGAATTGTAACTGAATGGAGTCTATTGCAACCTAAATAAATATGAGAAGTCATCATAAAATGTCAAATTTAGTGGCTTATAAGTATGGTGTCTAATTAGTCTTTACAACATAAAGAAAAAGACTACACATGATTTTGACCCTTTAAGCTCTGCTTGTTAAAAGGTTGTTTTCTTTTTCCTGCTCTTGGTATGATTACAAAATTATTTACAATGAAGTAACAGTGTTATTGTTCTGTTGTGCTTTGGTTTTTTTTTCCCTTTTAATTTTCAACATAAAAGAAAAAAGCTCTAGATAAATGCTGGCTGCTAAATAGTGGATTTGGTAATGCTTCTTACCTCTCTTTGTTGGGCTTTATATTGATATCACAAATGATATTAATATCAGCAAATTTTATTCTGAATTTGCTTAGGAGTGAAGCCATCCTGAAAACAAAAGAGAGAATGTTTTATCGCTGTACTTTGGAGTGCCTTATATCAAAGTACACTTGTAAATGAGTTAGACAACTGCATTTTATATCTTATCTTTAACTATATGACAAATTACTTTAAATGCTTTAGTGTTGCAGTTTCTAATTGCAAAACTGGATTAATGTGATTGCTGTACCATAATTCATTTAACTGATGATTGATGAAAATCACAAAGTAAAAAGAAATTAGTAGCAGACAGAGGGCAGGGTGTTTACATTTTTGGGAAAACAATGGTACTTTAAGTATTCCCAAAGGCTTGATTTATAAAGGAAGAATAGTCAATTTACAGTAGGTCAAAATTCTCCAATACTCACAGAAGGCTTCTGCTACTCTGTTACTGTCAGAATGCAGTGGATGGAGTTTTACAATACTGGTAGTGCATGTGTTGGTCAAAATTTGGTCCAGAAGGTCCAATACTTAAAGAATATTCATCTTTTTCATTTATGAATTTATATTGATCTACTTGCATGTTGTCTTTATACATGTTCATAAAAAAATATTTGCTTTTCTGCCCTTCCTTGGCAGAAGGAATAGTTTATAGTTTTTTGTGTGTTTGTGTTGAGGATAGAGAAGTTTAATTAGGTTAGTTTTGCCCTTGTTTGAACCATGGTCAGGATCTTGTTGTTCTTTCCCATACCTCCTTCTCCCACCTCCTTTTTTTGTTTCTGTTTTTGGTATGTAAGGTTTGGATTTTGAAAAGGTCAGAGAGTTCCTAGGAGCAAACCATGGTAGAAATACATATTTGTTTATGACCTGAGAGTTTACTCTTTCTTTTAATGTATTTATATAAAAAGAACACACAGCTTGTATAAATCTTGATGTCCCTGGTGGCAATCCCTGTTTTGAACACGATAAAGAGCAAAATCTCAACTTCTGTGAAAAGGTTTTAATATTTGGGGAATTACATGCTAGTAAAAGTCCAGTTAAATTTGACTTCTGAATTCAAAATACATGGCTGAAATTGTACTTGGATGATTTAGTATTAGATCTGCCTAGAGGAATCACCCAGCCCAGATTTGTCTCTTTGAAGGCTTTTGCATGTGGCAGGTGGGCCATGTTTTGAGGAATGCTGGTGTTTAGGTAGCAATACAGACACGTAATATTTTCTTGGGGACAAGCTGGGTCTTTGCTAGTTGTCCTGATCATGCTGTTTACTCTGGCCTTTGTGGGACAAGCAGTGTATGCAGGTGTTAGAACTGCCTCTGTGGAAACTGCCATGTTTTGACAAATCCCATTTGCTGTCAAAACTTTCTACTTCCAGCAAAATTAGGTGACTAGAGGGTTCAGGTTCAGGAGCCTGTTTGCAGTTCTGAGCAGCCAAGACTGGGCAGACTCTGGAAGGGGGCAGAGAACACTTCCCAGCAGATCCTTGAACAGCTCTAGGGCTTTTTTAACCAATTATAAGGACAGTTTGTACAAACACTTGTGAATCTCTTCTCCAGAGGTACATTTACTTTAGAGTACTGTTTATAACTGTACTCTAAAGTAAATGTACCACAGTGGAATAAAGTTTGCTCTATGTGTTCCCTTTTGCTTTAAGGGAACATCCTGTGGCAGCTGCCTTTCCAAGGCACTGTGTTGTAATGCTAGTGAAGCTGGTGATTCTAACTCCTGTCCTTGCACCCCTCTCACTTGTTTGCCACTGGAGTTTTGGCTGGACGTGTTTTTAACTATTTACATGGTGCTTCTGCTCTTTGTTAAGAAGTCACTGACTTTCATACCAAACTGAGCTGCTTCCACTGGTGATGAAATGGCTGTGCCTGTAATGTGTGAAGTGCTTAGGAAGGAAAGGTCCTACATGCAGTGGTGATAAAAATAAATTTGTATTAATACCTTTCATTTGCTCAAAGGCAAATGATTATGAAATGATGATTATGAAATCTAGATTTTTTTTTAAAACTGAGTAAAATCAACTTGGCCTTAAAGTTGATTAACTTGCTCTTTAACTTCTTTCTATTTTACCACAGTTAATCACATTTATGTGAGTTATCTGTCTATGCTATTTGCATGTGAGAGCTTCATGTGCAATTTCACTTCCTGTTACCTGGACAATCTCATGTAAATCCCATAAAAGTAATTATATTCTCATTAAGAGTGCAGACTGCTCTTCTCAGAGAAGGGAATATGAGCTATTAATGGGAAAAAGTGCTGGATGTGAGTTTCCTTTGGTAATCACCATTTGCAGAGCCTTAAGGGCTATGCCATAAGCTTAACACCTTTCAATCAAGTACATTTTTTTTTCATGCTGCCCACAGTACAACAAACCAGTTGTGCTGAAAATTTCCCACCTTCCTGCTCTATATGCATTATATTCAGCATCAGTTCTAATTCTTTAAACAAGTGAGACAAATAAAGTTATATTTACACTAGTTTTTCTTCTTCAATCCTATTGACTTTTCCTCCAGTGAAGATCCTTAATTTACAATTCTTCCACTTCTTCCTGATAGTTAGAATGTAAGGAATTAGGATTGTTAGACCTGGAAGAGCACAGAAAATTGGAGGAATGTCAAATTAGTGCATTGTATGGTAAAAAATTCCATCTTTCACTTAAGCAGTGTTGGATGTAAGTTAATTTTAAAACATTTAATCCTGACAGAAAATTGATTATGTAAGCTTAATAAAAACCAGTTTTATGCAACTTCCCAAGTCTGTTTTTATATTTGGTAACAGAGGAATCTCTCTCTGTGTGATTCTTACTCAAATTCCTTACCTCCATCATCGAACAGCCACCAAATGTCAATTGTACCTTTTCCTTGCTTCTTTTTAAATTGAGTGCTGGCTTCTAGCAGCCTCTGATTGAATTCACCCACGTGCATTGACTGTATGGTGTTAATGGTGCTCTCTGTAATGAGAAAGAAAAAAATGTGGAAGGATATCTGATAAGTGAGGCAATAAGTAGCTTTAGGGAGCCAAATGGAGGGAAAGCTTCAGGAAAATGAACTGTTTCTGACATAATTTCTAGCCTTTAAATCTGAAAAAAAGGTACAGAGTAGATGCTTTGGACTTTTAATTTTCTCACACACACAAACCAAAGCTTGTATAACACATTGTCACTAGACTATAACATTTTGAAAAAGGTTACCTGATTATTTGTTCTCTGTCTCTTTTTAGTTAATGTAAAATTCACTGGGGCCTTAAAAAGCAACTGGGAAATATGTGATAGATTTTAGAAGTAAATGTGTCATTTTGCATCATTTACAAGCTTGGCTGTGTTGTAAAATACAGAGCTCCCTGAAAGGTACACTCAGTGTGGGTGCAATGAGCTGATGGGGTGCAGGGGCAGCTTAGGTGAAGCTGGAATTTAGGAAACACAAGCACATAAGGATGTTTCCCTATGCTGACATGGTCACTGATAATTGGAAACAAATTTTGGTTCTTGCTGTTTGCTTGGCTGGCTTGAAAAGGTACAGTCCTGAATCTGTACTAACAATGGCTTCTCTCATTCCACCTTTTGAGGCCTCTGGCTTTATTACTGCTTCTCTTTCAATGATTTGAAAGAGATGGTGTCAGAGCAGTATTCTAAGTGGAGCAAACAGGCTTCTTTAGAGGTTTTACTCTGATCTGCTAGGTTCTGAAAATGCTTTTTTGGTTTTCCTGTGTTTCTGGAGTATGTCCAAAGCAGTTAATGGCTTTCCTCTACCGTTCTAGCATCTCTGCTGGGACATGAAACGACTCTGGGGAGTATGAACATAAAAACAAAACAGGTGGGGCTATTTATTAACATAATCTATCTAATACAGAGAGTCACAATGTGTAATATGTATTTACTTTATGCATTTCTCAACTAAATCAAAAAGGGAAGTTGAAACAGGGAATTGTCATAAAAATATGTTCTACTGAAACAAAATCAACTGAAGCCTGCCAGCTGAAGAATAATGGCATTTTATGTTCCCAGTCTGTAGATCTTCCTGGCACCTGCAGGAGTTGCATGCACAGCCAGATGTAATTGTCTCTGCAGGTGCAAACTCTCAAAATACATGTCTGTGTACAAGCATGGCTTCAGGTGGGTCATTATCATTACAGACTAGCAGTTGTGAAATGAGACCTTAAATTGGGTCTGTATCATTTCACTATATCTGAAATGTAATATTGACTTCATCACCTACACATCAAGGCGTTAGTTATTTGACAGTATGCTGTGTATGTACTTTCAGTACTTTTTACCACCTTCACTTGTGCATTCTTATGAAATCGTGCTTAGACTATGGAGCAGTTGTGCTATTTTTACCTGTTTTTCAGCTGTGTATTGAGTTTGTGTGTGTGTATATTAAGTAATGTAAGAATGCTTGTTCCCTGCATATTGTGCATATGTTCCTGTTTTCTTTAGAGGAGGGGAAAAAAGCTTAAAAGCTTTTTTTCTGTTTAAAAGCTTAAAACACCCTATTAAAAAGACAAAAACAGCCCCAAAACCCCCTCAACCAACTTGTTCTGAATTCCTCAAGCTTTAATAACCATGTTCTGTTTTTGTCAAGTAGCAGTGAAGATAAGCTGAGCTGAGAGTTTGTCTAGCAAATGAGGGGAGATGGTTGTGCTGCAGACAGCCTGTCCTGTGAGCAGAGCATGTCACTGTGCTGCGTTACAGGGCTTGGCCACCATGGTTTGCACAAGGGAGGTTCTGTTCCAGGGGCTTCTGTGTGGCTCAGGAGTTTTTGGCTTGGAGTAAATTCCAGTTTGTATATTGGTAAAAGTGTGATGCATGGAAGGGTTGGGGATAAGTTGTCATTTTGGGACTTACCATTCTTTGTTTCGTGTTTTGAGATATTCAGTGTGCTGGCTTTTTTGAAGAATCCACAGATGCCTCTTTTTCCTTCTTCAAAATCATTTTCTTTAATGGTGGCTTCGAGTGCCAATCTCTCCTGCTCCAGTTTCTCTAATTCCTCTGTATATTAGAAAAAGTAAGAGAACTGGTAAGACATTGCTGCCTTTTAAATTAAATCCCTTACTGAGCTAATGGCAATGATGTAATTGGTGTTGTGATACTTTGTAGACAATGTAAAGCTCCTGGTATGAAAGTTTCTCTTAAGATGCTTTTTCTTTGCAAACCAGGAAGGGAGGGAAAAGTAAGCCAAATTTACCTCTGGAAGCCCTAGCTTGGGATGCCTGTGCCTACAGCACTGTGGTGTGCCAGGTGCTCTCAGGTTGTCTCTTCCAAATTCAATTCAGTATTATGACATTTTATAGTTACATGAGATATTATTTATTGAGTTATGTTTGTGGATGTTTAGTTGGTTTCTTTAGCCAAGAATTTGAAAAGACATAAGGAAAGCTGTTTTCCTACACTGAGGAAGCTGAGGTATTTAGTTCTAGCCTGTGGGTCTCTTTTCTTAGAACAAAGTCTCATGGTTTGTACTTTGAGATTCTCAGAAATACATATGGATCCTGAATATGCAGTCATTCTCCATGCAGAAATATTTTTCATGGTTTTTTTTTAAGCACTAGTTGCAAAGATGTAAGATATTGGCCAATCAGTTCTGTAAACTTAGTAATATAAAAGAACAATTTCATCTCAGCATTATTATGCTTTTGCTGAGAAAAAGGTACCATGTTATTGTGGAATATATTATGGTGAGGCACTAATTAATATGATTCAGGCATTTGCCTGCAGAAAAAGTATTTCATAAGGAAATCTTCTATTTGAGTAATAAATTAACTAAATGTGAGATAAGTTCATTTAAGACATTGTGTTAAAAAAGTGGAATAAACCCTTGTTAGACAGACATTTAGTTCTGTTAGCACTCTCAGTTGCCAACAGAAAGATTATACTTTCTTTTAGTTTTTAATCAATGACAGTCTCATACTTCTGATTATTAGACATGGTGATAGCTACAAACTTAATGGTTATTCAAAACTAAAATTTCAGTTTTTCTATTGAACAGAATGCTCTACCAAGTATAAGAGAACACAATGATCATTCTTTTCCACTACAATGACTCTGTATCTGCTTCAAAACATTTCTTTGTATTTGAGGATCCCCCCTTAATTTTCTTACTCCTTGTGTCACAACACTTGGAGAATATTTGCTCATTTGTAAGATTGCAGAGTTGTTTTCACTGTATTACAGGTGTTCCCATGACTGTATATTTTGAGCACTCAGTTTCTGACTCGAATCAGGCAGAGATAGGCAGATACCTCTCAGAAATCACCGAGGGTGAAGACAAGGTTGATTATTTTGGAATCTTTTCTGAGTCCCTGCAGTTTTGCCCCGTGGTCTCCAAGCACATCAAGCTGCCGGTGTGAGGGAGCGCTCATCTACCCTTGTTCCTTAAAGGAGTCTCTGGTGCCTTTGATTTCCTTGGGGGGTTCGCGCCTTACCCGATGCCGTGCTGGCGGCGGGCGGGCAGCAGGCGGCAGCAGAGAGCCGCGGGCCCGGCTCGGCCGCAGCGGGAGCGCCGGGCCTGGCCTGGCTCGGCCTGGCAGTTCCGGGGCAAACAGGGCCGGCGGGAGAGCTGCCCTGCCGGAACCTAGGGAGCCGTTCCGCCCTTGCCACCCCAAGGCATGTCTCCCGAAATGGTGGTGGCATGGCGGAAGGGTTGCCCTTTCCCCCTGGGATGTGCGCTGCTAACCTAAGGAAGAATGAACAGAAAGGGGGGAAAGGGAACTGATACTTCCTGCGGATTTCAGATTTTTGTAGGGGTGGGAACTCTGTGGGACTCAGTTGCACAGAGATGGTACCAAAAGTACAGCTTCCTATTTCCTGTCTGTCCCAGAGGTATCAGGTAGGCAGACAGGGCAGTTGTGCCATGAGCAGGACGGAAACATGCAGCAGGGTAACTGGTTGCTGTGGCACAGTATGATTATCTTGCTTTAGTCTGTGCCTGTGCTGGAACTGCTTTGGGAGTTGAGTTCTCTGGTGTGCAGAGCCCCTTATTGTGTGAGGCTTGGACTCCTGTCACTGCCAGTGATCAGCAAGGATTTCAGGCGGGATTTAAACTGCACAAGCAAGGATGAACTGTGGAAGCTGTGCATGTAGGAACTATTCTAGAAAGCAGATGGTGACTTCTGAGTGTCAGAGTCTCCCTTATGCTATGCATCCAACCAGCAGAGCTATTCAGCTGTCGAATCACTACATACCTTGAACCTGAAGGACCTGTGATATATCAAATCCTTGGCTAATTCTGATGATAATTACACCAAGCTCAAAATCAAAGGCATCACTGGAAGGAAAGAAAAGGAAGAGTAAACATGGTTTTACATTGTGCATGTTGATGAGGAAAGCTATTTTGAAAAGATGCTGGAAGTGTTCACAGAGAGGACAGACTAGGTAAAATTGCAGAAGGAATTGTCCCAGATAAATTTGTAGTACTCCTCTTCCCTCATTTAAAAAGAGGTTTGATTGGGCATGGGAACAGATCAGCTATTCCTGAAATGGGTCTTTCAGACTGCGCTTTTCTAGGAACTAGGTTGCTATAGGGTATTTTTTTCCCCTTCTCTGAGGAAATAACAAAGCCAAGGTGGGTTTTGTTGCTCTGTAATTTGTTTCAGCTTTACAAGTGAATTTTGAGCAAGCATCTATGAGAAGCCTGTTCTAAAATGACTGTTTCCCAGCTAAATCCCAACCCACAGAGCTGCTGAGCCTTAGGCACACATGAGATTTGAGGCAAAGCTCTTCTTCTGTCTCTTAGGCTTAAAAGAAGAATTCCATGATGTTCTCTTATTCCCCTAGTATGTACATTAGCATTGTTTTTCTCTGAGCTCCTGGCCACTAAAAATGGAAAAATACAGTTCTGCAAAAGCACTGCTGACAGCAATGCAGCTTCTTTAGCATTGTCAAGCCACATCAGCTCTGATGGTGCCAGGTGTTTGCTAAGCAGATCCTACAAGGTGTGGGAAGCCAGTGAGTCTTTTTTGGTGGACCATAACTTCAGCCTCAGAGCCCAGGTTTGTACCTATGTCCTTGCATTGTTTCTAGACATGAAATTCTCTATGGAAATGCTACATTTATCTAGACTAAGAGGAGTGAAAAAGGAGGTACTGAGCTGACTTACTGTATAATGCCCACATAGTTCTCAACTTGAGTGGCAGGTGCACTTCTCCAGTCCTTCTTAAATCCAATCACCAGCGTGTTTGGTTTCATTCTACCCAAGCCTGAAGCCTGCCAATATTAAAACACTGCTTGAGAGAGGTACACATACATGCTTTCACTGTAAATGGAAAGTAATGGCAAAAGATAACTGAAGTAATGTTCTGGAGACACAACTAGATTGCATTTCATGAATGCCCTTCATGCTCATACCCATGCAGAAAGCAGAAAGATTAGCTTTAAATCATTCCAACTAGAAATTATTTTAGATGACAGAAGTGTAGTTTTGCTAAATTAGCATTCATTTGCATTTCTTCTGACATGCTCTCATTAAAATGGTTCAATAACTTGGAATCAAGCGGGAGTTCAAGAACTGTTTGTATTTTCATTCTGATATAATGTCATAAAGCTTTTATCAGCTTTGGAATACTCAGTAGATGAAGTGGGTCTGTAGTTTCTTAAAACATCTCAGATACACAGAGAAGGCATAGGCTCCTAAGAATATTTTTTTGCCTTGAATTTGGAAACTGTTGTTGTTTCATTTGATATGTTCTTTTCAAAAGATGATCCAAAATCAGCTGAGCATGCTTTGTAGATAAAATTATGGTTTATAAACAGGAAAAAGAAATGGTTTGGCAAGATGTTAGTTTGCCTTCAAAAGTGGTTCTGGGTGTTGAAACCTGGACAAGTAAGGGAAGTCAGATCTAGGTTCAGCTAGCCTAGTGTTTATAGAAATCTAAATATTCAGTGTGTTGGAAACCTGTGGAGACGCACAAAACACCAGCTTCTCCAGTCGTTACACTTGCCAACATTTTGCTACTAGCAACAGAAAATAGGTAAAAACTCTTGGAACCTTGGTGGGTTTTTTGAGGAGCACAGTTTATGTTGAAATCAGCAATTGTTGCCAATTTCCTTAGGTTGCAATAATGATGATATGGTTATCCTTCTGTTTGCTGGAAGGGAATGATTTGGGGTCCAGTAGTTGACTCTGTCAATAGTGCTTATGTAGTAATGGAAAGGAAGAGATCATCAGACTGTAGCAGTTCTCAAAACCATCAGAAAGATCTCCTGCTGAGACAATATATAAGCCCAAGATGAAGTGCCTTTGTGAGGCTTTTACAGAACAAAGGGATCTTTATTAATAGCATTTTATCTCGCTCAATTGTACTGTCCATTCAGCAAGTGTACAAAGAGCCCTGGTAGGACACCAGTGGGTGACTTACCCAGAGTATTTTAGTTGGCTCCCTACTGTCTCAGTTGGCACTGTTGTTTTTTCAGCAGTGTGTTGTGTTAAAATCATATGAATTTTCTTTATATTTTGCCTCAGTATCTATATGTTTAAATATTCATATATGTGAGAGGGGAAAGGAGATGGGAAAATGAAAACAAACAGTGTCTCTGTGCCTTCATTATGGCCATTTTAAATGGACTGTTGGAATTATGTCCTGTATTCTTAGAGTAATAGAAAAATATTGCAGACTTTTATTTAAATGACCTTCTCACTATTTGCAGAAAATGTATATTACACATTTTCAGTTTTCATTTATTGCCAAAACATTCTCAGATATTTAATATGCTGTGTACTACCAAACAATAGAATTGATTTGAAGTGTATCAAGTGTCAGCTGCATAGACATTGATATGTTGCCCTGTAGAAGCTTCTCTTTTTTCATAATAGTGCCTTGTATGCCTTGTCTCATCATTCCATAGCCCAGAATTAGATCTTTATGAAATAATCTGTTATGTAATATACGTGTAGCCCCTTTCTGTCTATAACATTACCCGTATATTTGTAGAGCTTCTTCACAAGCGATTAGTAATGTCTCACATAAAGGGATGCTTTGATGTACACTCTCCTGTGTGTTCTGTAAACAAAAAGCTTACTTGAAGTAGACTTTTGACTCCATCTCTGAAGCTGTCAGCTGCCACTGCTGCATAAAAGGCTTTTCTTTTGTTCTTTGTGAGCCAAGCCTGCTTTTTTTCCATGCCACTGTTCATCTCCTTAACACACAGCTTGCGTGGTCCCTGCATGAGACAGTATAATATTATTTTGAAGGCTTTGTATTGTACATCACACAGTGATTTTGAAGGAGTTACCTACTCTGCTGTGGGAGCAAATGGAGAGAGTCAGAAAAATGCCTTTCCAAAAAGGGTCCACAGAGATTCAGGCCTTTGAAATTATCTGTGCTGCAAACATTATTCACATTCTGTCTGAGAAGGCTGAGACTGTTAATGCTACTTAAATGCAGTGATTCTGACAGAGGAAGGAGTACTGTGGATTGTAACATCTTACAAAAACATCTAAGGTATGATAAAGCATCTCAGAGTGAATAAAGTCCCTCCCTGGCTTGACTATGTAAAAGTGTCTCAGCAGATCTAAATACACATGGTTAAGTTCTTGTCTACTGACATAAGAGAAAAGAGTTGATGCAATGCAATTAAAGATGCAAATGCCTTTGTTGCCAGTTTTCTTTCAGTAGTCATATGGTAATTTAATGGGGAAAAAAATCCATGTGCATATCCAAGTCACAAAACATCGATATAAATTAAGAAGGATTTGATGCTGGATGTATGAAGAGCTGGGAATAATAACTTGAACAATAAGCTTGAAGTTTCATTGTGAGTAAGGAGGGGAAATAAACAAGTTTTGCCCTTCTTCCCTGTCTCTCTAAGGAAAGCACCTGAAGGTGGTTTTGTAACTGGCTTGCACAATATGTTTCTGCTGGCCAAGGGCCAGACCCACCTCTCTCCCAGGTGCCTGTCTGTGTCCTCCCCTGCTCCTTCTCCTTTGCACCTGTGGAATGTTTGTGCGACTGTACAAGGAGTCCAGTGAATTTGCAGACTGAGGACTAACCCTGAAAAAGTATTTTACATGAAGGCAGGGAGTTAAAGCAGAAAGAGTCCCTTTTACTCGAAGCTTAGACTGCTTAAGCCAACATGCAGCCATAGCCTCAGAGACAAATAATCTTGAAATCATCTTTATGTTCTGTTGTGATCTTTATTTTGTCCATTTCTGAGCTATGTATCACCATGTTCCTGGAAAGTTTCTTGCTGGCTTTTGGAAGAAAAGAATGGAAGATGTTCTCTCTGGCTTGGTGTTTCAAAACTCTATGCATTGCTAACAGCATGTCAGCTTTTGAGGCAGAATGTGCTGGGTGTTACATTTATGGCTGAATCGTCTTGCTGCATTTGTTGTGATATTTATTGCAGGCTGCTCTTCAATGTGATTGTGAATTTTATCATCTGTTTTCTACCACAATTTTGCAATTCATAAAGGTTCATTTTGTCACACTTTTATTACCAAGAAAATTAAATTTCACTTAAGTTGCTGAAGAAATAATTAGAAAGCCCCCCTAAACAATTACAAAGCTTATACTAACAAAATGGTCTTTGGGGTTTTTTGTATCGACAGGAATGAAATCTCAGTTCTCCACAGAAAGTACTAATATTAGAGAAATGTGCCTAAGAATTCAGAAAATTTGCTGAAACTTAACTTTGGGAAGCTGCATAGTCTCAGGATCTTGTTAGGATTGGTTCTATGCCTGGTGAATTCAATGGGAAATTGAACAACAATTATAGTAGGGAAGAATTAGGACTATTTATTCTTTATAGATTCATTTGATTTGGAAAGAATCACATGTGGATCTTCCTTACTCTGTTTCTGCAGTGTGGCAGCATCAAATGAATTATTCCTTTATTGCTATAGAGGAATACATTATCTTGGCTGGACTGATTCTATTATCTAAATTCTGCAGCCTAATTTAGTGCCATGAGCTGTTCTGGTTTTTTCCCCTCTCCCTGAAAATTAAAAGGGCATTGTAGTATTTAAAATACATTTTCTCCCTATAGTACAAATCTATCTATTTTTGTTCTGTCCTAATGAGAGACTAGATCTTGATCCTCTAAGTTATATCATTTGTTTTGTATTTATTTCTAGAAATACACTTTGCTCCTCTCTTTAGATCTCAGAAAAACATGTTTATCCTCAAAATTAGCATTGTAACAGTTTTGGAGGAACCACTGCAAAGAGAGTTGAATTACTTACCAAACCCCAACTCTGCAAATCAGTGACAAAGGTGAAAATAAACCTGGGTAATTTGACTCACACAATAACCCTTCAAATTTTGTGTTTTATGTGGTTTGGGGGTTTTCTGTTTTCTAAGCCTAAAATCTTTCATTTTAATGTTTGTTTTTTTTTTCCTTCAAACCATTTTTTGGTTCACCTACTTTGAAATGCATTTCAGTGAGGCATTTACCAGCAGGCTTTGCATCAACCAATAGCTTTCATGTCAAGGATTATGGCGAAATTCATTCTCAGGGCAGATGTCTTCGGTGGTGTGCACAGCTGCCAATCAGCACCAGTGGGAGCACTGTGTGCTGGGTGAAAGTGGGATGTGTAACAGAGACCTGCAGTCCCCACTGGCACTGGGTGTGTAGGTTGGGCTGAGTTCCCTTACCGTGTACACTTCACAGCAGATACACAGCCCATTGTTCTTTGTGAAGGCGTGGGTGATGTCCAGCAGAGCAGGCCTGACCATAGGGGCTCCTGTTAATGCTAGGCACTGGGGTCTGGTGGGGAAAAAAGAGAGGTTGTGTATAATTGGCTGATGTACAGATTCAGGACAAGCCATTCTGCTGTTCACTGGAAATCTTACCTGAAGTTTTTAACGTGGTCTTCCACTGTCGTTAAAGCCAGAGCGCTGTCTAAGGCATTAACAAAGTACAGAGCCTGGGTAGAGGAGCCCCAGTTTACTTCTGCATATGATAAAGATAAATAATGCACATTAAACCACAGGCTTCTCCTTACATTCTGTTGCAAAAATGAGCAATGGTGTTCTCTATGAAGAGCAGAGTATATTCTCTTGTACTTCATAGAAACAGATCTGTTCTTTGAGCTTCATAATAGAAGGAATTGGTTTTGCTTGTGTGATGCAGAAAACCTCATAGAAGTAAATAGTTTCATTCTTTATTTAAATGTTGTAGGGAATGTTCTTCCCCTACTTAAAAACTGTTTTCTTATTTGTTAAATTAACTTTGTGTCCTTCTCCCATTAGAAAATGGACAGCCCTGAGTCATGTGTGTGGTGTGGAATTTCAGGAGGTGCAAATGAAACCAGTAGGAGGGAACATTGCTGGTGCCAGTTTGCTTTGTTCTACTGTGCAGGCCAAAAATGGGTCTCTAAACCCCGTTTTGGCATATACATCTTTTCTCATTATTGTGCAGCTGTTTGGTCAGTGCCGACATATAAGAAATGTCTTTCTATGCTTTGAGATCTACATGAATGCAGATCAAGTCTTATTATGCCAAGATACAAAGCAATATTAAGTGCAACTAATGTAAAGTCACCTCTTCTCAGGAATATTAGTTTTTTCTGAGCCCTCCAGTTGCTGGTAAATTACTGCTGAACAAAAGTCACTCTCTTAGCAGGAGACAGAGGGCTTTTGTACAGTGGCTTCAGTGAATTTAACAAAGCTTTAATGTGCTACTTTGCATTAGGGACTCTGGCAATACCAAGAAAAGGGTAGAAATCCTGAAATGTTTTTGACAACTGACTGAAGATGGGTGTGCTTTCCTACAGGTGATACATGCAGGGAGAGAAGCACAGACCATCCCAGTGGGTGTGAGAGAGCACAGATAGGGAGGACAGGGAACAGCAAGAGAAACAATAACACAGTCTCAGACCAGGTGTTGCTATCCCAAGATAACTCTAATAAAAGTACATCTGCTGCTGGGAACTGCGCCTCTTTTATTTGTTTGTTTTGTTTTATGTTTTGTGCTGCAGAAGTAATTCAGGTGGTTAGCACCTAAATCTGGACCTGGGTTAGTTTTGTCCTGGATATGAATAGCCAGACTGTTTGGCTTGTACAGGACACAGGTTTTTGAGGGCAGCTCCTGTGATTTGCTGAGCTACTAAGTGTTTTTTTGCCGCAGTAAAGTGGGCCCATCTGTCTTGATTTACAGGAGAATTGTAGGGAGATGCTGGAGGATGATCAGTTCATAAGTAATTCAGCTTGCATTTTTGTTGTATAATGGGCAGCAGGTTTACATTTTGAGTGAGGACCCTGCATGAGTCAGCTTAAGAGCACTGCAAAATTCAGGTAAGGTTTTGTGCGTGGGTGGAAAAAAATTGAGTGCTACTCAAGTAAAAGCCCAAATGTCATAAAGATGTGGTGGGAATAAACCAGTCTGCTGGAATGTTTACAGAAAACCCTGAACTGCTTGTTAAACAGGCAGTCACCAGACTATCAACTTAATCTGTATTAGATGGAGTTTAAAAGGATGCTTCAGACTTCCCTCTAAATAAAGGTAGCACAGAAAAATAATTTCTAGTTCTGTTAGCAGAATTAATTCCTTTAAAATCCAATCTAGCAGCACAACATGTACATGTAATAATAGTGGAGTTTGGCCTTACCTGGCTTCTTATATGTTACATAAATATATAGGAAGAGCTCAATGGCATAAGTGATGAGAGCTGCCCACCAGTTGATGACAAACATCACCCCGCAGCACAGCAGGGCTCCAAACAGTGACACCCACATGTTATAATATCTGAATGCAGGTCTCCAACCTGTTTAAAGAGAATTGAGGAAATTGGAAGAGCATAAAATACACTGATGAAATGGTGATCCATGATTTTTGTGGATAAAATCCCCTGTACAGTTTGTTTCAGGCTCTGTCAGAAGTAGCTATTCTGTTTATATGTATTTTTGCAAAATTAAAGTTTATCGGTTCAGAATATTTCAGAACATCAGAAGGAGATTACCTGTAACTCTAGGAAATTGATGAGTGTGTACTTTTGATGCATATACACAAAACTTATTCTTGGTAGCTGAACACTTGCTGAGAGGAGTGTTTATCCCAATACTGTAAGTGCAACTGTCTTAAACTTGGAAATTGCCTGGCCTTGTGGCAGAAAAATAAAATCATCTGCAATTGACTTTAAAAAGATATTATTCCTGCTGCTTTTCAGCTGCAGTACTGATTCCATCCCCTGCTACCAATTAAAATGATGAGGCAAACATTGAGCCTTCATGGTTTGCAGGTCTCTGCCAGGTGTTCCACAGAGCAGACTTTGGAAAGGGAAAAAACACAGAAGATACAAGAGGCTGAGCAAGCCTGTCTTGGATCATCTT
This sequence comes from Fringilla coelebs, assembly GCF_963513975.1. Lineage (NCBI taxonomy): Eukaryota > Metazoa > Chordata > Aves > Passeriformes > Fringillidae > Fringilla > Fringilla coelebs. The sequence goes on along the minus strand of NC_140038.1, from coordinate 11,745,966 downwards.
TATAATGAGGGAAGGACCTGCTGGGAAGAAATTTTCTGTCCTGCGGCCTTGCAATTATTGTAATCTATCATTGTGAATTGGCAGAAATTAACTGGAGGAAATGAGAAAAGAAAAATGGCTGCAGTTCTGTCTGAAATGTTAAGCAGTGGCAGAGCAGAGTCAGATGTACACAGATGAAATCTGTAGAGGTAATTGTCACTCAGCGCCAAGGCCGCATGGAGCAGATCTGCATTTGTTCAGCTGTGCAGGTAATTAGCAGAAGTGCTCATCTTTTCTGCCCTCTAAACAAATGGCCCTGTGCAGATCTATAGGAAGGAAGTTGATGCAGGCATTTATGTCACTACTGCAGTTTCTTCACACTGGAAATCAAAAATGTATTCCTTGCTCCTTGAGTTGAATAACTAATTCATAAAGCAGGAAATTGTCTTTCCTGTGTGCTAAACCAGTGTTGCTCAGCTGATTGACTTTATTCCTGAAGGTGTCACCCCTTCATTCATGAGATGGTGAGAATCATTCTGCTGTGGCAATGCACAAGTCTCACAGCCAGAATGTTCCTTTGCTGCAAATATAGAGGGAGGATCTCAAGTTACCCCTGAACAGGACCTCATTGTGCTTCACAATTGTGCCTTACAATTCTGCTTCTAAGCACTGCAGAGCTGTGCTGGTGCTGTTTGATGGACCTGTTCTTGCTCTGCATGTTCCCCTCCAGGCAGCATCACTTGTAGCACTGTTACTGTGCTTAGGAATCTCCCTGTACATTTTGCTGTAGGTTTGGAGAAGGGAGTGATGACTCCCCACAGATGACTCTGTACCTTGCTTGCTTCATTGGCCAGAGTTGGCATAAGCTTTTACCCACACATTTTTTAATAGGGAGGGGAAGAAAATATCACCCTGAGAGGAATTTTTTTCTCCAGTGGGATGCACCAAAGCCTTTCTCATCCTGTACAACTGTGGGCATTGTAAGGACTTAGAGCCATTATTTTATATTTTGGAGATAAAATATCATATTCAATAAGACATGAGATCACATAACTTAGATACTTTATGCATACTGCAATTTTCTGACATACAGTCTAAACTTTCCAGAGATCAGACTATAAAGCCCATATTTAAATCACTGCTGAATGCAGACTCACCTGGAGATTTTGCATATGAGGCATGAAAGCAGGAGAAATTAATCAAAGCATATGAAGCCAGGAAGAAATTGGAGATGATGGGAGCAATGGTATTCAGTTCAGCTGCAAAACACATACACAAGTCAGACAGAGGCACTGGTTTCCTGGACTGTTGGCTAGCTGTTTCCTAATGATGCATTAAATCTGAACATTGTCTGCCTTTATCATTCAGAGAGAGCTTGGGTATTTTCGTGTATTACTAATTTAAGGCCACCTTGATCTACCTTCATTCATATGAATTATGTCTGCTAATCCTGATTTTAATAGCATTATGTGCTATGCAGTGTTATATTTGATATTGGGATTCAGCATACTGTCTCTTAATGATGGAGATCTGACGTAAAGTTCAGAATTTTAAATACGTAATTGACAGGATGGATGCATTTTAAAAAATACTTGTAGTTACAACTTTAGTGGGAATCTGAATTCTCTACTACCCATCCTATTTACTTAGCGTAAGACAGTTTGAATTTCAAATCTTAGAAGAGGAACAATCACTGCACTCCTGGATGTGGTAGCTGGGATTTTCTTTCACCAGTCCTGGTAAACTGGGATTTGTTTTGGAGCTGATTGTGGGAAAGGCTTGGGCAGAATAGGCTTCCTAAGCTTTACCTCCGAGCTATGTGCAACATAAACTGGAAAACCATTTTCAAAGATTGTGACTTAGCCATTCTGATAGAGTTCTAAGCACTGCCCTCTTCCAGCAGAGTGAACAGGAATTGCAGCTACCCCGCACTTGGAGAATGAGGCTGTGGTGGTGCTGGTAAGTCGCTGGAATCCCTGCTGCTTTCTTTTTGCCTTCATTAGTAACAGTGGAACTGCTACCAGGACGTGGAGTGTTCTTATGTCAGAGCTTACCCGACTGGAAATTTTCCAAACCGCAGCTACTGATTGTATTATAGTATGAGTTTGTGTCATTTCAGAACATGACACTATAGCAGCTGTGTAACGTTATACAAACCAATCAAAATGAAGGCCATGGCAATTGCAAAAGTGAGGACGTATCCCCTGATAGGCTCGTTGTTTTTTCCGTATCCTTTGGCAAAGAATTCTAGCCCTTTGTAGACGTTGTCCTTGCAAAGAGCCTGGTAAGAAAATCAGCACATAACTCTATTAAGCAGCACTTTCTTGCACCAGAAGTCACTGTCTGTGAGTGGCAGCTTGCTAAACAAAAGTTAAATCTCGGTGCTTCAAGTACATCAACTGCTGTGGCATGTGAACATTTAAATAAGGTGATAAGACAATGTGCTACTCTGTTCTTATATCATGGGAAATAGAATCACAGGCATTTAATGCTTATTCAGTGCTTCAAATGAAAAGGTAATTAAATAGCTAAATAGAGTCTAAATGGGGAGAAGTTGAAGCATAAATCAGTGGCTTGATGTGATTTGTACGGCTTATCTCTCCTATGCCCTCTCCTCTCAGTCTGTCCACGTTGCTGCTGCCCAGACAGCTTCTGGACAGCCTCTTAAGAGCACACCTGACAGCACAGCACCTGAATCTTATGGACCTGAGGGCTCCTGTGCTTACAGGGTAGGTTTTTGTAAGAAGACTGAAGTGGTCCTGAAAGTACCCTTGAAGGTATTTATGACAGGCACATGAGCAGAGCTGAGCTCTGATCAAAGAACATTATCTCCCTTGTATGATGATAAGACTTGTCTTTTTCTGCTGAAAAACATTCTGCATATTGTTTTCCCTGCCTCTTCCTGCCATATGTGTCAATGTTGCTTAAATACACATTACATTTGGCACACAGAGTTCAACTTGGTCTCTGAAGTAAAACCAAGTATAAGGAAATGGATTGTTTAATTTTACCTGGAAAACTTTGGGTGCGCTGACAAGAGATGCTAGAGCTGATGACAGAGTAGCTGAGAAGATGCCGGCTGTGATGAGAGGACCAAAGCCAGACACCATGCTCATCACCTTTAGGAAAAAAATGAAGGTAAAAAGAATAGGCTTACATTTGGATGCACTTTTAATGACAAACCTATTCAAGTGGTCTATGTGTCTCTGCTTTTCATGGTTCTTAATTTAATCTGCTACAAACTGTACTATTATTTCAGGTTTATTTAAAAGCAATGGAAGCAAAGCCAAATTCTTATTCAAATATGCATCTGTCTGCTGGGGCAGATGAGTACTCTGAGATTTCCTCACTGTCTTTACTAACTGATTGCTCTAAGTAATAGCCTCTACTTGATGAGTAAATAGTCAGCTTGTAGCAGACAAGAAAATGGAAATGGCAGGAAAAAGCCCCAATGTATGAAATATGGTTGGAGGTACTTTATTTTATTTGGTTTTTTTTTCCCTTGATTATTTAATATGGCTTAAAATGAGAGGAAATGCCTGATGGTGCTGATGGAGCTGCAGTGCTTCAAACAGTAATGATGGTCGCTGTCAGGTCTCCCTCAGCCCTCCCAGGAGAGCTGGGCTGGCCTCAGTGACTACTGCAGTGAAAGGGTTGTTGAGAGGCACCAGACAAGGAAACTAAAAGATGGATGGATGTGATTGGTGGTGTGTGGGCAGTACTTCAGGAAAGAAACCAGTGCACCCTGAAGATTTGTCAGATGCAGTCTCATACCATTTTATGGCTCTAGTCTGGCAGGGATAAATGCAAGAAGTGAAAATTTGTCTGACTGTAGGGAGGTTACTGATTTTAAGGGGTGCCCTGAGTGTGGACAGCTGAACTGAGGTGGGAGTGAGGATGGTAAATGATGAAGAAAGGAAGGGAAAGTAGTCTGTGAAAGGGACAGCATATCCCTTTCAAGGTGGTTACCCAGCCCTGTCATTTAGCAGAGCCAGCTGGGAAAAAAGCAAGTGACTTTAAAAGCTACAAATGACTCGTTGAAAGGCATGTGCAGGTGGGTGGTGAATTCCTCTCACTGGCCATGAAGCACAGGGGCTGAACAGAGATCTGGGACCTGTGGTTGTCAGGCTGCAGAACTGCTTTACTTTGATGCTTAGCCTAAGCTTTATTTTGAAGAATAAAAATGGCAGACAGTCTCTGGCCTAGGAGAAAGACTCCATTACTTCTCACTTGATTTTTCACTCTATTTTTGGATACTTTTTTAAAAGAAGCCAGAGCTCTGGTTTTTGTACTGTGACACAACCCTTTAACTGTGACCACAGCACCCCTGAGGTAAAATCACATCCATGTGTCAAGAGCAGTGAGGTGAATTCCTCATCTAACAGGAGTTCCAGAGGTCTCTGTTAAGTCTGAACTTTCAGTTTGAAGATGTTAAAACATATACTGCTGCTTGGTACTTGTTAGAAGAGGAGATAAAGGCCTTACCAGAGTGTTAGGAAGGCTAGTGATGGGCAGTGTGAAGGTCAACATGCAATGCAGGGGATTTTTGTCTTTCATCATTCCTATAGTTTAATTTTTTTGATTAAAGTGGTTGTCCTGTTGTAGTTGTCTGCAAATAAGTTTTGCATGTTTGTATTCATGTATTGCTTGTTATGCTAATATATGCTTATATGCTAATACATATTATCTCACTAAAACCTGAAAATTATTCATCAGCCCATAATCACATGGCTGACTTGCACATCTGGAAAAATCATAGCCTAGGCCACAGGCAGATGATCCATTGCAGCTCATTCCAGGTACAATTGTATCATTGACGTTCCCAGTAGCATCTCTTACAACACAGGAAGCTGTGGAAAAAATGATATATCGTTATTTTGCTTCCTTGTGACGTTGAAAGAATGTTCTTGCCACACTTTGACTCCTAAACTGCACGCTTTTTGTATAGCTGCTGCCTTAGATTCATCCCAAAGAGCAACATTTTGTGTTGGGCAGGTATTTACTTTCATGTACTATCACTGAATTTCTCATGATGTCTGTAAGCAAATATTTGCTTCTGTTCCTTTTAAAATAATCAGGCACTTAACTAATAAGGATTAGCATATTTCTAAGATTAGAGACCCAGACAGTGGTCAGCAATAAATTGACTAACTCAGAAGTCTTTTGTCTTCCTGTTACCACTTTTAAAAGTGCCAGTTTTCAGAGCAAACAGGTCAGCGAGGCTTTTATGTCTAGGCATACCTTTTTTTCTGTGTAAAAAGGGCACCAAATTACTTTAGAGATCCAGCTGTTCAGATTGTCATAGCCCTACTGATACCAATATGATGAGAAAAACTTTGAACAGGAGAAATTACCTATGTTCTTTTTGTGTCTATTGATATTTATGGGGTTTTTAGCTTCTGTCATAGGCTGACTTTATGATGCTTGTACCCCCAATCATCTGTTCTGTTTATGCTGGATATTAAGTTTTACACCTTCAAGACTGGCTCTGAGAGTGAAGGGGGAGAGAAGAAGCACAGAGTTTTTTTTAGAACCTGCACTTGCTCCCCTGCATTCTTTCTCACAGACTGTCCAAGAACCACAGAGGTTAAGAAGACTTGAGAGTCATCTCCCAGAAAAGGGAGTTCTCTGCAGGGCTTTCTTGGTATTTGTTCATAAGAAAGAGTGTTGCTTACAACTCTCTCTTACAATAGTATTAAATACAAATGGAAAATTGTTTTTCTTGGTCAGAGATTTATTGTATGCTTGTAATGAGAATTTAACTGCATAGTCCTCCAACACGGCTCATGGCTTCAGTACAGGCCTCCTTTTCACTCATGCCCATTTTGTTACCTCACAGCCCACTCCTGTAGAACATGTAGTTGTGTCGCTCCTTTGAGACTGGCAACTGATTTCTGTCTTTGACATGTAATGTACAAAATGTGTGTGTTACCCTGTTCCTGTGATTCTCATGAGTGTTCAGTAAGAAGACAAGCAGAATCCATGTGAAATTTCAGTGTGAACCAGGAACAAAAGATCACCAGGTTGATCAGAGGTTCCTTTGACCTTTATTATGCTCATGGATACTATATGCTGGTGGTCTACTTATGCAAAAATAACCAAACAAGTTACCTGAAGGCCCAGCTGCCAAATGGGGACTTGTGTTTCCACTGATTGCTGCTTTTTTTAAACCATTGTTTTGACATACAGTAAAATCAAAACTGTCTCTCTAAATAATAAATCCATGGCATGAAAATGGAGTGAGGCCAATCATTCATTTGCATGCCAAGCTTTCAAACTTAACTATACAAGTGAAGCAGAGGTTCTGTACTTACCTGCACATATTGCAACAGCAATGTAAGCAATTGTGGTGATCAGAATGGCCAGCATTGTTCCCTGGGGTATGGCACTTTGTGGGTCCTTAAACAAAGCAGTGACATGAGAAACACTGTGAGTTGTGTGCTGCAGTCTGATTGCATTTGCATGCTGGGAGTTCTGCCACACTGTGGTGTGAAGATACCCAGAAAGCAGATTTTTATCACTCTGACCTGAACCAACATTTCTGGTCCCATCATGCAGACACAGCAGTACTCCTGCGGTGCAGGACTCCTACCCTGCACACAAGAAGGATATACTGCAGGAGCAGAGGTCACATTTATAGCAACAGAAGTGTCCTGAGGTCTGCATTTCTTGAATTCCAAACTCTTTACATTGCAATTGGCTTTACCTTAATGTTTAATGATGTAGTGGGTAAATAGTTACTGAACCATCAGACCCTTGTGGATGACAAGATGGGACCATTTTTGGTTAATTGGTAAGATGGATGTAGTCACCCTGTAGAGAATACAGTACTTCTGTGCTTTGTAACCAGTAATTGTTAGCTGGGTCTTCAAAACAGCTACTTTCTTTCACTGTATTGACTTAATTGAGATAATTTAATGATGCTGGGTTATATTGCTTACAGACTGGCTCACAACAGCATCAGCTTTGATAATGCAACTGTAAGTTAGAATCCAAAGATCTGCACTGTACATTTTAAAGGGATTTTTAATGCTAGATAACCTTACAGTTTAGGGTGTTTGTTTATTCTAGGAAGAATTTTTAATGAATTTTCTCCTTAAGTTGGTTTAGCATGGTGTTTTTTAAGCAAAGCTTTGTTGAATGCAGTTGAAGTCACAGACTCTCTTTAAGCTTGTTGCAAGGTAAAAAACCAAAATACAAATTTGGAGTTTATTGTGAGGCATACATGAATTGCCTAACTGGATTAGTATTTAATATAATTTTTAAACAAGATAAGGATTTATTGAGCTGGAAAATAATTGTGGAGTCACTTCTGCTGCATAAGAGCCTTTGCACTCAGATCACGGTGACTTTATGCAGTTCTGATGTGCACGTTTTAGGTAATTTTTTTTGTGGAATCTTGTGGGTGTCCTAAACTCTAACATTACATCTTATGAAGTCAGTAGGAAGTCACTAGGAAGCTGTCCCTATAAGTAGGCTCTGGAGTAGGACACAACTTGAGTGTGTAGTGGCTGCAGGAGCACGGACAAAGGTGCTTGCAGCAAATTCTAAAGTAAGTTTGATTGGTACATTTTACACTTTTTAAACACTCCTTAGCTTGTATTTTAGATTCTGGAGAGGCTGGTTAATTTAATTAGACTTGTCTAATGCATCTAAACATGCTCAGTGGGGAATCTGCTGCCTGGAGGACTTGGTTACAGAAGTCTACTTATTGTTAGACTGAAACGACTGCAGAGATCCAGTGGGAGACCTGCTTCCCTAGGTCTGCTCAGACTGTTTCAAACAGCTGATGAAAGAAGTGTTGCTGCTTTGGGAATCTGCCATGCAGACAGAACACCATATATGGCAAAAGAATTATTTTTGTTTGATAAAAGGATGGAGATTGTGTGAGGCTGGTGCAGTCTCACTGGGCTGTAGTACAATGGTTTTTGGTTTTTTAATTAAAAATGGAATCTCATTGATGCTACCAATGGCTCAGGTTCTAGGTATTTTCTCTGTGCTTGGCTTGAAAAGCAGTCCTCTGAAAACAAAGGAGCTGAGGCATGCAGCGCAGGGTGAGGAAGGGAAAGAGAATTGGCTCTCAGGGGTAGTAGGATCTGGTGAACTCGTGATTGCTGTACCAGTACAGAAATAGAAGACCTTTGGTAGAATTCTTTAAGGTCTGCAAGGCAATGGATTTATAGGATAAGGGCAAATGACTTCATTTGACATGCTGGGGTTATCAAGCTGTGAGCCATGTCTTGTTGGTGACTTTTATCTTTATTTATTTGGTTGTTTTTTGAGTGTTTTTGTCACGAAAACTACAGAGCACTCAAAACGAAATTCCTCTCCCTAAAATATCTGTATGTTTAGATACTGGAAATTCTATCTGCTATAACTGGTAAACTGCAAGAGGAGAATGGGGAACTGACAGATTGGCCGCAGCAAGACAACTGGGCACCCTTGGAACTCCTTTACCTTTCTCTTCAGACTCTGTTTTTGGTCACAGCTGCAAGCTTGCAGCTTTTCCTTTGAGCAGCAATACTGACTTGGGACTGGGACATTCTTGCTTTCTTTAATTGCTCTGTTTGCTCTGCCCTTGCTATGACCCTGAATAGGAAAAGCTGGTCTCCACTGATTCATGTGAGTACAAACATCAGCTTTTCAGGTATGCATTTTGGGATGTTGTTTGGACTGATGTTTACAAAAGATGAGCTCCGAGAGATACGCATGTAATTTCTCTATAGCATGTGCTGCTAATGGACCATTAATGATGTATTATTACAGGTTATATTGAAATATGTTTTTAAATAATATAGCAACCCAAATCTAGCTACAGTAATTTCTCTAAATACCCATAATGCATTACGAGAGAATTTGTGAATTGATGTTTTTAAATAATAAAGCAGGTACTTAAAAGAGAGAGCTTTGCTTTCCAAATTAGGACATGATTTAAAACTGAATAGAGTGTTGATTCGTGATTGGTTTTCTTGTTATTTTTCCAACCTATGGCTAGTATTATGAAGTTCATGAAATACATACTTTCAGATCTCCTGAGATATTGGCTCCTGCAAGAATGCCAGTGGCAGCTGGGAAAAATATGGCAAACACCGAAAAAAATCCTTCCCCGCTTCTGAAATCTGGTCCAAAGTTTTCTGCAAATATTGATGCTGCAAATATAGTGAGAATGAAATATAACAACAGGATTTGATTCCAAAGTTACTTAATGAAGGAGGTAAGTAAGCCAGTCTTTCACATCTGGACAACTGGGTTTGAATCTGTCTCACATCACAAGCAAAGTGAATTTGATTTCCTTAGTCTGCTCCCCAGAAGGATGTGCTTGTCTGCATCTCAGAGCTACAGATCCATGCTGAAGTGACACAAGTGGCACTGCAGCACTTGCTCTTAGCTCTGTTAAAGTTTGTCTGTGCTCTACTGCTGTATAAATGACTCAAGGTGCATCTTACTGTGCTGTCAGCTGCAGCAGCAGAGACAGACTCAAAATTAGAGATGAAATCCATTCTCTCTGTTTGCAAGCTCAATTAAAGTTGGGCAGAAGATTCAGATCTTGGGACATTTTTTAGGGGAATCCTTAGCTTACTATTAAGTCAAAAGAATGCAAACATGATTTTATGACAGATAGCAAGGTTGCTTACCTTGATAATTAAAAAAGCCTCTTGCCTTCTTTTCAGTGTTGGTAGGAATGACGGTGCCAATAAAGAAATTTACAATGGCAACAAGGAGAACAATTAGAAGAATAACTTGAGCCTATTAATAGAAACAAAGAGATTCTCCTGTAGTTTTTAACTTTGTTGCTGTGGAGATGGCTATATAGTAAGTTATCTGTATTTGTTCCCTATAACAAGCTATTAATTTCAATAGTTTTTGAAAATACCAGGAGTCAAGATAGCTGAATCAGCTAATGACAACAGCAGATGGTTTTTACTAAGGGAGTAACGAAATATAGTTATAATTTAATTTTGGGTTAGCTTCCTTACAAGAAAAGGCAAAATGGAAGAGCTAATGCATTAGTATCAATATAAGACATTTTTATATTGCTATAATTTTTTTAGTTGCAGGGAGTTGTCACTTCAAAACTTATAATATCAAATTGTTTTCTGATCTCTTTTACAAGTTGTTCTAGTCTCACAGCAAAAACAAGGGTACTGTTGAATCTGATTTCAATAGCTCTATTCCACTCGCAAGTATTTCCATTTGAATTTGCATTCTGACCTTTTTCACAGGTGAAAGAATAGCAGAAATCCTTAGAGATTAAAGAATGGGTAACAAATAGTGCTCTTCTGCCGAGTAGGGCTTGAGAGAGTACAGTGATAAAACCATATATTGGTTTTTGCTACTGTTTATTCTGTCAAGCTGCATCAAAAATAAGGACGAAAGGAGCACATAGCCAAGGCTCTAAATGATGCCATGAATTACAAAAATGAATATAAAGTTGTCAGCAAAACCCAAACTTCCTCTTTGCTTTTAAATGTATGTTCAAGGAAGAGTTTAGAGTAATTGTGCTTTCATTGAATGTAATGATTAAACTGCTATTGCTTTTAGAAAGATTAAGCACAATCTGAAACTGAGTGCTTTTGAAAATTCCATCTGTTGAATAGCATTCCTCACACACTAATGCTGTACTGCAGGTTAATATACTACTTGCTTCTATATTATTTTAAAAGCTTACCTTTGCTTCCCATTCCATGCCAGCAACTGAGATGCCGAGAAGACACACCACAGTGATGGTCCCTATGATTCTGATGTCGTTGGACTCATCTACCATCAGTGTATCACTCTCCTGAAAGTGGTTAGAAATGTTATAAGAACCAGTCTTTCTCTGCCCAGCTGGTGGGATCAAGTAACAAGGTGGAATAGAAAGCGATGAGCTGTCAGAAGTTTCAGAGTTTTGTGAGACCAAGTTGTTGGTATGACATGTTCCTGGTGGCTTTTTGCAGTTGGGGTTATTTGGCTAATGGGATGTATGTTCCTATTCTGATATTGAGATTCTTGTGAAGAAATGTATGAAATAGATTCAAAAGGTAGAAATAATGAAGAAGCACTCTGTGGTATATTTAGACAGATCAGCTTCTTCCCTGCTAAAGATGTCCCTCAAGCCTTAACTAAAACATATCACTACTTATGCAAATCCATTATGTAAAGCAAACACCACCATCACCACCTCCCCCCCAAAAAAAGCCACACAAAACAAAACTGAACCAATTTCATCATGTACATGAAACATCTATATTTACCTTAAGAAGTTCTACAACTGTTTCAGCAAATCCAACTACATACATGGCAACTGCCACTGCATTCGCAAAGGCAAAGATAAGGCCGATAGATCCACCAAACTCTGGGCCCAGACTTCTTGAGATAAGATAGTATGCTCCACCTGCAGACAGGAATGATTGTTATTTCAGCACAACTAAACACTCAACTTTTGGGCTTTTTTTCCCCCCTACATAACTGTTACTGGGGAAATCTGTGCTTTTTATCTCACAAATATAATCAATCTTTGCCCTATGGTAATAGGGGACACTGCAGAAAAGCAATGTGCTTTATACTGGCTCTGCCTTTAGACTTTTCAGTATGCCTTTCTATTCCAGAAATCTTTTTACTGCATATTAGCATGCAAAACTGGACCTTGTTATAATTTTTCATGATGCATGATATAGTAACATAAAGGAGGGAGAACTTCACTTCCAAAAAGTGAAGTTAACTAACTTTTAAGTTCTAACTTATGTGGTTTTATCCCAATATTAACATGGAAGGTCACATTCTGTGGTACATTAAGTTCCTGCATCATAGTGATGCAGTGAATCTTTAATGTTTTTTGCATAAGGTCTATACACATTTCCATTTGCTGTTGATCCACTGGGAGAAATCACTGCAAATATACATATTTTTCTTTGCTTATAACACAGTTATCTTGATTCCATTTATTCATCTAATTCAAATCTGCAGAGAAGATCATATTCATGAGATCATATTCACTTACCTCCTCTTACTACTCCATTAGTGCAAATGGCAGACATGGAGATACCTGTCAATGTTGTTACTACTACACTCAGAGCAATAACTATGATTCCAAGACCTGAAAGATCCGAAAAAGAAAGCATATGCAAGTGTATTCCAGTACCTGTTCTGCTTTAGGGACGTAGTAACAACTTTCCATTTTCCACAAGGCTTAGACCAGACCAGTTAAAACTTAAAGGCTCTGAAATGCACCAAAACTTTGTTTCACAAAATACCTGACATGGACTTTTACAGCCAAATTATTTACCCATCTTCCAAGGAGGGGCTGAAATTTAAGGAGTGTTATAAAGAAGGCATTAAACTGAAGATATCCACTGATCTGCATCAGTCTTCAAAATGACAGGAAGAGATGTCTCATGCTCAGTTTCTTGAAGGATGTCCAACCTGGAATGCTCTGAATAGAAAAGACCGGCTGAAAGGTGAAAGAAGTCCATGAAAAGCCAGAACCATCCTTTGCTCAGCAGCTGGCAGGAACATCTGAAATGTACTTCTCAGACTGAACTGAAAGCCGTGCTTTATTAGAAGTGACAGCTCAAACATGTCTGAAATTGTGATGAGAGGTGGCTAGAATTGTTACCTTCCAGTTCCACTAGCCGTGCCCTTTGGTTTATGGTCCCTCTGGTTTGTCTCATACGAAAATAATACATAAATACTTTCTGGGGCTTGAAAGCATTAGTTAACCCTAAGATTTTTACCTCCACGGACAAACCCATTAGTTGCTATTGCAGAAGTTGACAACCCAGTAATTGAGGTTACCATCGTGGCGAGAAGAATTATGATTACTCCAAGACCTGTCAGTAATAAGAAGATAAAATATTTTACTCATGTTCCATGTTTCCTACAAATCATTCTTTCTTTAAATTGAATTTTCAGGCCAGAATCATAGCAGTAAACTGAAAAGATGGTTTGTGGACCACTCGCAGCTTGCAGAACATTTTCATGAAGCCTGTGTCACCATAGTAAATTATTCCCATCAGTCTTCATGCAGTGATTCTTTCTGATAGGAGTACCTTGTCCAGGAATTCTTATGATTTCCAAAGGAAAATGGAGGAAACAAACAGGCATTCCTTGACATGGATGCTTATATCTACCTTTAACATACATCCTGGCTTAAGAGAGAGGCACATGAACCAGAGCTCTTGTGACAGTGCAATTGTCTTTCATCAGTTAATGAAATGTTGAATCAGTGGAAGACTGACTGTGTAGATTCACAGTGAATTAGGACAAGGAGTCTGTCAGGCAGAGGGACAAGACCTGAGTGGGAGCCTTCTACATCCTCACTTGCTAAGCTATCAAATGCTGGGCTTTCTCACTCTCTGCCTCTTTCCCTGCAAAAAGTAGTTTTACTTTAACACAAAACAAACACTTGAAAATGGAAATACTGCTTTTTAGATGCCATTTACTTTAGCAGGTGACCTGTAATGTATAATCATAGAGAACATAAATTTTTTTTTTAGCTGATAACACAATTATAATCAAATATCAAAATATCAGTGATAGGTGATTAGTTATAGGTAACTGGGTTTCAGTATAAGACTGAAATCTGCGAATGTTTCCAGTCTTTGGCTATATGGCTAACTTTGTGAAATTGCTAGAAATTATATGAGCAGGATGTGCTTTGTGTAATTTAGAATCATAGAAGCTTTGGTTTGGAGTGATTTCAGAAGGTCTGTAGCTCAACCTCCCAGTCATAGCAGAACTACTACCAAGGCAGGATGAAATCACTGATGACCTTGGCTAGCTGGCTCGTGAAAACCTCCATGGATAAAGATCCCACAAAAGATCCTCTTTGGATTACATGTTCTGGGGCTAGACTACCTGCCCAATAAAACATGTACAAACTGCACCTCCTAAGGTACAATTGCAGCCATTGCTGTCACATTTCTGGCACTACCTAGGGGAGTTTGTCTCTGTAGTTCCAGATCTCCTTTTTGTTTAAGTCAGGTGAAGAAATAATATAATGTTTTTCTCTAAACTTTATTGCTTTTATTCTCATTTTTATCTATGAGAAGGGAGGGAGAAAACCAGGAGAAAAAAGGAAAGAATTACAGTTTAGTGCCAGGCATGGAAGCAGTTCTTAGTTTTATCTGAACCCGCTAAGGCTTATGCAATATCTGTCTTGTTTCCATAGGTACATAGGCATTCAGTGTGGAGCTGGAGAATATACATTGCTTGTAGCTGTATTTATTGGCCTGGGCTCATCTAAATTGAAACTTAGATCCTACAATTGACATTGAGCTAGAAGTACTACAAACTTGCTGATTTATCTGCTGTATTTCTACCATCTGACTTACTGTTGAGATTCCTGAGTTCAGTTCATACTGGATGGTTATAGACATCCAGTCCCTGAATTAATGTTCTTTGCTGCTTAAATTACAGCCATGTTATCACAATCCTTTAAGATAAAGCAATGTAATGTGTGAGCCGTAAATGATGTATAACTTAGTGTAGGATATTTAAAGTGATTTGAGCCTCTTATAAATCATGTTTATCTTACTGATTTCTGAGCTCTTACTATAACTAGTCATGCAAGTGTTTTATGTGCAGGTCTGTATAAAAAATTCCAAATGGTCATTCCTTTTGGTCAGCTACCATTGAGCAGGATGTGCTTTGAAGGATATTGTTCAGCCATGCAAATTTTGTGTCTGAGAAGTGGACTGACTTTAAGAGCTGTTAACTCTTAAATTGAGTAAGTTAGACACATAATTCTCAAAGCAGTTTTAAAATTATTTGCTAAGTGTATGTGCATCCTAAGGATACTTTTCAAGGATGTTCTATTGCATTTCACAATTCATATTGTTAACATGTATGTGATATATAGGGTCAGATATTTTGCTAATCTGATAGTAACATCTTCATGGGAAGGCTTTAGTGATAATTTTTAAAAAAATATTTTAGCATTTAAGAAGAAAAGTGCATAAAATGAAGTGACAACTGCAACATCATTGTAATATAATGTAATGTAACATAATTTTAATAATTGGGGCCAGATTTCCAGCTAGCATCAACTTGGTTTTCACTGCCTTTGTCTAACCATTCCATGTACAGGTACAAATACAGATTTCAGAGACTCCCCATATATTAGGTAGAAATAGCAGACTAGTTTTTGATCTGGAATCTTGTCAGAACAATTCTGTCCCTTTTTTTTCCTAGCTGATGATAGCCAGAGAACCTTGCAGCATCCTATCTTTTTCCCCTGTAAGAGCTTTTACCCAAGACAGCCTATCAGGGTATGGAAATAATTGGGTTGTCTCTCTTTGGCCCTCTAATGATGGGGAGGTAAATGGTGCCCAGATGGTGGTTTAACTGTCTCATTTAATTTCCATGTTAGTAGCAGTACCCAGTGAAATCCCTGAGCCTTGGTGATGATGAGCTTCCATCACTGTTCTCCTTAAGCAGCTTGGCTGGGGACTTAAAGCTTATTGCTTATAAGGCATTCCAAAACTGCATTGAGAAATTATTCAAATGGAATTTGACATCTCATTTTCAAAAGTAAAAGTAACCCCCTTGCATAACACATGCAATTTAAAAAAGCAACAGCAGAGCAATAAACTGTAAGAAAGAAGAGCCTGTTTATCAATGAGTTAAAATGGTAAAATTAAAAATGAAAGCAGGAAAGTTGTAACTGATGTTGGTGCAAATTAATGTTAAAATCTGATTAAAGTTTAGATTGAAAACCAGGCATATGGCTCCTAAGCAAGTTGTTCCAAAATGAATTACTCTTGCCCATGGCTATTCTCACACCTCAAAACAAAGTAATACTTCTTGATGATCTCAATAAGTTACTAAACTGCCCTTAAAAACTAATTTTGCATGAAACCCTAGAGCAAAGTCTTGGCAATATTAAGATGCAGAATTTTCATGGCAAGGCATATAGTTATGAGTGCCCTGGGCTGTATGTGCTCATTTGGTATGCATCATAAAATCAGAAAGCACCCTTTTGTCAGGCACAGTGCTGGAGCCATGCATGGAGCACGGCAGAAGTAGTAAAGTTCTTCCGCTTAGTTCTGGATCTTTTATTGTTGAGTTGTTTTTTCTTTTCCTATTTGTGTCTCTGTACGTTTGTGATTTTTTTTTTTTAATTAATAGATATTTCATTGGCATTTTTTTATTTAAAGCTCAGTCTTGCTCAAGTGAAACGTCTATGAAGTTACTGCTTTTTATTGGAAATGAGACTTGAACCATGCAAAATTTTGAAGATGTTTCATTTCACTTCCATTGACAAGGACATAAATGATAGTTTTAGTCAATCTGATTTTGAACACTGTCTTTTATCCAAGTCCAGCAGAGCTGACACCCCTTAATGTAACTGCATATTTCCATTCTGTGATCATCCAAACTGGACTATTTGCCATCCTGCCTTTGCTGTTTTTTATAACATCTGGGTGCCAGTCAAAGATCAAGGTCCCATTGCTCTAATTGTACGATCAGGATCACAGAGGGCCATGGCACCTCAGGTTTCTGTGCTTCCCCAGAGCAGTAGCTCTGAAAAGGGAGTTGTAACACCCAGCCATAGGACATTGCACCTCGCTGAGCTGCGCTTGCAGTGCTGGGAGCTCTTCCCTCTCTTGCTGGTTTCACTGAACACTCTGCAATATGCTAGATGGAGGCCTTGGGGCACGGTCTCCCAGGGATCTGGAATTTGGATTAATTAAATGGCACAATGAAGAGGCAAAGATACAGCACACAATGAAATATACTTATTTCATTTATATGAAAGCTGTAGCAGAGTTTTTAAAATTTTGTCTTTCATAGTACACTAGTATCAAGTGCTGTTCCGTAGTTAAAAATAACAAAATCCTGATGAGATGAGACCTCCTTCCACTTCTGTTTTCATCTTGGCAGAGAAGTGTGGAGAAGTGTTGTTTATAAGATGTAGATGACAAGGTTTGGGTTTCACAGATAAGCAAAGTGTGAACTCTTAAAGGTTAACTCTGTACGCACATATTAGAAATTGGCCCGAGTCATAAAGTTTACATCTGTTACAGGATCTAAATACAAATTTCACTAAAGCTCAGAAATATTCAAATGTGATGATCATATGCATAGTTAACAGATCTATGCCTCTAAGCAGTAATTTGGCTGTGAGTCTGGAAAATTCCAATAGTTTGGAGGATTAATGTCTTTTACCCTGGCAAGCGTTTGAAAACATTATTTAGTTCAACATGCAAATGCACATCTCAGATTATATATTAATCATGATCATGTATAGTTTATCCTCTTTCACTGTTGAAAATGATATTAAATAAGATACATACCAATTCCTGCTTGACCTACAATCCAGGAAAGTCGAATAAAGAGCATCACACCCCAAATATTAAGCATGCATCTTACCTAGGTTTTAAAGAAAAAATACTGCATTAGTTCAAGGTTGAAAGTAATGTTTAAAACCAGAAGGGTAATAAAGTGCATTTCACCCCAAGCATCCCTGAAGTCTGCCTCCCTCTCTTAATTCTTCAAAGACTTAAGTGTAACAGAACTGATTTTATTTTCTTTTAATTGTTTTTTTTAGAAATGCAGGTAAGTTTCTCACCAGCACACCCTTCACCCATCCGAACTTGACAAATCCCGTTTTGTTTTCTTCTTCCTTGCTGACCGCTGTCTCATCTCCAGCGCTGCTTTCTCCATTCGCCACTCTCTCAACGGAGCCGGTGCTCACAGCAATGTTCTGGAGGATCACACAGAAAACAAATACATTTTTTGGGCCAGGCAGAGGACACCTGGCTGCATAAGGGAAACATAATAGAGAAGAATTCCAAAGATCACATTTTACAGTCACTGGAGTAGAGAGCAATAGTCTGCTCACACCAGGTATCAGCAGGTGGGCTTACTAACAAGGGGAGGAGATGGAAGAATCACTTAAGCATAGTAAGTGACCTGATCTGATACTAACCTGTTTTTATTGTAAGCTATTCCACATATATGTTGTGTTGACATGTTACTAGAGTGTCTAACATAATGAGGGTCTTGTGGTTGGCCTCTGCATGCTCTTGCACCAATTGATGAATAATGCTAAGTGTAGAAATGGGGATAGTTGCAAGCAGTGAAGAGAGACCTAACTGAGTGCAGCTTGGTTAAGTTCTGTGATGAAATCCAGTGTTTCCTACTGAATGAAGTACAAACATAACTGCAGCAGCACATGGGTAACATATTCCTGAAAACAATTAGAGAAATGCCAGTGCAATGTAGAAATTGAATAATCTTTTCTGTGGTTTGGCCACAACTGGTGTTAGCATAGTAATAGGATTAGGAATTGCCATATTATGGTGCAACCAGAGTGAGTAGCCCAGAATTTTAGATTGTTCACATCAGTTACAGACATAAATGTGTATTTTAGTTCTTCAGCTCTCTTGCCTCAGAATCTTTGATATGCTATATGATATGTTTCTTGTGGCTTGAATAGGAATTTGTCATGGTGCTGAGATTTGCATTCATTGTAATTGTCTTTTAATTTAATTTTATTTTTTTTATTCTGTGCTCCCACTGTTTCTGTGAGGAATTGGCATTAGTTAGTGATTGCCTGATTTTTGTGGGTCCTCCTCAAAGGCCTTCAGGAAGGACCCTGCACGTTGCCATAGTCTGGCAGAGAATAAGGAGTGGTTGCCACTTCTGGAGAGGAATCAAGATGCTTTTAGGCTTTGGAGGGTGATGAAGATATTTCCAGATTAACTTAGGAGGTCAGGGAGAAAAGACATCTGTGATTCTGTGAAACATGAGATTTTAAATCTTGTTTAACTTTAAGGTTGTTTCTATATTTTGTCCATAAATTTAAAAATAGCCAATACACAAACCCAAAACAGACATAAAGACCAGCTGTATATGCCTCTTATACTAATATTTGGAGTTGCCCCTCAAGGAGGGGGGCTCCCGCCAAAATGATGTAAGGTTTTAGAATGCCTTTGACACAGTAAATCCCAGACTGTGCTCACAAATGAAAAATAAGTGACTGGATGATATGTTTTGACATGGGCTAAGCTTGGTGCCTATTGCCTTGCTGGCCCAAAGAAAAGTGGGGATACAAGATCTGTTGAAAGCCTGTGACTTTGAGCTCCTTTGAGATACTTAAAAAATTTTGACAGTTCTTATCCTGAAACAATAATGTCTGTGTTTGCTCAAAATATAGCAAATTATTGAAATCAGTGAGGGAAGATTAGCAGAATAATATGACAGGCTTTTGCTACAGTGGTTAAAATTTCAAAGGCAAAAAAATTAAAAGGACTTGATCTTTGTACTTGAAACAAGTTGTTTCCTCTGTAGTTTGAATTAATTTGTGCTCTCTATGCCATTATCATAAATTATGGCCCTAAACCTTCCATAAATGCATTTTAAATTGGTGTGCTTTAGTGAATGATTGGTTATTTACCAAGCAGCTGTACCTGTGCTACTCATGCATTAAGGATGTGGAATAAAAGTGACAGAACATTTTGAAAAGCTACTAAAATAAAAAGTTTACTGCTTTAAAAAACCCCAAAAAACTTAACCCAAACATTTTCCTTTCCTTGTTTCAGAATGGCTTAGTCTTCATCTCTCCTGGGGCTAAAGATGATGAGCTCATCAAATCTCCATAACAAGTGTGGAGAATAGCCAAGAGGAAGAAAGGTTAGATTGTTTTTTATGTAGGGTAAATATTAAGCCCAAGTAATTATCACCAGCCATCAGCTGTGAAATGGCACTTAGACTATTTTTTAGGGATTTAATTGGTTTAATGTGTGCAAAAACTGACACATCTTGCTAAAAGATGACACACATTTGACTCCAGCAGTGTGGAAACGAGATATTTGAAGTTCCTTTCAGCCTGCCTTACATTCTGACATTTGAAAAATTACATATTAAAAAATGTATTAAATATTAATATTTATCTTCTGATGTTAAGCTAGCATCAAAGCACAATGGGAATGCTTATGTGATGTTTAGCAATCTGAAGTCAAACATATGCCACTTCTTATCAGAATCTTGCAACGGGCTCTGACAGAACAGTTGTCTTCAAAAACCTGAGTTTCAAATCGGGGGCAAGGGGCGTGGGATTGCCTTGGGGCATGGTGTGGTAAACCCAGATTTTAGTGGTTGAGTAAAAAAGGAATAAAGCATCTGCTTCAGAAGTGCACCTTGGGCTATTGCTGTAACTCCTGTCCACGCTCAGTGTGGCATCTCCTCCCCTCCTTGCCGGGGGCTGGAGCCCCATCCAGTGCACGCACAGCCTGTGCCTCCTGAGAGGAGCTCTGCCTTCTCAGACATCTCAATTCCCTTTCCTGCTAAGCTCCTATTTGGTGACCTCGTGCTTGTTTATGCTTCAGCAAAAGCTCTGCAGACAGAAGTGATTTGTCCAAGGTCACCAAGTGAGATCATGGGACAGGCAGGAATGGGCTCCAGCCATGCTAATGGGGCATCGTTTGTTCCAGAGCTGTGGTTGTGCTCCCAGACCAGGGCCACAACCCACAAAAGGGCACAGCAGGTTACCAGTGTAACAAAAATCCCATTACCTATGACATTCACCTTCCTATTTTGAAAGGCATAAGATTATCTTTCTGTAAGATGGATACTGGATACTGGAAAAAGTCTGGAAATCTCTAAGTTGGATTATACTTCTTTCTCTTTTTTCTAACACTCCCAAGATGTGAAACAATTTTCTCTTCATTTTATTCTATGATGTAATCTGCCTTCTTTTTAATCATCTTTAAGTGAGAGCCTTAAAAAAAGAAATCCAAAAATTTATCTTTTGTTTAAAATATATAAACCACTGAGAGACACAACAGTAAAAAACTCAGAATTTTCTGGTTATAAAAAAACTGAAAATCATTTAATGGGCTGATGCTCAGTACATGTTCATTCAGCATTATGTTCAAAGCCAATATAAAGTTTTACTCCTATCTGGCCACTACTGAAGTAAATTATTTCTATAAGAGGATATTTCTTCTTAGCATGGAAATGTGTTCAGTCCTTTCAGTAGCAGTTTGTACATTTGCAAAGGAGTAGGGATACTAAATTAGTATGTTTCTCTTTTTGTATCTGCTTTGTTTTCATCTTTGGAAACGTTTGTCCTTTTAAACCATTTTACACAGGTCTATGGACAGCTTAATTTGAGTAAGTCAGGCCAAAACTAGGAAGCTGCCCTAATAAGATCCTAAAGAATCAGGTCCTAATTTACTAATGGCTATATTTCTTCTTGATTTCATTGCTTTATATTAACCCTCCATAGGAAAGAGGAATTGCCAGAGAACAGAAGTCTGAACAAGATCTGGACAAACATTCGAATACCAGAAGCTTGCCCAAATTATTCAGACCTCAGAAGTATGAAGAACTGAGCAGAATGGGGATGAGAGCTTGTTTTCTCTCAAGTTTTTTCATTTCACAGTTGTCTAACTCAAAAAAAGAACAGGAGGTTTTGCTGCATATTGACACTTTTAGTCTCAGTTTAACTATAGCAATGATGTTTCTCTTTCTGGCCCTGCCCTGATAAGTGCGTATTAACCTCAAATTTTTTTCATTGAATCAGCACCTGAGAAGTGTTGTCTGCTCTCCCTTAACACCCTTGTTCTTGATTCCTTCTTGCTGTTTGGGTTTGTCAGAGCAACAGGTAGTGCTCTGGATAGCTGATTAACTGAAATTGCATTTGTTTCACTTTTTTTTTTTTTTAATAATGCTTATATTGGTTAATGAGTAAGATGGAGGAATCTGTCAAAATTAGTATGCATTGACGTAAAATTCAAGTTTAGAGTAAGTGTGAATTGTGTGGCTTGGTTAAAGTATGAATTGACATTCACCATCTGCCATCCTAACTCTTATGTGAAACAGAAGAGATTTGGTAGATCCATACTTTTAGACTAGATTAAGCTATGTTTTTCTGCTTATCAAGTACATTACAATTAATTTTAATAAAAATATTTTCTTTCAGCAGGGTACAGAGCAGAGAACAAACTGCAGCTACCAAAGGAAATATAGTAATATTGTACTTCTTCTCTTGGGCAAGGTCCATAAATTTAAGGACTTTCTCTTATTAATAAACAGAATTAACAGTCTGGAAATGGAATAAAGAAAAATTATATCTTTCCTTTTCACTTACCTTTGCCAGTTGTTCATGAATTTCTAATAAGCTTGGTCTGTTGAGCTTATTCCCACTGACGCTGCCAGTGTTTCTATAATAATCAATTTTGGGAACTGGGTCCATTGTGTTATGGCCAAAAGTTTGTAGATAATACATTTTACTGTGAGTATCATAGGGATGTAAGCTAGCTTCTGTCTTCTCCCCATTTTGACGGAAATTGTCATATAATTCTCTTTTTCCTGGTCTGTAACTGATTCTTAGTCTGTTATGTGTTTCATCAGTAAAAGATGTTTCTTCATAATGTGGTGGGTCAGAGCCCACATCCTCTTGGGTCGTTTCATTGTTGTCATGGTCTTCATTAATTATGTTAACTTGAAACCGATTTGCATTTGGATCCAAGAATACGTTTGGTGCGTTGTTCATTGACATCTTCAGGGATGCTACAGACTTAGGTCACTGATCCGTGCTCTCTTCTGTGGCTGCAGCCACACAGTTGCAGGTACAGCAAAGGGTTTAGTGCTGTTGCATATCAGACCTTTGCTTCTTGAATAATGAGGGGCTGAGAATTTTCTCTTGAATCTCTAAGCAGTCTTCCTGATGTTGGCTGCAGGTTTACTGCTATAAAAGATACAAATAAACTATTTCTATTATCTTGTGTGGTTAGATAAGTTTTCCACCACAAGCTCTCCCCTCTGCCCTGCCTCACCATGTATCCCTGAGACTGTCATCCTATGACTTGTTGAGTAAAAACATAGTTGAAGCCAAGACAGAGCTTGTGGAGATGTTCCATCTCTGATGGATGCAGTTGACCTTCTTACCAAACTAGCAGTATTTTGGTACAAGCTCCAGAGGAGGTAAAGGCCTGAGCTGTAAATGGGCCAAGAACTCCTCTAGTTTCAATCTGTTTTAGGAAACCGTGTCACGCTGCACAAAAGAGCAGGGTGACATGGTGAGCATCCATGTACACAAGCTTGGAACATGATCATACTATTAACATATGGATAATGTGGGGCTCACTCCTCTGTAGCCTGCTCCCCCAGTCCCTTCCAGGAGAGTTGCTCCCTGTATGGTGCAGATGTTAAATGTTTGAGGTACAGTTATTTGCATTTGTCCTTGTTGAATGTCATGAAATTCCTGCTGGCCTATTCCTCTGGCCTGTCAAGGTCCCCCTGAGTGGCAGCCCATAGGGAGGTGAACACACAGCTGTATAATCTGCTTCTCACCTCCTCTTTTCCCACACAGTTCTCCTCAAAGAAAACACAGAAGCAAACAAAAATTCCAAGAGAAGAAGGAGTATGTATATTTAAGGCCTTTAGTGGGTTAAGTACCTTTGCAGCAATTTAAATGGCTTAGAAAGCCCTGAAATGAGCTATTGAAATGATGGCAATAGGTTGTCTTGGAACATATTTTTAAAGAGATTAGGGGGTATAGATGTATAGATCTGTATAATTCAGGAGAAGGCCAGTATGTTCAAAACCAGAGCATGCTTAGACATTGAAACTTTGAAAGCATTTGTAAAAGCAGAAGGTTTTAGAAACAAAATATATCTCATAAACAAATATATGACCTGAAAATCTGGATAAATAAGCCCATTACTTAAAGTTCCATATTTTTGCAAGAGGTTGGGTTAGATGAACCCCTAAGAATTTTTCAATTTAAATTTCTCAATAATTTGGCCCTTTGGCACAGAAAGATAAAATATGACATCAATATTTATAGCTTAGCACTGTAAATTTTCTCTAAAATTGCATATCCAAATTATAATTTGAAGAGCTGATAATCAGATATCTTCCATCTTCAGTATGAGTTACAGCTAAAGCATATTTTCTTATTTCTTCCATCACCTATAGGTAATCTGCTGTCACCTCTCTGCTAAGGCACCACTTTGTCACTCCTCGTATTTGTTAGTTTTCCTGCTTAATGTTGTATAAGCCTCACAGCAACATATTACATTTATTTAGTTTATTTTACTTCTACTGGCTTTGTATTATTATTATTTTATTTTTATTATTATTACACATTTATGATCATAGTATTCTGCTTCCTTCAGCCTTTTAAAGTTGCAAGTAAGTGTTTCATCTTCAGGCATGAAGGAGCAAAGACAAATTTTCTGTCATTGAGGTCAGTGAAACTATGTTTGTTTCCATCTCCATGACTGAATGAAATCCTGATTTTTTGATGACAATGAAACATTTGCTACTGAGTAGAATGATTCTGTCATTTCATTGTCTATTTCCATACTAGTGTTTTGCTAGGAAAAGTAAAATCTCTTACCTTTCTGCTGTTCTTGAAAATAAAACTTAGGTTTTCACAATGTATTTCCAGAGATCTCTGAACTGTTATTTGCCATTAACTTTGTGTTTAGTTTTCCAGCATTATGCATATATAATCAAGTCTAACTTATTCAGGGTAATTGAACTTACCATTCAGTCCTCTGCTTTTAGGGAAGGACAATCTGCCTCTTTTATTCATGCATTTAGTGTGACTCTCTTTTTGAGGTATTACAGAGTCTGCCTTATTGGCCAGATTTTTCTCCTGTTTAAATTACTGAGTAGACCGTCCAATCCCTCTCTTTCAAAACATTTCTAGATGGTGATTTAGAAAGGCATTCTACCTTGTTAACTTTTAACCAGCAAATGTACCTATCCATTATTATTACTGGGTTTATGGCATTGCGAAATTTCTAAGGGGGCTTGAAAATACTTTTGTTATCTCCATTTCCCTCCCCTCTATGCCTGATTCTGCACAGATCATACTCTATCTTTCAGTTCTGCATATATAGTTATGCAGATAAAAAGAGTTCAGGACAGGATCTGCTCAGGGCATTTTATGCAGAAGATTCAGTGATGTCAGTGGGATCATTCTTTGGGGGGTCCTCTTGTCCTACATGCAGTTTTAAACCATTTGCTCCTGACCCTGTTTAGAGTTTTACTCTGTATGTTTAAGAAGCCTTTGAAAAATTATGTTCTCTGTATTATTTCTGGGAAGGCTGACTTCCTAGTCTTTTTGGAATGAAGAAAAGAGTAAGCAGGAAATTATGAAGCTTTGTGATTAGAAGGGAATTAGATAATTTGCTTCCAGCAATAGATTGGGTCAAGAACAAAAATAATAAGACAATATTGGGGTTCTTTGAATATGTTTGCAGTGTTTGCTGTGTAGTTTAGAGATAAGTGAACTATATTTAACCCAGATAACTTAAGTACCTTCAGCACTCTAACCTGACAGCCAGGAGCTCAGCTGTGCTGATTAGATGTACATAAAAAGAATGGCAGTGTCAGGTCTCTGCAGTGGATGATCCTATCCAGCAATAACAGATCACATGAATCATTGTACTGAAATCTACCTTGGATTTTATGGCTAAATTAACTAGGATAAATGCAATATACTGAATCTCTGAGGGTCTGGAATTTTTTCTTGTGTATAATCTGAAGCAGTTGAAAGCCCTTATATTCAAAAAATTGTTTATGTTTTATAATTTAAATGGACCAGTGTAGTTTAATATTGGCTGTTCATCTCTTGTATTTTTCAGACAGGAGATTAATGTCCTTCTCTGTACAATCTGGTATTTTATGTTCCAAATGGCACTTGAGGTCTGCTGTTCCGCTGTCTGCCTCGTATATAGGGCAAAAGGAATAACATGTATTTTTCAGAATACAGGAAAAAGAAAACAACTGCTGTAACTGATCTCCTTGTCTTAGCTCCTCATTGCAAACAGATCTGTTTAGCAGAAGTGACAGTGCCTAAAATTCTAATGCCAGCCTTCTTAAAAACGGAATTGAATTTCTGTCAAGTACTGTCACACTTGCTAAACAGCTGTGTGTATGAGGGTGACCTTGAATATCCAGATTTGAATCTCTGCTTTTGCTCTTCCACTTCTGCTTTGATAGGATCTCCCATGACCAGTTCATAATTGAAAGTACAGATCATACGCTGTGCACGACTGCAGGAGCACACACAGAACCACCAGCTGTGGAGAGTGCTGGAGTGTACAGAGCTCTGAACCCTATCCCTCCTTGAGGCTGGGTAAAAATGGGTAAGCAGCATGACTGTGTCTGCTTTGGCCTTGCCAGGATGGTGTAATTACTGCTGGGGGCTGTTAACCAGACAGTTTAACTTGCACTTTAAAGTGAATCATCTTCTGTAACCAAGTGGAATACAAACATGGACACACACCTCCTGCAGGCACCTCCTCTAAGCCACAACCATTTGTTGTCCTCCATTTTTGGATCCTCAATGTTTACAAGTACAGACACTGAGTTTCAGAAAATTGTGTTGGATGAGGGGGGCAGGGGGCTACCACTTACACATTCACCATTCATGAGCCTGTCTTTTTCTTCAGCCTGTCATGAGACACAGTAGCCATGAGAGCCTCCTCTGAAGAGTCAGATGTCATCTGATCTTTAAAATACTGGCCATGGTAACTTTCTAGTAATTTTTTTTTTTTTTGTATTTTTTTGCTGTTAGCCATTTTTTATCTACCATTCCACTGTTCATCAAATAAAAGCAACATGAAGTACCTTTTGAGTTTGCAACAAATATTTATTTAACAAAATGGATGCCACCAAAATGCAGGTATGTATAACAAATGTAACAACAGTTGGTTTCCAAAATGAAATCAACATCAAATTTAAGGCAGGATATTCTGTGAGTTTTCATGCAAGAGCATATTCAAATGTTCCTTTATCCAACCCCTCTACTTCATCTTCCCATGTGGAAGAAGGCATACTGCTGTAGGGGTCTAGCAAGATTTTGAAGCATCTGATAATTAGAAGTCCCAAGAAAACACACAAAATCCCCACAAAGGCAAAGCCAGTTTTTTGTTCTAAAGTCAGAGGGAAGGCAGACATTTCGTTGACACTCATACTGGCTGAAGTGTTGCTGCAGTAATTACTGCTCATCATTGGGCATCACATCCTGGTGGCTCTGTGGGATTTTCACCTCTATTGCTTCTTTGCCTGCATAGAAATGTCAAATCAGTGTGGTTAGCTCTAAATGGGGTGCATATATCTGAGCTGTAACATATGAACATTTGAAAATGAAAACCAGGTTGGATTTTAGAAGTGTCCTGTTGTTTTTTCACGTTCAAATTAATGTGATAAAATTGCAACTATTAGCCTCTACACACCATTCATGTACTGGCCTCTGTTTTGAGACAGCACACTCACAATTTTCCTGCTTTCTGTCTCCTCAAAACAGAAATTTCAGTTATTGCAAACAGCATTTTTTCAGACTGGGCACAAGTCTACAGATTGAGATTTGGCAATACTCTCTAAGGTCTCCACATGCAGAAAGCCAGTAGGTTTCCTGAAATGGCTTTATGTCTCTGTGCTTAAACCAGTTAAACTTGCATTGACCTCAAAGGCAATTTCAGCTAAATAATGTGGATTTTACTCATTTGGTTCAGCTCAGAGTCTACGTAAATAGATCCAACTAAAAGACTGTGTGTGCTATTTTACTGAAGTCTTGGGCTTCAGTTTCAGAAAAAAATGCTGGGTGTATTTTGAGCTTATAAGAAAGTGAGTAGATTGCTGAAATCCCTTCACTTTTCCCTATACATGTCCACTCTGTATGAGCAAAGACTGGTGGAAGAAGAAATGAATTAAATTCCCTTCCCCTAAATCTTGCTCTCATTTGTTTCTTGTCTTGGTTTTCCCCATACATACCCTGCCATTTTCACAGGCACAGTAAACAGGAGATGTGCCCGTGCTCCTTGGGGACTGACCCTGACATGTGTCCTAGGGAAGCAGGATGCTCAAGCAACTCCACCCCACTACTGCCACCAGGAGAGCTGTGCATGTTTCCAGAAAAGGGAAACTTCCTGTATTTGTCTTTTTAAGGTGATTTTACCTATAGATTTTAGTTAGAGGTGGGGATCATTTGCTTTATTTTAGGTTTCCCATCAGGTATTGCAATCACATCTTTCTTTTGTATCTATAGACAGTGGGAGAATTGGAAGGCTGGGACATCAGAAGTGCCAAAGAACAAAGACATTTTTATTCTAAGGTTAGAGCTTGAGGTTTTCTGGCTCTTGCTAACACCTATTTAACGAATGTGCCTCAGGGGAAACTCTTTTTATTAACAATTCAACCTCTTTTTCCTCAGGGAATTGCCAGTATCCATTTATTTCTTGGCAGAGTAATTAGGCCACTCAGAGCTCTGTGCTGCCATGGCTACACTGCTTCAGGTACCTGCACTGCTCAGCCAGGTTAAAGGGAGTTCCAGTGTCTGTGCCCTGTACTGCAGCCATGGCTGAGAGGAGCCACACTCTGAGTCAGCCTGCAAGTCAAAACAACAGAAAAAGTAAAAATAACTTTTGGTATTCCCAAGCAGACAGAAATGGACAGAACTTTTATCTTGTTTGGTGTCTCCTTTCTCACTTCAAAATTTGTGGGGTTTTTGACTGTTATCCTAAAGAGCAAAAATTTTAGAACAAAGTGCAAAAGGGCAAAACACAAGTATGTCTTTTTTTTTTTTTCCAATAAAGCTCAGTATAGTAGATATTAAATGTATATAGCTCAATATGGTAGATATTAAATGTTTTAGTCTTTACACATTTACCAGAGCATAACATCCAATGTTCTGTTTTAGCTATAGATCTGTGCATGAGATCTTTCCTTGTTTTGAATTATATTCTCCTCTTTGGGTCATGCTGTTTTAATTCCTGTTAAACTGGAAGAAAGATCCAGATACAGCCTATAGGAATTAGAAATAATGTCAACAACCAATATTTATTTTCTGAAAATACATCATAGGTAAAGCCCACCTGCTATATGGATTTTCATTGGGCATACTTCTATTTTTTCTATTAAGTTTGACCTTCTGCAGGAAAAAAAAGTTACAGAAAGTTCAATGTCACAAACTTATATTAGAAGTCAGTTGATTTGAGCAAAAGCCAGTTAAGGAAAAAAAAAATACTTTCCAAAAGTCCTAGGTAATGCATTATAAAAAATAAAAACAAGGCTTATACAGGAAAGTTATACCTAGTCACTAGCTGGAAAAGCCAGACCCAAAAATCCCAGTTGCTCTCTTGATGTTGAGGAGAACATCAGGGGTAGCCTGGCCATGGAGAACCCTGAATTTGAGCTGAGTCCAGACAAATAGGTTTGTGTTTGACATAACATTTCTTTACCACAGAGTAATTTTCCAAGAATGTGACTTCCAGTCTTAGTAATTTTGCAGCTTACACGCTGGAATTAGATGAGATTTGTTTGTACATTATGTGCTTGTCAGGAGACATTACAGGACAAATCTCTGTGCAAAGCTTGATTGATGCTGAAATGTGGAGAAATTGATATCTTAGTCTTATTTAACAAAAGTTTGCCTGAAAAAACTGCATGAGAAAACTGTATTTTGCCTGGGGGGAAATGTGCAGCTTTGTATTCTTCTGTTCCTTGTCCTGAATTTCAGAAGCTGTAATTGAAGACCCAAAGTTCACAGGAAATTTTGTTCAAATTATGTATCCCCAAACCCGTGGTACCTTGAGGACCTTTTGTTGTTTTCACATTTTAGTGAAACCCTCACACAGGTTAGATGTCCTCTCCCAGTTAGTCAGATATCGTTTCATTTGCTGCAGTGTGTCTGTCAAAGTCCTGAGCCTGCAGACTCTGAATGCTAACTAACCTGGCCTGGATCCTAAAATCCTCAAAGATAGCCTTTAGGACAGCATCATGGGGACAGGCATTCTATCATTTATAATCTGCAGAGCCATTTTGTGGGGGCTAGCCCTAGACAGAGCTCAATCTTTTTTTTTACAGGTCAGGATTCTTCTCTTCCTTTGATTTGTTACCCGTATAAACACTGGCAAAAAGAAAGGCTCCTTAACATCCTGCAGTGAAATAAAAGGCCACTGGAAGTCCTTCTGAGGCCAGAAGAAACAATCAGAGTGCTCAAGAAAATAGCAATGAGGAAAACAGCTTAATACTAAGCTAAGAAAAATGGAGGTATGCGCTGGGGGTGCTGGCTGCACCTGTGGGGGGATGAAGGGGAACACCAGGGGCACTAAGTATTGTGAGGCAGCTGAAATTCTTATTCTAGCAGAATCACCAGCCCAACTCTGCCAGTGTTTGGTGTGAAGATCCTAGCCTCAGGTATTTGGTGGTTTGGGGTGACAGGATGTCATTTTTTTCAGACCTAGCCTTTACTCTCAGGTTTACAGAGAGACTTAAGAAGATTAAGAAAATCACCAGGATAATCTTCCTGGGGTTCTGGATTTCAGTCCTTCTCTCACAGAACCCCCTACAGGATTTTTTTCTAGTGGCTCAGTACTCAGGAAACTAGTATCTTTATGTGATCTCAAGCTGGGAGCATTCATTCTCTTGGCATGACTAAGCCTCAGGTGCCTAAAAACTCACTTCCTAAATCACAGTTTGTAACAAAATTGACCACATTAGTGGCCATCTGTTCTCTTCTTGGATGTCTACAGTGCAACTGCTGGTTCATGGATGTGGTTATTCTGAAAGTACTTTGAATAGCTTCAGTCCTGAGCTTGTGCTTGAGTAACAGCAAGCCTAACTTGGAAAGGGACATACAAACAAACATTCTCTGGGAGCTTTGGAAGCACCTCATTTGCTCTCAACTATCTGTTCAGGGAAACAAAACTGTATTCCAGAAAACTGAATTCCAGAAATTGGTCATAGAAGGTGGTAAGAAAAAAAGATTAACAATGGAGGAGTCCTATAAAATAGACTAGAAATAGAAATCAGCATGAATATGGAATTCTCTGAAGAGTCTGAGCTACCTGAGTTAATAACACATGTCCAGAAATGCTGCAAAAGGACCACTGTGACCACACAGCCGACTTGTCATACTTGTGTGCTCACTGCATGCCTGTATTCTCTAAATTGCTGGGGAGAGCACTGTATCTTCAGGGTATGGGTTCTAAGACATTCAGGGAGGTGAAGGTAGGAAGGCCAGGACATGGATGCTCAGCAAATGAAGGCAAAGCTTACAGCTCTGCAAAGAGAGCTACACACTGTTTTTGCAGCATGGTAACTCAGGGTGCAAGCAACACTTTTCCACATAAATAGCATTCCCCTGCAAAGAAGCAGCAGCCAAGCTGTGACACTTCCAGCCTTCCAACAGGGAATGAATTGCAAAAATATTATTTTATCTGTAGCAAATATATATGCCTGGAGTCTTCATTGGGTGAGAGCTTCTGTGCTGTGAATTCATATACGTGGTCTAGATTTGAGTAATACAGAGATGCAGGAAAATAAAACGTTTAATAGCATCATTCTTAACTTGGGAATGTGGAAAAGTGTTGCCTGCTGCTCAGGGGATGGAGGCTGAGAGAGACCGAGCACCTGCAAAGCAATTGTTGCTGTAGGATGGATGGCGCGCCCAGCCTTCGCTTTCACCGGCCCCGCTACCCCGGGAAAGGCAGATTTAGGCGCTTACCCTGCTCTGCCCCCCCCGCCGCCCCGGCTGCCTCCCTCCGTCCCTCCCTGCCCCCGCCGGAGAGCGGCCGGGCCGGGCCGGGCCGCAAGGTCAGCCCCGCGCCCCGCCCGCCGCGCCGCCCGCTACGAACCCTTGTCCGCCGGGCCCGCGCTGCCCATGGTGGCGGAGCGCGGAGCTCCCCGCGCCTCCCGCCGCCGCGCCGGCTGTCCAAAGTCCAGGCTGGAGTCCCGACGGCTCGGGGCGCGGGGTGTCCCGGGCGGCGGGGGCAGCTCGCCCGGGCTCCCCGCGCCGCCCGGCGATGCGACCCCGCCGGGAGATGCTCAAACCGCCCTAATTAAAAAATTAAACACGGCCGCTGCTGCTACCGCCTCCTCCTCCACCTCTTCGCCCGCCCCTTTCCATCGCTATTCAGCCGCGCTCCTCTCCAGCCCCGCTTTTCACGGATTAAACCCGGGAGCGTGGAAACTTCCTGCAAAACACTACGTGCGGTGCATCGGTAAGGGCCGGGCCGGGGCCGCTGCGGAGCGGGGCGGGAGCAGCCCTCCCTCCTCCGCTCCGCTATCGCCGCCCAGGCCGGGTACCGGGGCCTCCAAGGCCGGGGGGTCTCTGCAGTGATGGAGAACGGGGCTGCGGTACCAGCAGGAGGGGCTGCATCCCTCCGGCGCCCCGGTACTGCCGACAGGCGCAGCCCCGCTGGCGGCGCCGAGCAGGACCTGTGGAGCCGCGCTGGGTGCGGCGGGGCCGCTGCTCGCCGTGGAACAGAAGGCAGGGTTTCGCACGCTCGTCTGAGTGGAGCGTGCCGAGCCCAAAGCCTCTTAGGCTGTGCCCGCAGTGTGGCCTCGGGTCCTCCCAGCAGCTCTAATAGTAATAACGATTAAAGCATAGACCTTGCTTTATATCCTTTCATTAGCCGCGTTTAGCTGATGCTGGTTGCATATTAGAGAGGTTTGTATTTACCACAACAGCAGGTGTTTAAGTTGGGTTAGGAAAGAAGATTCATTTTCCCAAAGCTGGATCTGTATATATTGCATTAATAAATCACAAATCTGTTCCAAATGATAGTGATTCCATATTTGTAAATCATCAGGGTGAATATGCCCTGCAGGCATGCACGTGGGTTAGTGGAACAGGACTGCATCACACTGTCATGCATCGTGAGACTAATGGGACTGCTGTAGACCTACTAACAGATTTTGTTCTGTGGAAAGTAATTTTAAAACCCCTCATGTTTCTTGCTACATGCAATAACACTATGATAGGTTAAACCTTCTTCTGCAAATGATCTGGGGAACAAAAGGGTTTTGCCTTGCCTGCCATTTTAATGCCTGGTTCCTCTGCTGTGACTGCAGTGAACTTCCAAGTACTGACTCAAAATACAGCTTTCTCCTGCTGTTAAAACTAATAGTTAAACTGATGGTTAACTATGTACTTGCTGATGGTTATTGGTTTGATTTTCTAATGCTGCATGATTAGTCATGTGATTAACAATGTCTGTAAATCAAGCTAATTTTTGAAGTGTTTCTCATATTTAAAGATCTATGAAGACTTTATAAATAAATAGTTTTAAATAGTATGAGGTTGTACTTTCAGAATATGTATATAGAGCCCCTAATGTTCCTAAGGAGCTCTAGTTTTCTTTTTTAGCCCTGTCCCTGATTTGCCTGGGGGGGGCCCCATGAGGGTCTCTACCTAGACTGAAAACTGTAGTTTGACATTTTGGGAGGAGCAAATAGAAGATCTCAGAATTTCAGAGTGCCTCCTCAACCTAGTATAATTCAGGGAGAGTGACAGAAATCCAGGGATTCCTAGTAATTGATGAGCTTTGCTATACTTGGAGAACCTTACTGGAGATATGACTTGGTGAGTAGCCAGGATCACTGACTGCTGTGGCTGGGAATGAGGGACAGCATTGATAATAGAAACACATTCTGAGGGAGTGCTTCTCGCCTCTTCTGCCAGAATTTAGGCATGGATGCTGGGCCTTTCACTACCATGTGTACTTGTGGGATATTACTCCTTATAGATACATTATCCTTTTGTCTTGTTATTCTTAGAGGATTGAAGTCAAAGAATTTTTTTTTAACACTGAAATAATTGTCCCTCTTGTCCTCTGGCTTGGCAGAAGTTGCTGAAATTGTGTGTTTATTTCTAGGAATCTGACACTCATGTTCTTTTCTGAAGACTTCTGACTTTATATTTTGAAGATCTACTTTTCTGGAAAAGAAACTGGCAGCCAGCAATAGGGAATGAGTCTCCTTCTTCATCTACCAGTTGTCAGCAGACAAGTAGCACTGTTTTTCTGTTCAAGATGGTATATTTTAAAATGGAAAAGTGATGGAATAACAATCTTCTACATTTCGTTTCTTTTTCACTTGAAATTCACAAGTTTTTGTTTTGCATGGAAGAAGTAATTTTTTGGTAGGGCAAATGGTAGCAGTGTACGTGAATCATTCTGGAAATATAGACAAAGGGAGCGTTCACTACTCTTTGCTTTCAATTTCTTTATCAGGATCCATCTTTTGCGTTCAACTGACAGTTACTATCACTTTCATCTGACTTCAATCATATTTGCTGTTGATTTGATCCTTATTTAGGGAGTGATGTGTTTCCTCAAAGGAGAGCCCTTGATCTCAAATAGAGATTTTATAATGATCTAGTAGTTTGTTATGTTGAGTTGGCAAATTCAACTGGCCTAATTTAAGGTTGGGCAAGACACTTAAAGCCAAGTGGGTGCCAGTCAGTGAAAGGCAACATGGAAGTGTTAGAGCTATTAGCCGGTCAATACTTTTAAAGATCACTTGAGTGGTGTAGGTGTCAATAAAATGTAACTGTTTTGAGGGATAACCAACTCCCTTGTAACTTGCTTTTCAGCTTAGTTTTAAACAACTCTTTGCATGTTCCTTTGCAAGCAAACTCTTCCTTCAATTGCTAGAACTTTTAAATGGGCTGAAGTGGGTAGAATCAGGGAAGAATATTGTGCACAGAAAAAATGGATAAAGTTGAAACTCCCCTCCTAAGCAAATATAAGCAAGTTTTTTGAGAATATGCATAATCAGAAAGCAATAGCATATAGGGGAGATAAAAGCAGTAATAGAGGTGCACAGCAAAAGCAGGTGGATTATATATTAATTTATGTATTGATCATAGTTGCAACTTGGAATAATTTAGTGTAATTTAATTCAAGGTATTTAGCATTTTTAAAAGAATAAGCTTCTCTATTCTACCAGGGGTTTTTTTACATAGTCTTAAAATATCTGAATCTCTATTTGTGCTTGTTCAAAGGCTGTGCTTTTACTAGACTCCGACTTTACCAGCAAGATAGAGTCCACAGCCCTGTGGGTCTGTAGGGCACTGCTTTGGTGACTGCTGGGAATGGGGCTGAAAAAAAGTCCTACAAAGCAGTCTCCCCCTGTGAAATGTTTTACTAGGTCCACTCTTCAATTAGGAAAAGCGTAGGGATTCAGAAACTGAAGAAGGTTGAAAATCACTCCCTTTAAGTCCAATCAGTGTTAGTGTTGGGGAAGGTGGAAGAGTGCATGAATACAGTGAAAACCAACAGTGCCACCTTGTGTGGGTGGCTCGTTCGTCTATGAGGAGGTGAATGGCCCCCAGTGCATCTCCAGCTCTTTCACCCCGGCATTGGGGCGAGCCCCCAGCCAGCTAGGGACAGGGCAAAAGGAAGGATGAGTTCCCTTTAGACCTGCAGGAGGGAGGTGTTTGCTGCCTCACTTGAAAGGCAGAGGTGGTGGGTATGTTAGGGGCACTCAGCCTGACAGTGAAAGAAGAACCAACAAAAAAGCAGGTTGCTCAGTTTTTGCTTTTGTAATTCAGCAGCTAGAGTAATGTCTGGGTGAAGAGGGGTAATGTGAAATTGTTTCCATGTAGGAACAGTAAAAGTGCTACCAAAATCTGGTCTTAGGCAGCCTTTTAGGGGTAAAAAATAGGTGATTAAGACTCAAGCTGTGGTCAAGGGTTGCACAACACTGAAAAAATTTCATGAGACTTAGGGAGATGTAAGCCTGCCATGGGGGACAAAGACAAAGAAGTTAGGTCCCTGCAGATCAAGTAGAGCAGGTCTCCTGTGTGACTGATACCACGCTGTTTCTCAGCCCAGAAAGATAATGCTTAAATGCAAAGAGAGCCTCTGGGGAAAATAGTATTTGCTTACTATAGGTCCACTATAAGTATGTAAAAGAGGGTGCCATTTGTAGAGTAGGGTTAATTTTATTTTTTTTTAGCACAAAGTAAAGCAGTGTAGGTTGGGTGCAGCCTTAGGGAGTGCAAACTGGTCTGGAAATACTTCTGTCTGTGCAAAAAGGAATCTTTAAATAAGGTATGAAAGTAAAAAATATTTACAAAGCAAATATATTGCTAAAGGAACCCTTCTCCAGCTGTAATTGAAGCTTCCTGGAGAAGGGACAGGGTCTAAAAAATGCTAAGCACATTTAGGTACCATGGCAAGCAAAAGAAGAAAAATTATGTATGACATATCTACCATGCAGGTTGCTCTGCTCTCTCTCATATAGGTGAGAACCGAAAACAGTAATTTACAAGAAAAAAGTCAAATGGACTTAAAAGCTATGAGGCTCAAAGTTCCCATTTTATGAAGTTCTGTACAAACTGACTTTCAGGAACATAGAGTTTTTTCACAAGTTCCACCTGATAAAAGTATTGATGAACTGCTTTTGATCATGACTTAACCAGAAACAAAATGTAAAAAAAAATGAGATAAACAAAAGATGAATTAAAGCGGTCCTTTCTAAAAAGATGATGATATATATTTGTTCATTAGCATATTGGGAGCTATGCTTTGTTTGTCACTGAGGACTTGAGACTTGAATTTACTGGAGAGTTACTGTTTTGAAAAGAATGCTGATACTTAAAATACACATAATTATTTTACCTCAGTAACTATTTGTACGAGACACTTTCAATAGTAGTTCCTTTACTAATATAATATAAGTAGTTGCTTATATTTACATATACATGTAAGAACATGAGTAATATTCCATTATCCTCAACTCTGTGTGTAAATTAGTCCTGTCAACTCTGTGCTTGCCAAGACTGTACAGCCATTATGCCATACACCCTACCTATAACTGTGAAACACTATTTTCATTAGAGAATGACAAGAGGAATTTGTTAGGACAGCAGATCAAGAACACTTGTAACAGTGTTGTACTAAATGAAGGATCCCCTTTTAATAGGAACATTTCTTAGAAATCTTGTCTGTCTTCTATAAGAACATGAACAGAGGCAGAAGAGATGTTGGAAGCCTGCATATCAAAAGATAATTTTAAAATATTCTCAGGAGGGACCAGTAGTGTGTAACAAAGGAGACTTTCTTAGCACAGGAAATGGCATGGAAAGAAAATGGTTTCCTTTTTTTCACTTAACTATAGTAAGTAGATTTAAAAAAAAATAATTATTTCAATCATTTTATACTCAAGAGTCTTCCTAGGGAAAAACTTAAACATTTTTCAACATAGTTTTGTAGACCAAAGAAATTCTACTTTTTAATTCCAGTTCACCCCTGTCAGGTCCCTAACAGCTCTTTGTGACATTACTTTCCATTTTTATTATTGTTCTTTGAAGACAGAAATACTGAGTGATTGTGTGTGAGACTTGTAGAATAGGAGGCAACACTCCCATAAAAATCTTGACACGGGCAACTGAGCTGAACAGAATGCTCTAAATTGGAGTTGTGGTATGAGGGAGACAGGGCAAAGCCACCATAACTCCTCCAGGCTTTTAGCCAGACTATGCCCCAGTGCAGCCTTAATACAGAACACCTCTTCATCTTTGGATGTGTATGGATTGTGCAGTTCTGAGTATTTACTGCAAAACCCATTGTGTGACAGCAGTTTACTGGTACAAAACCATGCACACTGGGCTGTGGTGGGTCGATCTTGGCTGGCCAACAGGCGCCCACCAAGTTGCTCTAGCACTCTTCAGCAGGATGGGGTGGGAGAAAACAAAATGGAAAAACCTCATGGATCAATATAAAGGCAGTTGAATAAAGCAAAAACTGTGTATGGAAGCCAAGGAAAACAGATTTACTCTCTGTTTCCCATCAGCAGGCAATGTCCAGCCACTCCTGGGAAGCAGTACACACAGCAGTTGCTCTGCAAGACAAATGTCATAACAAATGCCCTATCTCCCCAACATTTCATCTCCTTTTTCTTGGCTTTTGTTGCTGTGCAGATGTCATACGGTGTGGAATATCCCTTTGGATAGTGTGGGTCAGCTGTCCTGGCTATGTCCTGTCCCAAGATCTTGCCCACCCTCAGCCCACTGATGAGAGGGGAATGTTGGAGACACAGCTGTGATGCTGTCCCAGCAAACACCAACACATTACCAACTCCTTTCCAGCTACCAGTGCAGAGCACAGCACTGAGGGCTGCTGTGGGGAAAACTGACTTCACCCCAGCCAGACCTACGGGCCCAAAAGGCATACAAACGTGGGGAGGGAGCAATTGAAAAAGCCAGTAGATTATTCAGAGCAAGTGGGCAAACTGTGTGCAAGAAAGTCAGCAATTCCTGTTATATCCACAGGCCATCAGCACAGGAATTCCGTGTCAGCTGGTTGGTGCCATAATACTGCTTTAGGGAGTGGAGGATTCCAACACTTGAGGTGCTCTGTGCAAAGCACAGTCAAACAGAGGGTCTGGTAACCTGAACATGGGAATTACTCCCCTTCATCCCAAAGAAGTGAGAGCTGTAAAATGTAATGACAGCAGTATCAAGTAAACATTAACTGTTCCAGCAGTGATTATTATTGCAAATACCAAGATATTTATCTAATTCCGGTTAATATGTGAACAGAATTACATCTCTTATCAGACCTCTGGACATGCCTTTCTACCTTCATCTGGAATGGAGGTTACTGGGTTGTTTTGCAGTAGCTTTGAGTGCTTTCTCCAAAATCTCACGTTACCAACACCTGCTATGACAGTCATAAGGACAGACAAAAGAGAGTCCCAGTAGCTCAAAAGGAGTTTACTTCCAAAAGCCACATTATCCAAAAGCCACCAATCTAAATTCATTGCAGAGAAGTGAATGGCTTTCCTTATATAATAGATATTTATATAATATTTGGTTACCGCTTTAGAAATGCTTTTGTACTTGTGGTTAGTAAAAATGATTAAACTTTGTCCAAATGATAAATGCTTTTTTTCTTCTTTTAAAGATATTACTTATTAGAGAGTGTCCAAAGCAGGCAGCAAAGATGGTGGAGTGTCTGGAGGCCTTATGAGGAGCGACTGAGATCACTTGGTCAGCCTGGAGGAGACAGAGGGGAGACCTCATTGGGATCTTCGACACTGTCACAAGGGGAAGTGGAAGGGCAGGTACCAATCTCTTCTCTCTGGTGAGCAGTGACAGGACCTGAGGAAACAACACAAAGCTGAGTCAGGAGAGGTTTAGGTTAGATCAGGAGAAGGTTTTTCATCCCGAGGGTGGTGGAGGACTGGAACAGCCTCCCCGGGGAAGTGGTCACAGCAACAAACCTGAGAGAGTTCCAGAAGTGTTTGGGCAATGCTCTTGGGCACATGGTGTGACTCTTGGGGTGTTTTGTTCAGGGCCAGATGGACTGGATGATCCTGATGAGTCCCTTCCCACTCAGCATATTCTGTGATTCTATATTTGGTCTGAGCTGTCTCAACACAGGTTAAGGGTTGATTTTGTGTCCAAATCCTTCAGAATTCAGGAACCTTCAGTTCACGATGAATATGGGGATCTTATTAATGTAGAAGGGTACTGAAATATTTGGAAAAAGACCATACAAGATATTTTTAATCAGAAATGGTGTGGCCAGCAGGACTAGAGCAGTGATCACCCCCCTCTATTCACACTGGTGAGGTTGCACAATGAATCCTGTGTTCAGTTTTGGGCCCTTCACAGCAAGAAGGACATTGAGGTGCAAAAGTGTGTCCAGAGAAGGGCAGCTGATCAAGGGCCTGGAGTATCATAGCATGTGTCGCTGCCGGGTAATAATTAGCACTGACTCCACGATTCCAGAAGGCTGATCAATCACTTTATTATACTGTACTATACTTATTAAGAAACTCATCCCCTTACAGATAGTCTGATACAGACAGACCAGATTGGTCAATTGAATCCAAACACCATCACCACTGGCCAGTTAAGAAATCGCCCTTTGGTAAACAAATCTCCATAACACATTCCACATGTTCACAACAACAGGCGCAGCAAGTGAAGATAAGAATTGTTTATCATTCTTTTCTCTGATCCTCTCACAGCCTTCCCCAGGACAATGCCTGGGGAAGTTGTGCCTGCTGCTCTCTGTGGAGAGAGCTGTGGCCACATCTGGAGCAGAAGTCTTGTAAGGAGCATCTGAGGGAATGTTCAGCCTGGAGAAAAGGAGGCTCAGGAGCGGCATTATCGCTTCCGACTGTCTGAAAGGAGGATGTAGCCAGGTGGGAGTTGGTCTCTTCTTCCATGAAACAAGTGAAAGGGTGATAGGAAATGGCCTGAACTTGCACTGGAGGAGGTTTAGGTTGGATATTAGGAAAAATTTGTTTGTAGAGCACGTTGTCCATCACTGGCACAGGCTGCACGGGGAAGTGATGGAGTCACCATTGCAGGAGGGATTTTAAAGACGCTAAGATGTGCCACTTGGGGACTTGGCTTAGCGGTGTACTTAGCAGTGCTATATTAAAGGGTGGACTTGAAGATCTCAGGGTCTTTCCCAACCGAGTTGTTTCTGCGATTGAGTGATTCAGTGCCTCTGAGGGCGGCTGTTGTGAGGCAGGCGCAGCGCCGGCCAAGCCCGGCCCCGCGTCGCCGTGGCAACGCACAAAGCCTCGGCGCGCGTGCCCTCCCCCGGCCGCGAACGGTATTCTCGCGAGACTTGGCGCGGCGCGGCGCGGCGAGGCCGAGGCGGTCGGGGCCCGTTTCAAACCGGCGGTCGCTGGGCCGCGGCCCGGCACGAGATGGCGGAGAGCGACAGGGCGGAGGCGGCCGCGCCGCGCCGAGCCGAGGAGGCGGCCGGCCAGGCGCCACAGCCGCCGCCGCAGCAGCAGCAGCAGCAGCAGCAGCAGCCGACACCGCAACAACAGACGCCGCAACAGCCGCCGCAGGATGAGGAGGCGGCGGCGGCCGCGGCACCCGGTAGCGGCGCGGGCAGCGCAAATGGCGTCAAAATGTGTGTGAGAGCAGGGCCGGGAGGGCGGCGGGGGCAGCGCGGCCGGGGGGGCGGCGGGAGGAGGTGGCCGGACACCCCCCCGCCCCCATGGCTCCTCCTCCGCGGGGCCGGGGCCGGGGCTGGGGCCTGGGGGGGCCCTCCCGCCCCCGGAGCTCGGGGAGGCCGCGACCTGGGCACGGGGCAGGTGGCGGTTCTTGGGCAGCGGCCGCTGAGGGCCGGGCGTGCGAGGCCGCCCCGCAGGGCAGGGCT
This sequence comes from Fringilla coelebs, assembly GCF_963513975.1. NCBI lineage: Eukaryota > Metazoa > Chordata > Aves > Passeriformes > Fringillidae > Fringilla > Fringilla coelebs. Next base: position 11,705,116 of record NC_140038.1, on the reverse strand, counting down.
GGGCTCCGAGCCCCGGGCTCTGGTACCTGGCGCAGCGGTTCCCACGGGATACTCTTCCAGGAGTGTTCCGCATCGCTTCTGGTGCCGTTTACGTTTTCAGTTCTTGCCGAAACGGTGTTATTTGTAAAGCCGTTGAGCTAGTCTTTGTTTACGTGAGAATGGTAAGACAGCCCTGTAGTAATTTACTTTCTAAAAACAAACGCCTGACATGCATACATGAAGTTTTCTTGGAAACTGTAACATTTTCATACACGGAGTATGTAAAATTGTGCCTTGTATAGTAGGTCCAAAAAGAACTTAAAATAAGGGAGCTGGAAATACCAGCTCTCTGGAACAATACCATGAATAACTTTGTGTGCGTGGTTTTTCTTGATGTCAGGCTTGGAGGGTTGTCACTCTTTACATGAGCTAGATTTTGGCCTCAGATCATTAGAATTTCAATATCTCTTCCAATCTCATTCAGATCTTGGAGGGAAAATACATTTGCAGTAGACTTACTGTTACAGTACATCAAAGCTGCTGGCGTCTGTGAAGTTTTGACATGTTCTAAGCAGCCCTGCTCTGATACTGTTGTGTTTAAAAAAATGCATATGGGATCATCTTCATTATAAAGCTGGAGGAATAAATATGTACTTCATGCCTTTACCTGACTCCCTGTAAAATTTAGTTTAATTTACAAGCTATAAATTCCACTTTACTGTAAAATGGAATTTGTAGATTTGTTTACTTTTTCCCTAGTCTGGCCCTCAGCTTCCAAACTGCACATATTAGAATTGAATTTCAAAGGAAGATTGTCACCCTTTTTGTCCTTTTTAGGTGTATAAATTTTATTGCCTTTTGAGATTGCTACTGTTGAAATGAGGTATTTTCTCTGTATCCCCCCTGTCAACAGTATCTTCTTTTTCCTCCAAAACCTCACAAGCAAATGAAAAATCCCAGTCATTCTGCCAGGTAGAAGTCACAACTTGAAGTTTGAAAGTAATGGGGGGTTCTTGGCAACAGAGATTCAAATCTTATTCTGTCACATACAGTTCCTAATCTTCCCCCAAACGGGTGTACAAAGGATTAAGCTGTTAGTCTGTGGCTGAAATGTATTACTTAAAAAAAATGATTTTATTAACCTGGTTTGCTTAGCATTCAATAAACTGGAAAGGGATCCTGACTCAATTTGCACACTTCCCTAAGTTTTTTGTATTAGGCGGTGGAACAGTTCAGCACAACAAAGCTGAAGTGATCCATGTGCTTTGAAGTCACATGTTGTGAACTTCTTCCATTTCTGTCTGCTTATCTTGTTATGGACACTTGTGAGGAGGAGTAGAAGTTTCTTTTAAAACTTCAAGTTTTAGGGCTTTCATGTTGATGTATCTTGTGCTTATTATTTATAGGCTTCTAGTTTTGCATGTGGAAAGCTTGTCTTTTGTCTTCAAAACTTTATGGAAAGTTCAAAAGCTTTTATTTTTTCCCAAAAGGTATAATTGGTCTTTCAAATTAATGAGCATATGCACTTTTTTTTGAGAACTAATTGTAGACATCTTTTTTCCAGCCCTAAGAACAGTGGTGGTCTGTGATTTCACAAGCAAATAAATATTAATTTAATGTGTGAAACATGTAGCTCATACAAAAAGTAAAGATTAGAAATTATTATTGTTTTCCCCCATGAAAATGTCAGTTTAGAATTTCTGAGTCTGTCTTTTCTGTCATCTGTAGGTGAGTAATGTGACATTGCTTTAAATGTATTTATGATTGAAATTATTGTTACTATTCAAGGAGGAGGATAGGAGTTGTAAAAGGATTTCTGCCTCCAGCCTGGTCACTGGCCTGTGTTGGTTTTGGCAGATGAGTTTTGCAAGAAGGATTGTTTCTTTAATTAATCCTCTATTTTCAGCAGCCTGGCTGTGATTCCCAGACCAAGTGCAGTGTGGTTTTGTTTCCAGATTTAGGAGTTTATGCCAGGCTTGTATCTTCTGTGCTCTCTACTGATTTGTACAGCCAGGTCTTGCAGAGCCTCTGGATTTCATATTTGGAGACCTGTCTCGTCCTGTGCACTACATTGAGCACTAAGGGGCTGTTTCATAATCCTTTAAGCAGAAAAGAGCTTAAAAGGCTGAAGAGAATCCATTGCTCTAATCCTTAAACTTAAGGAAGAACTCAGATTTTTACTAGGAGTCTCGTTGGGCAGGAGTTTTGCATTTACAGATGGGGTTGGATTGGAAGGAACTGATCTGACTGAAGCCCTGATACTCTGCTCTTTGCCTCCTCCCTTGAATCCCTCCAGTTCCGGCATTGTTCCCTTCATTTCACTTCACTACACAGCCACACAAGAATTGTGTTGTCACACAGCGTGGTGTGGAGGAGGGATGATGCAGAGGGACTTGGAGAAAGCTGGAACCAGATAACATGTTGTTGACTTGAGATGTTTTAAATTTTACAAATACTTGCCCCAGGGGAGTATCCATGCATTTCCCAGTTGCTAATCCACTCTTAATCCACATATAAACACAGGGACTGTGAAGTTAATACCATGTGAGTGTTTCAAAACTGGGGAAAAAGTCAGGGGAGAAATATGGATGTATTTGAATGTACTCCTCCCTGAAAAACGCCCAGGCTTGAGTAGATAATACATTGAGCTTCATGGAAAGCTCCTTGCATGTGCTTTTGAGTGCAGGAGTGCCACTTACTCAGTTTGGTTAACTGTGCAGAGAGCTGAAAACTTGTCAGTTAATCAAAATCACTGGTTTTGCCATATGTTTTGGTTGTAAAACTGAAATGCCTGAAAACTTCCAAAGTGTCTCAATGAGATAAAAACTAAGCCTGCTGAAATGTGGGAAATATAGTAAAGATAGTGATGTAATTTAAGAAGGAGGGTTCACAATCATTCACTTCTGTCAGTCCTGTAGGACGTCACTTTCTAATTGTTCTAAATCAAGATGCTAATTCTGGCTTTTTAAATATGTGTTTCATTAAAAGTAATTTTGAAGTTTCTCTTTAAGTAGACAGTGATGTGTAGTTAAAGATGCAAAGTAGCATCTGTTTAGTGGATCACATTTGTGTGGCTTTATTCAGTGATTCTTTCAGTCCAGCAGTTTGCATTTTAAAAGTAACAATTCAGGCTCCTTGAGCCTCTGTTGGCATGCTAAATGACCTTGTGATAATAACAATATTAGGAGTGCTGAAGAGTTACAGATACTTCTTATTCTGTTGAAAGTGTATGGTCTTACTGAGGCTGAGATTTGGACTGCTGTAAAAGAAAAGCAGCCAATTTTCTTGTCTTTTCATCTAAAAAATAAAAATATTTTAAAAGGAGTATTTCAGTGCTATTGGTGAAGTTTTGAAAGACCGAGGGCCAGGTGTCTGCTTCGTTGTTTTTAGTGGATAATACCTAGTTACTTAATTAGTCTTAGATTCATAGCATGGCTTAATACAGCTGTTTCCTATGCGTTTAACAAGTTTTGAAATTCTAGTAGTGATATCAGCGTAACTGAAAAAACATTGTTCTTAGTTGAATTTTAATTTCTGTCTAACAGTAGTCTGGCACAAACTGTGAATAAAAATCATATATGGGGTAGATAAAACATAATTTGATATAAAACCTATTGGAGTTGATTTTGATATATTATTATTCCATTGAATTAAGCATCCCAAGCTGTTTCAACTCTCAAGCTTAGAATGTTACTACTCCCACTTCTGTGGTGAATATCCTGTAACTTGTCCAAGTGAGGTGTGAAAATTACCAAAGCACCAAGGCATGGGTACTATAGGTCATTTTTCACTCTTTCTGTTTTGGTCTTTGTAGTAGTTTCACAGTTCCATCTTTGTGAGTCTTGACTGACAGGATGTGTGGCACAGGTTGCCCAGAGTTGTGGATGCCCCAACCCTGGAAGTGTTAAAAGTTGGGTGGTGCCCTGAGTAAGGTGATATAGGGAAAGGTGTCCTTGCTGATGGCAGGGGGCTTGGAATTAAATGATCTTTACAGGTCCCCTTCCAACTCAAACCATTCTAGGATTCTATAATTCTGTGAAATGGAATGTAAGGGAATTAGTAAGATGTACTTTCTTTACTTAGTATTGGAACATATTTTTGTTCTTGATAAAGCAGCATATTTTGGAATTACTCTGATAGCATGAATTTATTTTTCCTAATTTGGAAAGCAGCATTTGACGTCCTGGGAGTTCCAATAGCATAGGAAATACTCAGTTATGTAGGTAGGAAGTGAGATAGTCTAATGATCTGACACAAGACTAACTGTTTTTGTTTGGATTTTTGTTTGTTAATGTAGAGACAATGATGAGACAGCAAAAGAAGGGAAAGCACCTGTGAAAGAAAAGTTCGTTGGAAAAGCAAAGGCAATCCCTTCTCTTGGAAACAAGAATAAATTCCACCCCTATGCAAAGGAGAAGAACGCAGGCTCTGGAGACAAGAAGGCTGTTAATCGCAATAGAGTTTTTATTAGCAACATCCCGTATGACATGAAATGGCAAGCTATTAAAGACCTGATGAGAGAGAAAGGTAACTTACTCCTTGTAATACACTTCACACAGAAACCAGTGGGGCTTAAATGCAACCGATGTGTCCTTTGAGCCACACAGATTTGATTTGACACTTTTTGTTTTGGGCTGTACTTGGTACATCTATCTCCCTTCCCCCTCTTTCATCCGAGACAATTGCATTGCAGGGTAGGCTGGGTAAATGAAGTGCTCACAATCTTCTGCCATTCTGGTGTGATAGTAGAGAGTATATGCATGACCTCATGAGTTCTTAAAGAGATTGTGTTTTGTCTAGTTGTAGTTCTTGTAGATTTTTTTTTCTCTAAGGGCTTTTGTATTTAAGCAACACATGAAGTGTGTTAACCTGAATAATAAGGGATGTCTTTCAAAAGTTGTTTTGTATTTCTTTGGTGGAATCTGGCTGTGGCATTAACTTTGTCTGCATTGTCACTACTGCCATGACTGTTTGTCTGGAGCTTTGTATTAAAAGCTTGTTCCTATGTTGCAGTTCTGATAGAGAAACCCGACTACCCCAAAAATTTTATTTTAAATTTGGGGTAAAATAATGGTAATATATGGATTTTGTAAAAAGTTAGTTCTGTGTTTTCCTTGAAAAATTGATTCTTCAAAAGTAATGCAAAGCATACTTGGCTTTTAGGCTGTGAAAAATGCCAGACCCCCCTTCTGTAACTGCTGGCTTATCTGTTGTAAGGTGACGTGACTATTTGATTGGTTTATTTACTTAAACTTCCTACTTTAGAAAGTGAGTCGCTTGCTGTGAAATATTTGATGTGTAAATTTGGTTATTATTGAAGGCAAACTTATGATTGGAGATATTCAGGTAGAAAGTCACCTTAAAACAGGTGTTGTGAGTAGGATAATAAATGTAACACTTTTCAGTGAAAGTTGACGTTTCATTTGTTAGGTTAAGGGCCTGTGTATATCTGAATTTGTTCACCAACTATATCATACTGGCCAAAATATGATCTGTAGTATGAATTAGGTTAAATATAGTTGTTTGTTTTTAGCTTTTGAGAATGTGGCTGCTGCATATTTCTGAAAATTAGCTAAATTATATAGCCATTGACAGGAGGTATGGTTGGTCTGGTTTTGATTGTTGGTGAATAATAGGTGATTCTCTGTAGACTTGTGCACAGGGGCACAGTAAAGAAAGATACTGGTGTTTAAATGCATTGTCTCTTGGTATTTTCCCTTTGTATGTCTTATGTAGTTGGTGAGGTTACATACGTGGAGCTGTTTAAGGATGCTGAAGGAAAATCAAGGGTAAGTGCCGTGGGCAACAATCTGCTAGAGGTTTAAAAGTTCCTCAGCAGTTTTATTTTTGTATAATACCTGTACCAGTTATTGGAAAGTAAGTTTCATTTTCACACTGATTTTCATTAAGGTAGCTATGAGGATTCTGTATTAGAAGTAGTCTGACACCTTCATGCAACTCACACTAGTTGGTTGTAAGGGATGAAGTACTTCTGTAAATGTTAACAAATGGCTTTTACTTAATTCTTCTTTTTAGCCAACACCTTTGTTTTGGTACAAATCTGTTTCATATGAAGGATGTTCAATAAACAAATAATTTTGTTTAAATTTTGCTAGTGTAGTATGCTCTTCTTGGGGCCAATAAGTATAAAATGTTAGCTAAGAATATACTGGGTGAAGTGCCTGATTTCACAGCTTTGCAGGATTGGTACTTTTAAACACTGGCTTAATGTATTTGCTTTCTTAAAACTAAATGGATAGAGATGGTTGGTAGCCAACAGAGTGCCTTCAATGAGGCACTAATAGTGAAGATTGTTAAAGCTCCTCTGTCTTCTTAATAATAGTCAAAAGTTTGGCCAATAGCAGCTCCAAACCTGCAATGAAGAATGTGAGAAATGCAGGTTTGAGTCTTAACTGCGGTTGTATCAATTGTTGTAAATTACTTTCTTTAATACTTGTTAAAACTAAAACATGCTGTCAGCTTTGCTATGCTTTAAGAAATCCTCAACTCTTTGCTTGATTAGAAGGATGCTGGTGCAGTCAATAAGGTTATTTTCTTATAAGGTAATTTCTTAATTATGTTGTAGTACTGAAGAGGTATGCAGACTGCTTTTTCATTGTAGTGGTGTACTTGATGTAGGTAGATTTTAATTTTGTAGTTAGTGGACAACTTTGAATGACGTGATGAGTGTCTTGATTGGTTTTTGGTTATGTTTTGGGGTTATTTTCTTTCCACCCTTTCCCTCCCACCTCCTCTTCCCAGTTGTCCTTACATGGATCTGTGTGGCATTTTTCCAATTCTGGTTTGACTCAAAGAGCATAAGAGACAGTGTATTCTCTTGCATTTGAATGGTATGTATGCTGAGAAAGTAGGAGAAATTCAGATTGGCTACCACTAAAGAGCATATATTATGGATTTTGGAGCTGAAAATAACTCTTATAGTTACTTAACAGTGAGCTGGGATCTTTAACTGGAATCGTCGTTGCTCTGTCATATGTGCTGACTGATTTTTTTTTTTCTTGCTTGTTTTCTCTTTACATATGATGACAAATCTCGCGGATATAGGGCTGTGGGTAAGTTTCTTTTTTTATGTGTGTAGGAGCACACTGCTATCCAAAGATTCTATTAGATTTGGCATGTTAAACTTTATTTTAATACTCTAAATGTTTTGATCTCTTTCTAAGTGTGGTTGAATTCAAAGATGAAGAATTTGTTAAGAAGGCATTAGACACTATGAACAAATATGATCTTAGTGGAAGACCCCTGAATATTAAAGAGGTATGTTTATTGCTGCTGTTTTGAATTTGAAATAATGAAGATACTAAAGCTACTGAGATGACCATACAGGGTTTTGAGAATCTTACATGTGCAATTTCCAGTTTCATTTTTTGTAAAATTTTCTTAATGGGCTGTACTGCCTGTTGGCTTGCAGAAGGTTGGATACTATGCCGAGTAAACTGACAAAAAGCGTGTCCTAAAGTCAAAGTAATCTAATGCTGTTTTTTTATTAAAACAACTTCACTTCGTATTTTACCTTAGGGTTTTTCCAACCTAGGTAATCTATGTTTACATTGCTTACCTGCTTCAATATATGACACCAAATGAGCTAATTATTAGACCACCACATATGTGCAAAAATGGGGCTGGAAATAGGGAAGTTGTACTGTCTGGAAAGTGAAATAATATCAACATTTCTATTGTAGTGCTGTAGTATGATGGTATCTGATGCAGTTCTTCCTGTCCTGTTACAATTTTAATAATGGTATTAATAAATAATACAAAACCACCACCTAATTAAATTAATTCAGTTCTTGGAAGAAAGTGCTAGACTGACAGTCCTTTAGCTTGAAATCTTTTCTACTTGTCCATAGGCTAGGTACAGCATGTGAAGTGGCAGTGCACGCTTCCTCAACAAGTGCTTTGCCAATATGCCTCAACCCTCATCTGAAAGGACCCACCTCTAGAGGTGAGGGAATTAGGGCTCCATGCTAATTCACCCTCTGACATGGACAAGTGTATTTATTAGTTGATAATTTTGATGGGTTTATGCAGAGTTTCAAATAGTACCATTTTGTTTGTTGCCAGTCCAGTTGATGGTTAAGTGGCTTTGTTTGTGCCCACGTTTCAGGATCCTGAAGGGGAACATGCTCGTAGGGCGCTGCAGCGGGGAGGAGGGCAGTTTCCAGGAGGACATGGACCTGATGCAGCACCTGGAATGATGAATTTACCACCTTCTATTCTCAATAATCCAAACATTCCTCCTGAGGTTATCAGTAATTTGCAGGCAGGCAGGCTTGGATCCACGATTTTTGTTGCCAATGTAAGCTTAAAACTGTATTTTATAACTTTAATGTTTGATCTTTGTAAGACATCTTATACCTGTGTAGTTCAGATTTAATATTAAGAGGAGGTTGGAAATAGTTCACAGTTAATATATTGAAGTGAAAATGTTGGGTATGTATTCAGATTTTGGACATGGAAAGATACATTAAACTCTTGAGACTGACATGCACTTCTAATTATTGCAGTCATCTGTTGATTCAAAAATATTTTATACATCTTTTCATTATTTACAATTGCATTTCTTTTTTATTAAATATATACGTAAGTTTACTTAAGTTTATCTTGCTAGTTACTTTAGACTAACACAACAAAGTTCCAACAAATACAGTGGTTCAAGTTCTTTATTAGCACAAAAGACCACTGTATTAATATGAGGTCTTGTAGAATTACAGCTGCTCTTCTCAAGAACCAACCCAATGATAGTATGTTAATTAAAATACATGGACATATTGTACATACATGTACAATTGGTGATTTTTTGGACTTTGACACAGAGTGTAAATATTACAAAATCTCAACTATTTACAATTTTCAACCATTTTGTCAATGAGGCGTTAACAGCAATGCAGAGGTGGGCACTGAAATCACTATTGTATTTCTGTGTTTAAGCTTGACTTCAAAGTTGGCTGGAAGAAATTGAAGGAGGTATTCAGCATTGCTGGAACTGTGAAGCGTGCTGACATCAAAGAAGATAAAGATGGCAAGAGTCGAGGAATGGGGACAGTTACCTTTGAACAAGCAATTGAAGCTGTTCAAGCAATATGTATCCTTGGTTTTGAAAAATAATTGATCATGTATTGATTAGTCTTTAATGGTTCTGGCAGTGTAGTTTTGCAAATGGTGCTTGTTTGCCTTGTAGCTACAAGAACTAGGGTGTAATACTGTGCAGATTATATTTGTAATGCCTGAATTTACTACTAAATTCCAAAAGTTCCTCATGATGTTGAACAAAATTAAAATACCTGGCAGTGGGACAACTGTGAAACTAACTTCAGTGTACCTAACAGTTTGTATTGCAGCTTCTGTCTCTTGAATTTGGTTTCTAAAGATAAGGTAGGGAAAGATAAGACTCATAGTAATTGTACAAAAATATAATAAGTTATTACATTGATTCTTTAGAAATAGTTAAATTGCCTTCTTAAGACTCCTTGACTTGAATTTCTTCAGCTATGTTCAATGGACAATTCCTGTTTGATAGACCCATGCATGTAAAAATGGTAAGTTGCTTTCATTTCTTTCTACTTTATATGTCTCTGCCAAAACATTGAAAGGATCATAGCATAACATCCTTGTTTTTTGTCAGGATGACAAATCAGTTCCTCATGAAGACTTCCGTGTTGTGGACAGCAAAAGCTCACAATTACCTCGTGAGTGCCTGCTCTGTTTTCTACCCCTTGCACTTAGTATATGGTGATCCATGTTTTCACACAGTTTAGTAACACTTTTGCTTACTGTGAAGGTCTCTCTTCTGATCATACTTTGGTTTTTTTTGTTGTTTTTGAGGTGGTCTTGGTGGCATTGGTATGGGACTTGGACCAGGTGGGCAGCCCATCAGTGCAACACAGCTGAGCATGGGTGGTGGAATGGGGAGCATGGGTCCAGGAGGTAAATCCATATTCTTCATTTTTAAGTTATACAGAGCTAGTTTAAAAATTTTAAAGTTTAAAATTGTCATTTCTGTGTTGCAAAAATGACAGACTTTTGACAAAGCAAGCCTTGTCTAGCGTGCTTTTGAGATTTTAACTCTGTCTGACTTTTTAAAAATCCATTAGGGTGTACTAAGTGTTGTTTATCTTTTTGGTTTAAAGGTATGGGAATAGACGGCCCAGGATTTGGTGGAATGAGTAGAATGGGAGGCGGTACGTGCAATGAAGTTTTTTGCATTAAATATTTCTTTAATACTGTATAGAAAACACTCTTCCTTATTTTGCAGGACTTCCTGGATTTCGTGGAATGGAAGGAATGCCTAACATGGGAGGATTTGGAGTCAACCGAATGGGAGGTAGTTGAACACCGTTCCTGTACACCTACTAGTTTGCTAATATTTATTTATTAAAAGCTCTCCATTTAGGGGTGGATAATATAGATGAGTTCAAAGGAAGTAGTTGCATGAGTCGAGGCCTAGGAACTGGTGGGAGAGTTGAGTGTGTGATAGGTGCCTCTGACTTGTGCATTAGACTCACTTCTGTTTTAACAAGCAGCCGTGAAACGAGTGTAGTAGGAGCATCAACTTAGATGTAAATAACAGAATATTCCTGATTTTTTTTACTTTACAGAAATGTTCCGTGGCGGAATGGGAGCAAACATGGAAAGAGAATTTGGTCGTGGTGACATGGCATTGAACCGTGGTTTTGGAGAGTCTTTTGGAAGGATGGGTATGGTAACTGTTAAATTTTCTGTGAAATAGTACTGGAAGAATATTGCTAGAAAGAGACCTGGTTTCATTTGGTCATCTTCTGTCTCTTCTCCCCCAGTCGTTACTGTAAGGATGTAATATGAATGTTCATTACGGTCACCACTTAAGACAGGGGTTCAGGTGTGGAGGGTTTTTTTCTCCTCCTTAATATATGAATGGAATAGCTGTTTGAGGAAAGCATTTACCTTCATACTGTGTATTTTGTGGGGTATTAAATCTTTGTGGTGTTGAAGTATATACTTCGGATAATCCTGAACGCAGTGTCCATGTACAGCCTTTGTAACTTCCATGAGCCTGTTTTGCAAGTGCATGGTGTAATACTGTTTCTGCTGCAGATCAGGTAGCATTGGACAGGAGTGTTGAATTTTGGTGCCCTCAGTTTTTGTCCTTCCTTCTGAGCTCCTGTAGCTCAGAATGGTATTTATTGGCCTCTTCTGTAACTGAGCCAGGATTATTTTGTTTATAGATGATGTCTTGTTGGCAGTGGGGTTCCCTCGAATGAGTTACTCCTGCATCTTCAGAGGCGTGGAAGAGCTCAACAATAAAGCCTTCTTGCCCTTTGTTACTGTGCTGTTACCTGGATGAATCAGAGAATCCTTTAGGTTGGAAAAGATCACCGAGTCCAGCCTTTAACCCAACACTGACAAGTCCACCACTAAACCAGGTTACCAAGAGCCACGTGTACACGTCTTTTAAATCCCTTCAGGGATGGTGACGCCACCACTTTATTGGTCAGCCTGTTCCTATGATTGACAACTCTTGCTGTGAAGCATTTTTCTAATATCCAATCTGAACCTCCCTGGTTTAACTTGAGGCCGTTTCCTTTTGTTCTGTTGCCTGCTACTTGGTAGAAGAGACTGACCCCATGTCTCTGCAACCTCTTTTCAGATAGTTACAGAGAGCAGAAAGGTCTTCCCTGAGTCTCTTCCTCTCCAGGCTGAGCACCTCAGCTCCCTCAGCCATTCTTCACAAGGCTTGTGCTCCAGAGCCTTGATCAGCTGTGTTGCCCTTTTCTGGACACACTCCAGAACCTCTATGTCTTTCTTGTTGTAAGGGGCCCAAAACTGAACACAAAATGCATTATAGGAGACAGCTGTTCTTCCTCTTCCCTGTTTCTTGAGTTTTCCATTCCCTTAATTCACCACCTTGAAAGAGAAGAATTGCTAAGAGCATAAGGTTCATCTGGTCTAAAGGTTGATTTTTTTTTTTTAATTTTTATTTTATTAGTTGAGGCAAGTGATAGTAAAGGGTAACTGTTGTGTGCTTGTCTTCAATACTGATAATCGTATAGAAGTGGTAAGAACATAATAAGCTTGTCCTGTGAGCTAGTCTTAATGCCTTGGAATGAATGTCCTAGAAATCAAGTGTATGCTTTCACTCTGGCTACCTGCATAAACATCTATTTCCTGAGTGAAAATGCAAGGCCACTTAAGTTATGTTTCTGCAAGCAGTAGGCTTCTGAGTCTTATGGTAACATGTTGGTTAAAAATTCATGAATATGGCCACTGTGAGAAACTGTTGGGGGTGTCTTTCATTCAGTAGATCCAGCAAGCTTCAATTTACAAACTATCAGTGATCTGCCCATTTGAATAGTGTCCTGAGAACCAAGATTAGAGATTCCCAGCTTCACCTTAAATAATGGAAGGAAATTCCATGGTAGGGACTTTTAATAGATACTGTATTGGATTAGGGAAGGCCCTGATGTATTCCTGTTACAGTATTTAGGTTAATGGTATCTTAAAAAGAAATACTGTGAAGGCATTTGGTTTTAGTAACCTTGAAATCAAGGAAAGTGTCTTTGATTGGGCTATAGTATCAGAGTGGAATTGAGGATGTTTGATTTACAACAGAATTGTTGAGTTTTTATACTATCAAGTTCATATAAGATGAAGCCTTGAATTTTGAGGTTGTTTTTCCCAATGTGGGAAATGGCCCATTTAGTTTCACCATGTTTGTCCTGCTGGCAGGCTGTCAGAGGGGAGAAAAGCTAGAAAGAAACTAGAGTAGCTTAAATCTGTAGTAGAAAAGGAGAAGCTAAGCTTTACTTAAAAGGTGTTCCTATTTAGTTTGTATAGTAAAGGCGCACGCTCAAGTGCCCTTATAGAAAAATATTGCCAGGTAACATTGAGAACAGTGCACTTCATTAGCGTGTACTTTGTTTTTTTCACTAACTGGTGGTTTCAGTGTATGTCACTTCATTATTTTTCTCTGTTTAGGTGGTGCAATGCTTGGTGTTTTTGCAGGAGGAATGGGAGCACCTAGCATGGGCCCAGTAAGATCTGGAATGAGTAGGTTAACTTGTTTCAATAGAACATAAATGCATAGGCAATGTAACAATACCGTGTACACCTACTTGTATCAGAGCAACTTAGTGTAGTGTAGTGTCTTGCTGTTGAGGGAAGTAGAGCTCGGTTGCATGTGACAAGTCTAACAGTTTTCAAAGCTGTTGAGGTAAAAGTTCAGAGGAAAACTAGCTAATACAGTCTTTCCCTAAATCTTAGATTTGGAATGGTTTCAACTTCTAGTTTGGTGGGAGAAGTGATTACAGTAAACTTGTGTTTCAGAAAAAAAGACAGGCAGAGTTGTTTGAGTAAACTTCATGAAGCCAAACCTCAGTAATCTTTCATCATTGAAATAAAAAATCAGCCTTGAATTTCAGATTATCCCCCAGTTTAATTTTGTGCAAAGCTCCAGTACTGAGTTTGTATTGCAGCAATTCTCTGAGTTCCTCAGGCTAGAGTAGATGAGAAACTAAAATCTTGCTAGTGCCAATCTTAGAAGGCATAAGGCTTAAAGAGAGGGTCCTTCATGAATGGTATCTTGGTCGTTTTACTGTACATTAATTTTTACTTATGAATCCAGAAATATTATAGTATTTGAATGCTATTGCTCTTAGTTACTTATATAAATAAATTAATACATTTTATTCCATGTATGTACTTTTTATCGGGGTTTAAACTGTGACACATAGGAAAGTTCACTCTCTTTACAGTACTTGCAGTAACTTCTGTCCTTGGCAAAAAAAAGTCTTCTGTAGAAGATTTTGTAATTAGGTGTGGGTGCATTAAATAAAGCTGAATATAAATGATGGAAGCCAAATAAACAATAGTATAATATCTGGTCCAATTATCTGTATCTAAGTATTGCCACAGTTATTTATTTGATCTTTTTGGTAAAGTGTATTATATTTTTTTTAATTAAACAAGACAGACTTCGAATTCTCGTGTTCAACATTTTGCTACATTAGATGGTATGACTAATAGCTTGATGCAGTTTGGTTTTACTATTTTAGAACTGACACTCTATATCTTGTATAATACTTTGTCTTAAAATACTAGCCATGCTCCTCGATCAATCGCTGTGCATGTATATAAAAGTTATGGTTTATATTACAGCACTTTTAATAAAGTTATTCTTCTCCTTACACAAGAACTTTATTTTATACCAAATACTTGTGTGTTTATTACTAAAAGGAGATTTTATTTGATCCTCCATTTCTCTCTCTGTGTAGGTGGTGGAATGGGTGGTATGAACAATATGGCTGGAGGAATGGGAATGGATCGGATGGGCTCCGGTTTTGATCGAATGGGACCCGCCATGGGTGGAGGCCTGGACAGGAACATGGACATCGATCGAGGATTTGTGCCTGGCCCGATGGGAGGTGGAATGAGAGAGAGATTAGGCTCTAAAGGCAACCAGATATTTGTGAGAAATGTAAGCAATGAAATATATAGGAACCACAAGTTTATTTTGTGTGTATGTTTAATTACATGCTCTTATTCTCATTGTAATATTTTGTTACCAATCATACTTTCTTATTTTAGCTTCCTTTTGACTTGACCTGGCAGAAGCTAAAGGAGAAATTCAGTCAATGTGGTATGTATGTGAACCTTACCCCTGTTCATCTCCATGGACTTCATGTGTTACATGGTGTTTATTAGGTAACAACAGGAAGACTGTTGTCTGACTGAAGAAGAGTCTGGCTAGCTTAATTTTTCTTGTTTCACCCAGCTTTCTTGAGTTATATAAATAATCTTTAGGCATGCCAGAACACAAGACCAAGGTACAGTATGGGCTATGTTGGCTCTGAGTGCTCATGTGCTATAAGCTTTAACCTATTCATTTAATAAAATTACTCTTTGATGTTTTTTTCTTTTTTTTGACATATTCTCTGGCCAGTAAAAGTATATAATGTAGTGTTTCCTATGAGTTAAATATGTGCAGGAGCCTGGATCTGTCCAGGTCCTGCATTACCTTAGAAATGGTGCTGCATCAAATCAGGGTTAGTAATTTGGCCAGTGTATCACTACAGGTTTTATCCATATACATGATCCTGATTAGCGTATTTGCAAGCTAAGAAATAAATGTGTGCTACAAATACTCAATAATTGCTTTTATCTAATTGAGAAAAGTTGGTCTTTTCACAGAAATAAGTAAAAAATAAAGCTTGACTGTCGAAATACATGACATGTTTTGAAAACACATTTTCAGAATGGAGAGCTTTAACTGAATTAGAGGATTACTTCCTATTTTGGATAAACAGAAAAGATAAATAATCTAAAACATACTACTGATGCCTAAGACAGTAATCATACAGCTGTTTACAGATTTGCTATAAATTAGACCTTGTATTTCAATTATGAAAAATTACAAGCTGTTGATGTTTTCTTTGTAGATGGAGGCTATAGCACAACACGTTCTTTCTTTTTTTTATAAGTCTTAACCTCCTGGGCAACTTTCAGATAGTTCAGAATTTTATTTTCATTATCTCTGTCACCTAGTAGATGTAGTAATTATGTTCAGTTGCTTTTAAGAATTATAAGCAACAGATTGTGTTCATGTCAGTATCATAAAAAATACAAAGACTGTTTCCCAGTGTACCATTTCTTTCAGTGAAAGGACAGTCTTACATGATATTTAAAAATAAAAGGCTTTGTATTTCAGGGAAAAGTTTTTTCTTCCTAGTGAGATTCAGGGGCTCAGGAAGGGTGTGCTACAACATACCATGACCAAAAACTCATTAGCTCCAGGGAACTGAACATTCTCAGAGGTACATCTTTATAAAAATATTTCCTTGTGAGTTGCGTGTCTGACCTCAAGGAAGCTCAGCAGGAATTGGATAGTGCATGCTACTTTTCCACCCCTCCCAGCCTGGTAACTTTATTGTTTTAAAGGCTTTAATTTTGCTCTGCAGCTTTTTACCAAAATTGCTTGACTATTGCTTGGTATGTTTTTGTGATGAACAGGGTGGACTGGATTAAGCTACAGTTCGGTTAATGCCTGTCAGTACTCACACTTCTATCAGTATGAAACACAAACCTTTGCCTGAGTCTTAAAGGGCGCTTTGTTTCAAACTTGAGGTCAAATACAGACATACTTCAGGAAAGAGTCGAGATAGCGGATCTGGATTTGGATTCTTTCCTGCTGTTTTGTCCCGAGTCACCTTGCCTGAATGAATGTACCATCAGTCTGAAAGGGCCAATTTCATATGTTCCCCTAAATTATACTTTAAAATGTTTTTTAATTGCTTCTGAGTTCTTTAAGTTGTTAGTACACTGAGGACTTGAAATAACTGCTGTTTAACTTATTTATTCAGGTCATGTAATGTTTGCAGAAATAAAAATGGAGAATGGAAAATCAAAGGGCTGTGGAACAGTCAGATTTGACTCACCAGAATCTGCTGAAAAGGCCTGTAGGATAATGAACGGCATAAAAATCAGTGGCAGAGAAATTGATGTCCGCTTGGATCGCAATGCATAATTTAAAACTGTGTGTTCAGGAACATTCCTCTGTCTGTTTAGCTTCTCTGTCTTAGTAAGTCATTTTTAGTAACATTGTATGCTTACAAAAGCTGTAAAAAGGAACTTTTAAATCCCACCAGCCTTTAACAGTATAGTGTTTAATATACTGTGATACTTGTTAACTGAATCTTACTATGTTTGGTTTTTAAAGACAATTCGCCTGATTTTTGTTGTTTTTTTAGAGGCACTGAGCACCTGCAGGTCCCTATAGACTGGGGATGCTTTGGATGCTCAGTGTCTTTGGAAAATTAGGCCAAGTGTCTCTAGTCATTCAGTTTAAATGAATGGTTATACTGTTTTTAATAAAATAAGCCATTTTCTCTGTTAATCTCCAGATTGCATAGTGGGATTTATTTAGTGTTTTCTGATCTTTTTTTTTTCCCCGCCAAATGTGTGTATTGACATTGTAATGTAAGAAGTAGATGTCTTTTTCAGAATTTTGGTTTTATATGTGCGTTGTAGTCATACTGTAATTCTTGATTCTAAAAGAAAGGGCTCCAATTAGGCTGTGATGTTTTTGTTCTACTTAAAATTACTTTATTGACATGACTTAGTTCTGTATATAAGATTTAGAGCCCAATGGGAGTTTGGAGTTGGTTTTTTAAATTTTATTTTGACTAAATGAAGAAACTGATCTTTTTCTCCTGCTTTTATTTTTTTCATCAGCATAATCACTGATTAAAACTAGTTACCACAGACCCTTGTAGGATTGTTTCCTATGATGCCAAGTTCATATAAAATTGATAATACAGTAAATACTAAGTACAGGACAAGACAAATTGTTCCCAATTTTTTATCTATTTTCCAGCCATTCAGGTGAACTGCCAGAAAAATAAAACCAACAGAACAGATAAGAGAAATGGCTGTGTATGTCAGACCACTGCTGTTCACTTCTATGGGTCCTGATGTATTTATGAAGGCAGTTTTTATAAACCAGGGTATTCCCAAACACAGCATATCAAATACATTGGATCCTACAATGTTAGACATAGCCATATCACCATTTCCTGTAAAAGAAGAAATACAAATAAGTTGGCTTAATTGTATTGCATGAAATTGCCAAACTGTTTTGGAGGAACAGACTGCCAGCCCTCAGTTTCTCACAGAGCGCCCTGTTCAGATTTTGCATTGGAAGAACTATAGTCACAATTCTCCAGAACATGGGTACCACAACCATTAAAAGCCTCCCTAAATCACCAGCATCTGCACAGTTGCACTTAAAATTAAGCTAGACAAGCTATTATAAAGTCCAGTTATGTTTAAAATACGGAGACCTACAGTTGTGTTCTGCAGTAAAACTGTAATACTTAAACAACAAATAAACCAATCCAGAATACTTCTCTGAGATACTCTGAGAAGTTTTTAAATGTCTGAGCCACAGCTTTTTCAGGTAAGCTATTTATTTATTTTTAGTAAACTTCAGCTCTAGAATCTGGAGCACAGATTCTAGGTTTGAGGTTACTCCTTGAATTTATCAAAATGTTGACCATTCTTTCTTTTTGTAGTACCTTTTAACCACATTGGCATGAGCCTAAATAATAAAATCTTTACCTTTTCGAGCCACCAGCACACTTGCAACTGTATCTGGTACACTTGTTCCTGCTGCAAGTAATGTGAGACCCATGACTGACTCTGGGAT
This sequence comes from Fringilla coelebs, assembly GCF_963513975.1. NCBI lineage: Eukaryota > Metazoa > Chordata > Aves > Passeriformes > Fringillidae > Fringilla > Fringilla coelebs. Next base: position 11,686,938 of record NC_140038.1, on the reverse strand, counting down.
TCCCAGTGTTTCACCTGCAGTTGAGAAATAAGGGTAGAAAATGCAAGTGCAGTTTTAGTTAGGGCTCATCCACAGAAAGTGCTTTGGACTTGATTTGCTGGAGAAAAAATCAATAATCATACAGTAATTTCATATGTAATGTATCAGCGAACTTAACTACATGTGAGGTGACAGAACCACAAAGCAGTTAAAACTAAGAGTAACAACAAATATCATCCTTTCCTTGTTCTTCAAGTCTGCAGTGGTCAAGACTATGATTTTTTTAAATGATTTTTTTCTTGCAGATAAAGCAGAAGTTTAAATATCTAACAAATTACTACTCCTTTTTTTTTTCCCCTCAACTTTCAGAAAATACTGTAATCTCTTACAGTTTTCGGCATCTCCTTGTTAGTGTTCAGAAGTCTCATGAAGCAATAACTCTTATAATAATTCTTTTTAATCCCCTCAGGGGAGGGGAAAAAGCACATGAATTTTCTTGGGGAGGACAGTCATTAAGATATTATGAGAATACTGTCTCAACTACATGCCTTTACCATTTCATTCCAATTAGAAAGTGATTTGGAAGAATCAAAGTGCAGAATTTTTATATTATTTGTAAGTACAAGTAACCCCTTAGAAGTGTGAGTTCCTTTAGGGAAACACTTGTTTAAATTTGAAGAAAAGTTTTAAACTGTTATTAGGAGGGCGGCTTATTTTCCCCTAATCTCTATTTTTCTTAGCCCCAAATGTCCTGTAACCATACTAATTTCTAACTTAAAATACAGGGATTCTTCAAAACTGTTTTAGCAGTTGTACCATTCAGATGCATCAATATGCTGAAGTATTTGATACCTCTAGTCAAGCTACAAAGTAATTAATTTTTCTTCAATGTTTTTCTTCACTTAAAAGTATCTTAATATTTTTTATTGTTGAAATCTGAGTTCTTACATGAAATATTTTGACATATTTAATAAGAGCAATTTTATTTAAATAAGAGGCAGCACACTAAGCTAGGTCAGCAATGCTTGTCTATTACTTACCAGCTTAGTCTAGAGCAGCCCAGTAAATTTATATTTGAAACTGTTTGTTGATTTCAGAGGTACTAACATGATCCTGTTGCAGAATTTGTACTCTCTTTATCCTTCCATCACTTCTAATAGATTTGTAGGATGAGGGACCAAGAAATTAGCTTTTATAAATCATCCAGGCTGGAAAATAATGGTTCAAACCAAGGTAAAGTACGAATGAACCAGCCTTATGAATCCAACATTAGTTTCTAGCCCTCTGAAGGTTATAAGACAGAATATAAACTCAGGAGAAGCTAATTTTTCATTTTATTAGATAGATTTATCTTCTATTTAATGTGTAGTGGTTTATTTTCTAGCAACTGACCGTTAAGACAGAAAAGTGTTATTTTTCTAGGCTTTTGTTAATTTTGTGCATCAGTAGCAATGTATGGCTGTAAGTAGTTGAATTTTCTTTGCCAGCAACAGAAAGATGTACTAAATTAGGTTTGTTCTTGACCATCCCAGTTTAGTGCCCAGCTATACTTTTGTGACATTCTGATAGACTGGTTATGCAATGATAGAACCTTTTGAGTTCTCAACCTTCATGAGAGCCTGGACTTGAATATATTGTGTGTTTAACTTGTAGTGTTTTAACATGTAAATAGAATATAATTTACCTAGAAGTAGTGGGCCAAAGACCCCAGTACTACCTGTGATGACTCTGGAAAGTGAACTAATACACTCTGAATCTCCAGCGTACCTACTTTCATTTGAATTAATGCTTTGTCTTGTAGAACAGCAATAATGTTGACTTGGATCCTGTTTCAAAGGCTTCTAGCATCCAGACAGTGAACCCTTGCTCTTTGGGTACAAGTAGAAAATTATTTAACCAAGGAGTTAACATGGTGGGTATAATTTTCAGTGCTCTACAAGTAATTTCTCCAAGGTTTACTGAATGTGTAGGTCTGCTTCTGCACTGAACAAGGAGTTATTCATATCTGAACTAGTAGAATGCTTGAGTAGGATTAGTGAGCTATAATGTGAAAATGGCAAGCTTTGAAAAAATTCTGTAGAGTTTCAGTTTAATTTTTTGCTTGTTCTTAAATATAAAAACTGGATGTCTTTCAAGCTGACTGGAGAAACAGTGAAATGAGGAGACCTTTAATACCTCAAAGTACTTTTAGGAGATGGTTTTTACATATAAGTCCATACTCCTTCTCTCACTTAAATGCAATCCTTTTACTGCCCCACTTTATGATGCAGATTTGTAAGAGGTCCACATATACGCACTCCGAGAATGTTTAATAAACACATTTGAGAAGTTTTTTGGCAGTGAATTTAATGCCAAATCTCTTACTGCCACGTTTGTGAAAAACACAGGTACAGAAATTACTGATTTTTTCAAAAAACTTTGACCTCTGCTTCCAGTCTTAGGAGATTTCATGTTTGTCAGCCTTCAGCATGACAAGTTTATTGCTGTGTGTCTAATTGCTTTGCTTAATGAAGCAGTTTAGTGAAACTCTGTTTTTAAAAATAGATCGGGATTTTTGTAGCTACATCAAGTTCTCATTCATGTGATGGTAAGCAGTGTGAAGCAGCTAAACTCTATAAAGTGTTCCATCATTGGATAGAAGAGGGTGGCAAACTAAGCAGTCAAACATAAGTTTCTGTTGTTTTTCTTTGTTGTGTTTTTTACAGCACAGTCTGAGTTGCTAAACTGACTTTTAAAGAAAAACCTCACAGGGACCCCACAGGGAAACCACACAATTTTTTCAGTGATTCCTGACTACCACTTTAGGTACCCACCTGCTATTGTTACCATCCATACAAGAACATAAGTTATTGCAGAAATCCATGCTGCTGAAATTAAAAATGTCACCATGAACCAGTTCCTCCAAAACTGTCTTCTGCAATCTGGTATAGTTAAATAGAGTAGTGTGATAATAGGAAGGGATAACACCCACAAAATTCTCTTCATATCTGCTTCAGGCATGGTAAAGACGTTTGGATGATCTGTTGAGGAAAAAGTAACTTTTAAATTGTAACATTGAGTTTGAATCCATAGCATACAGTATGTTACTGTCCTCTATTTGTGAGGATACTGAAAAAAGGTGAAAAATACTTCTTCCTCAAGTTTCAGCTGTAGTATTACCCTACCTACATCTGTCTGTACAAAATTCTGAAATCAAGTTACTTCTGGGGAGATTTTGCTTGTACACAAGAAAAACATTTTTTCACAATGAGAATAATCACCAGTAAAATAATCTCCCCAGGAAGTAGTGATTCCCCAGTGTTGGACAATTCTAAGATTAGATGAACAGGTGCTGGCCCATCTGGGACCATGCTTTTGCCAGGAAAGGTTGGACCAGATGATCCTTGAGATCTCTTTCCAACCTAATAGTCTATGATTAAAATGTTTTTTATTACATCACCAGGGGAGAACTAAGGTGGATGAAAATGAATTTCTTTATAAGGGTTTGCCCATAGCATTTACCAAGAGTAAGTACCAACTGCTTTTTTTTGCCTAAGAGGAAATGTGACCTGTGGCCACATCACAGCTATCCCTTTACTTCTGATATTATGCATATTTTGGGCTGCAAACCTGCCACTGTCATAAGGAAACACTGTATATTACTACAGTACCTGTGTGGCTTTCAGCTGATAGTGCATTTTACAAGCAGTGTTGCTGAGTTTCAAATACACACAACAAAGACAAAAGTTCTACTACAACACAAATGAGCAACTATCCTTGCTTTCCTCTAGCAACTAACTTCGTATGAAAGCCATCACTCTGATTTTGCTCAATGTTATATTCCAAGTTAGAATAACGATCTAATTAAATACTAGGCTGGAGTTCATTTGTGAGCAAAATCTTAATACTGTGTGAGAATCTGTTCTTGATCAGAATTGATGCAGACAGGCATGTGGAGTGCTAGAGACAGCTGTAACAATACCTGTACCTTCAGAGATTTCATCGAGCCCATGTAAGCTTGTTGAAAGTTGAGAGTAGTCCAGCTCATCTTGAAAAATTCCACTGTCTGTTCTTGACTGTTGACGAATTAGAGGTCCACTCTCATCCCTCCATCCAACCAGTGGCTGCTGCTCTGCACTCTCTTCCATAGCTTTTGTAAAACACGTGCAGCAGGGACTGAACTTTTTCATGAGGTATTGGTTGATTTTTATGTCAAAACATAGTACCAGAATATAACACCCATATATCAATAATAGGGATGCACTTTCATACCTAGAATGAAAAATGAGTTTTATATAACATGTAGTATAAAAGAACCCAATTGTTGGATAAGAAGAAGGAGAGAAAATTTGCATGAACAGCAAAAGGAGAAAACACAAAAGCATCTATTTGCAATTGTATGGCTAATGTCATGGAAGTTTGTGAGTGTCCCCATGTCTTTCAGCAGTTTGATTAACTCCCCTCCTCTGCAGAATCTTGTTTGTGTATTGTAAAGCTGCATGTTTTTTCAGGGGATCTTACTGATTGAACATTTTCCTCATGTTTGCAAAATTGAGTCTTCATGTGATGCTTAAATTATAAACTTCAAGAGACTTAATGCTGGACCTGACTGTCTTGTTGAGGTAACAGGAGTTTCAGTGTTGGTGGAGGAGTTAAAACATCAGAAACTCATGATCTCCTTCTGGCAGACAAATGTTTTCCTGAACAATTCTGCTATGAAAGATAAGGCTTAAAAGGAGTAAATGCTGAACACTAATTGCCATGTCAGAACAGTTGTGATTGAAATTGTGAAGTCTGTATAGACAAACCTATGCAGGTCAAACTTTGTAAATAGGCAGAGTTTGAATGTTTAGGTATTAATCTTTACAAGCATTGTGACTTTTTAAGTTTTTTAAAGCCAACGGGATGTTTATTTCTGTTAGTGAACGGCAGTTCAGGCGACTTGAAGTTTGGGACTTGGGGATTTTCATTTGTTTTTCAAAACACGGTCTCACAAATCTCCAGTCAACAGGAATTCAACACTACTTGTGCTCTTACCAGTAAATTCTGCTGTCAGATATCATCGCAAGGACCGCTGCTGCACTGATGGTATATGCCAGACAGTCTCTGAACAGCGGCCAACAGGATAGCCTCGAAACCTGCAGATCAGTCATGTACTTTTCTTAAACCTCTCTGTAATACTTTCACTAAGTGCTGTAAATGCTGCATCAATATGTTGTTTCTATATTATGTAAAAATTAAAGATTCTTAGGAATGACTTAAGTATGATATTTAACAAGTTAGTGTTTTTAAAAACTTTCATAGCAAGTTATCTTAAAACTGATTACATGCTGGTTTTGCTACTAAATAATAAACTTGGCAGTTGTCATAGTAAGTCTCTCTTGGCTTTTGTTGGCAAATGAGAAAGGATAACTATTTGGCTCTTAGGAGCAGAACTATCAAAGTTGATACGTACCACACTGGAAAACAGCCCACAAGCTGCAGAAATACCAAGAAGATTATATATTGCTGATCCAAGGATGGTGCTGACTCCGATATCTCCCTTTGTCACAAAAGCTCCTGTAAGGAAATTGACTCTCTGGTATGTTTCAGTTTGGTGTGCAAGGAAAAGAATTCTCATTTATAAGGAGTCAAAACACATCTCTTACCTAGAAAAGCAGTGACAAGCTCTGGAGCAGAGCTTCCAGCAGCCATAAAAGTTGCTCCAGCTACATCCTGTGAGAGGCCAAGGCCTGAGGACAGAACAAAAAGAATTGCTTAAAAAAAATTGATACTGCAGTAGCCTGTACCCTTTACTCTCACTAGTACATAATGGTAGTTACTACTACAGTTTAGTAGATTAAAGTTTATTTTCATACAGTCAATGCATTTATATGAGATTCATTAAAGTAATATACTGAAAATTAGCCTGATCTATTAGGCTAGTTTATTTCTCTTGTGAAGTTTAAATCTCTTGTAAAATCAGCATTTGTATGCAGGATTTAACTGTGCTTCCTATTGGTAATAATTGTGGGAAAATTCCATGGACTGTAGTGTGATATTGCTGTATGATCCATATAAATTCTATCTATCTATCTTCCAGGGAAATTTGTACTTCTATATCTTCACGTCCCAGAAACATTAGTTAAATTCAAGCCACTGCTGTGATCTTAAAAGCAAATTTTCATTTTTTATAGACAGTATAAGAGCCTGTGTGTTGCTTCAGAGAAATGTGATTTTTGTTCTGGCAAATTGACTTTCTGGAATGTAACTCACTCCGTGGATCAAGTCCTGCACACAAAGTACAGGGGCATATGGCTGACCATGGCGAGTCTGACAAATGCTTATTTATCATCAATGAACAAAACACTAGCTCTTATGGCAGTGTATACACTTACATTTGCTGTAAGTGTTCTGATTTGGAGGAGCTTTTCCAGTTTGGGGATGAGTTTCCCTAGGGAATTTTGTTGATTCTTGGCAGCGAAAATCTGAACTCCCTGCCAACACCATCTCTTTAGTTCAGTGGTCTTCTGAAGCCAGGGGAATTGTTGCAGGTTGATTAGATTGCTTAGAACCGTGGTAACCATAGAATTGCTGTCCCTCCTGTGTTATATCTTTAATATGTTAGCAGTAGCCCATCACTGCTTTTAAAGAAAAACAAACCCTAGAAAGAGTTTTGGTTTCACAAATCACCATCCCTCCTATTTTTTTTCTTTTACTAGTAGTTACCTGGACATAGTACTGTGCAACTCAAAGTTAAATTGTCAGTTTAGTTAATACTGAGGTATCTTAAGATTTTCCTCCAGGCAGAAAGAAAGCAAATATTAAATGAATACATGTGCAGTGTAATGCAATGTGCATGGTAAGTGAAACTTGTTCAGTTTTCTTTCAGAGCACTCTAACTTTGAAGCTTTTTAAAAGAGAAAGTTTTATGCCAAGCTTCTCAGTTTTACAGGAAAACAGTCAGGATGTCACTTACATTCACTGATGATCTCTAGGGAAGGTAAGAAGTAATCATCACACACAATGGACACGGCCAAAAACATGTACAGTATAATTATGAAGTAGATAACGATTCCTCCATCCTTCCTCTCCTGCGGTGTGAAAAATCCTTCAGGAAACTCCGATGAAGACGAGAGGATGCAACGCGTCCCGTTTTCTGAAAATTGAGCGCAAAAGTGTTACATATCCTGACACCTTCCCGTTCCTCAGGCCCCGGGACGTCTGCGGAGTCGAGCTCAGGTGGAGCACAGCAAGGACCGCTGCAGCGATGCCACCAGAGCGCCGCACACCTGCGGCGGGGCCGAGGTGCCCGCAGGACGGGCTGTGCAGCGCTCGAGCGGACCCCGGTCCCCTCACGGTCCCCTCACGGTGCCCCCGTACCCGCGGGGTCCCCGGGGCGCTGGGCCCGCGCTCCCCAGGCCGCGAGCGCCGCCAGCAGCATCAGCGCCGCGCGCCGCCGCGCGCCCGCCCGCATCGCCCGGACTGCGCGAGCGGCAACGGCGCGAGCGGCAACAGCGCGAGCGGCGGCCCGGGCGCGAGCGTCACGTGAGGCCGCGCCCCCCCGCCCTCAGCGGCTCGCCCCATCCCGCAGGGGTCCCACCGCCCGCCTAAATTCCACTGCCCCTCCAGATTCCACCGTCCCTCAGGGGTTCTCTCCATCCCGCAGGGGTCCCACCGCCTCCCCAAATTCCACTGCCCCCCCAAATTCCACCGCCCCTCAGGGGCTCTCCCCATCCCGCAGGGGTCCCACCGCCTCCCCAAATTCCACTGACCCTCCAGATTCCACCGCCCCTCAGGGGCTCGCTCCATCCCGCAGGGGTCCCACCGCCCCTCTCAGCTCTCCGCCGCTCGCCGCCGGCAGCGAGGGGCCCGAGGGTCCGCGGGCAGCGCCTCCGAGCCCGAGCCGCGCCCCACAGGGAGCCGCGCTCCGGCCCTCGCCCCGTCCGGCCCTGTGTTTGCGGGAGAGCGAAGGTTTTGGCCATGGCGTGTTCGGCCTTGGTGCAAGGTGCTGACCACGATACCCAGGTGCTGTGTGATGTCTCGGGACGCAGAAGGTGAATTTAAGCTTACTCCTCAATACCTTTTTTCTGCTGTGCCAATTTCTGCTTATTCCCACCGATTCCCGGGATTTCGGTGCCGGGCTGTGTGAGCGCCGGGCTCGCCCCTCAGCGGGGCAGATGGCCACGCCAGTTACGCAAATGGTTTACGAGAGCAAAGCTGAGACCCACTCACAGTTCCTCCCTTCAGACCCAGTTTGCTGAACTCCTTTGTCTGGTGACCTTCCCACAATGAAGTCATGTGCACAACAGAAGATTAAAGAGTAAAATGCAGTCTTTAAGCTTTGTAAAGTCATCACCCCTGCCCCTTCCACAGTCACTGGTTTCTCAGGAAGGGAGTTTCCCTTGTATCACATGCAGACATGTCTCCAGAAACATTTGCAATCCCGTGATACCAAATGGAGTTTTGGGGTGTCTGTTCTATTACTTGTTTATGAGGTGCAGGGCTGATGCTCACATTTGTGAGCAAGAAGTGGAAACAGGAACAGATCATTTTGCTTCATTGCATCTAATCCCTCTAAACTCCTCAGGTTTCTTGCATCCATGGTGTTTGGCTAATATGTGATCAGCTCCCCACTCTACAATACAGGAAATAAGGTGACAAAGTGGGTATTTTCCTTTTATACTGAATCAAACATACATCAGCCACTATTATAGTATGAACAATGAAAAAAATTGCCTGGAACAACAAACTCTGCAGCAATTGCTGTTGCCCATTTCTGATCCCTCTGTGGTCCAGAATGCTTTTTACTAGAGCAAGAATGATTTTTAGGGGTGTCAACTAACTTTCACAAATGATTCCATGTGCTCTCTGAAAATCAGACTGCTGCTGAGAAGATGCTGCTTCTCCTGCTTTACAGGAAAAAATAGATCATTTTGGTCTGGAAAGATTTAAGGATTTTCTTCTGAATTCCACTTTCCACCAGAGAAAACATTACAAAATCCCCTGTCAAAATTACTGGTGGCTCTTTCCTTACACAAGCCAATAGAAAGGGTTTTGCTATCAAGGTAAGTGGCTTCCTTGCCACTGCTTCTCTTCCTTGAAAGATACCGTTGGCTTACTCTTAAAACTCCAGCACAGTTTTTTTAATTTCAGCTGCTTCATTTTAAAGTAGTTGTTTTTTGCTGGTGTGCTTTTTTTTTTTTTTTTAATTGCTTTTAAGTACTCACAAGCCTGCCTTTCTGATGGGAACAAGCTCTCTGGTACAGCAACGTGTTCGCTGCATGGTTAGGAAAGCTCAGTCATGTGATTTCAGGATTTGAAGGTTTTGCTCTGCTCTGCTTTTACTCTGTGTTCAAGCTCTAATTCCTTTCTATAGGCACCCCCTCTCCATGCATAGCTGAAGCAAAGCCAGAGCTTTGATTTTACTGAAGGCTTAAGTCCACTTAGTTTGTTGAGAAGTTATTGGGTGAGGGTGCTGCACTTGCACCCTCCTTGCCAAGAACGCCCCTGGAGAGAGCAACAAACAGAAACCACCCCCCTCCCTGCCCGGTGTCCCAGCATGAGGAACCACATGCTGCCTGCCTGCATGCTTAACCTAGCACAGAAACTCGGGCAGCCAGAGCAGGCTTTGCCTCAGCATTGCTGGCTGCCAGGTCTGGGCCACTGCAGTGCGGGAGAGCATTCTGTGAAGCTGAGGTCAGTCAAACGTCGGTGCACATTTGATGTGTGCTTCTGCGTTTTTTGGCTGTGTTAAGGTAAATTTCTACTCTCTGGCAGTAAAAATAATGAATAAATAAATTTTTCAGAGTTTCTGAAGGAGAGAGGTGGATGACTGTTTGCTAGTCAGATTGCTAACGCTAATGCTCCACCAGGGATGTGCTGAAAGGCTGCTATGGCTGCCTGAGCACAGTCCTCGGAAAGGGTAAGGGAGCATCAAAGCAGCTCCTTTCCCAGTGATCATAATCTCATGTGAACTGGCTACAATGCATCTGAATGTCCCACACAGCTCAGGACAGGGAGTTGGTTTGCTGCCCAACAAAGGAAAAGGAGGTTGGGGTGTCTAGAGGTGTAACTCCAGCTGAGTCACAAATGTTATTCTTATGGTGCAATTTAGGGCACAGGTGGGAGAGAAAATATTAATTGGGATCGGCAGTTGTATCTCCACAGAACAGGTACTCATTTTCTTGTGAGGAGAGTGGGAGTTCAGTACAAGACCAAGGAGTTTTTCTATAAGTGAGGAGTTTGCTCAGGATAGTTTGAAAGTTTTTTTTTCTTCTACTTTTTTCACAATTTGAGCAGACAGACCATGGATAGTGAGGGAAAAAAGCAGGCGAGTTTATCAGAATTTAAGGGAAGTATTAGTCCTTGTTGGTAGGATCAGTCCTTAGATAAAAGAGATGTGGGGAATGGCATGATGAATTCATGATTAGCTTAAAATAACAACAAAAAATATTATTGTGTGGTGAGGGTCCAGTTTTTTGGGAGAAGGAAAGGGTGATATAGATCCCTGTAAGGAATCTGTGGTTAACTTACATATAGGTGATCACAATTGAGTTTCTCTGGCTTCCTTAATTATAAACATACTTCCAATCTTATAACTCAAGCTGCAACCTACTGTTTTAATCACAGTGATTAAAACAGATCAGTGTCTGCATCATCCTTGCCTTGTGATTTCGGTTTTGGGGATTGGTTTGGAGTTTTGTTTGTGGTAGAGGTCTGTATAAAAATATTCTGGTCTGAGTTTGGATGAGGCTGCACAAACAGCCTGAGGATGATATGAGGGCAGCTTGGTGTTAGCTGTCCTTCCGTGTTCTGCTGCAGAGCCTGTGCACAGCTGTGCTTTTCTTGTGTGACAGCCTGTGTATGTACACACCACTTATGCCCCCAGTCACAAGGCCAAATGTGCTGGGAAACAAAATAAGTGAAGATGTTTTCATCCTCAAAACATATGCCAAACCTCAGTGTTGTTGTGAGAATCTGGTGGTATCCCTGTTTGGCAGAAAAGAAGTTGAGGATGAGTAGGGCACTGACTACCTGGCCTACTGCTGCGATGGGAGGCTGCACTGGGGCTGTTCTGAAAGTCAGTTTCCACACTCCTTTCTTCAGTTTGTGTAGCTCCTGTGGCATCTCTGGAGTGCAAAATAGTAGCCTTTAAAAGTGCTGATAGAATAAATTCTCTTACCCTGAGGTGCTTGATACCACCCTAAGGTGATGAGATAAATACTGTTGCAAAGTTAAAATGAGTCTCTCCAGTGTAACTCCATTATTCTTCATTTAAAAGATAAATATACTGCCATTGTCAGATCAGATATTCCCCTTTGTCAGCATTTCATGGCTCACTTCCTGGGTCTAGATAGATTGATGATAGCTGTTTAATATTCTTTCCTTCATAACCACCAATTTGAGAGTTGCCAACTCTCATGATGGCTGCTGTTTTTCTTAAAGCATCAGCTTGATGTACATTAGCCACACAAGAATCAGACCTTGCTTTCTCTTCTTTTCAAATAAATAGTTGTAAAGAAAGCTTGAAAAGGGGAATCTGAGCATCTAATGCTGGAGGCAAATAAGCACATGACAATACTATTTTCAAGCAAATCTCATGACTTAAGAAAGGGGTGATAGGTTCATTCATGGTTTTAGAACAATGTCAAAGGGAAGGATTTGATTTCTGACCCTTGGCTCCAAGATCCAAATGCTCTTGCTGGGAATATCTCTGAAGACCACTGGAAGATACAACTCAACTGCTATCCCTGGTGATAGCCAGGAAAGCTGCTGAACTAAGGAATGTTTTGTGGTAGCTGGTGCAGGCTGATGGGAGTCAAAATTATTTTAGGTCTCCTTGCCTTTGTGTTCTGACCTTACACATGTGATAGATGGTTTTTATTGACTCTAAGCTGTGAAGTTGTGAACACTGTATGTTTTTAGGTGGTCCATAATTAGACTACTGTGTTAATTATATGTGAGCTAAATGCAGGGAGCTTCCAGCTTTTCAGTAGGGCTGTCTACCTGCTTTCAGAAGAATGTGAGCAACATGGATATTTTTGGCATGTGGCCCATTGAAGCATTCAGATGACATGATCAAGGGGAGGTAGGTGAGGGTGGGGAGCTGTTGAGACTGCTTTTCTGTGGGGATTGCAGTTGTGGAATATTTTTTGTGTATGCTGCAGTGTACAGGCATCACCTGTGACAGTCTGGCTCATAGCCAGATAAAGGTGCACCTTATGGGTACCCTCAATGTCAAAAAAGCTAAAAACTCCTTAGCAGAATGTTTCTGCTTGGTGGTTCTCAAGTGAATTCAAGTTCAAGGGAATGCCTGCTTAAAGGAGGGTGTACTGTTTTTAGTTGAAGAAAATGAAATCTGTTCATTTTGGTGTCTGGGGATTTCTATCTTCCCAGCAATTCAAGTGTGCAAAATTGCACCTTCCATCTTGAGGCCCAAAGATCTCCATCACTTCCTCTGTTGCCTATGTGGTAAAGTTCTACAGCAGTTCTCATGGTCTTAACTTGCCCACCAGGTGGTTTGTTCATCCATTTAGGACATGGAAGGAATCTCTCAAACTGAAAATGAAACATGTCTCAGATTAAATGTTTTTGAGATTTAAGTTAGAACTTCTCCAGTATTATTCGAGTGTTCCTCCATGTTAACTGCTTTCCTTTGGTTGCAAGTTCTCATTAAGACAATTGAAATCTATTGTGAATGTCAGTGTTTGTGGTATCATGAAACTGAATGGTTTCATCATGAAACTGATGATGGTTAACTAGCTTGATCACAACAGAAAATCTTGCCACAAAGGCATGCTACACTTATATATAAATACCTACGTATACCAAGAGAGTAGGGCTATTGCTAGCCAGTAATAATGCTGTAGAGAAGCTTCTTTATATAGCTCTTGTTTTGTGTCTCAGTAGTGCCTTTAGAACGTCTTAAGGCTGTGAAGCTCAAAAGATTGCACACAGTGTAAAAAGATTTCAAATAGAGCCAGCCAGCTTCAAGCACCTAAGTCAGGTGTTTGAATGCAGGATGGCCAAAGAACGGAGCAAAATGAGGCTTGTGAGGGGCATCTTATGGATAATAGTAATATTGCACCATGATCACTTCAGGTTGCTCTGTTCCATCCCTCCAGGGGTTTATGAATAGCCCAAATACACATTCACTTCTATTTCTACACTGTTATGCCAGGGGGTCAGGTAAATACACCACAACACATAAATGGGAGTAGATACTGGCAATGAGCGAGTCATGGACTTCTTTGCTAACACCTTGGGTGGGCATTTTCTTGATTGGTGTTTTGCTTTCCTCTTCTCCTTCAACTATTCAAGTCTTGTTTCTGTGGACTAAAGAGAAACAGAGCAGAAAACTCATTCCTTGCCTGCAATTTCTAAGCTTTGTTTTCTGCCAGTTTGTGCACAAGGAGTTCTGGTTTCTTAGTGACTTTTGCTTCTACTTGCTTTCCTCTTCCTGTTGACACAAACACTTCAGTTGTTGTGCTTGTACATATGCGGGAGTATAAGCTTTTTTTTTTCCTCTTTGAAGCCTATGTTTGCTCTGAAATTTTTTAACTTCAGTTCTTGCTCTGGCTTGGCTTCATCTGCTACCTGCTGTCCTTTCAGTGTAAATCTCTTGAAGCATTTTGGAGAGCAAGCTGTGTGTTGAAGGCTGTGTCTCACAGCCTCTGTGGTCTCAGTGCATCTACCGGGTTTGTTGAAGTTTTGCTGGTTTTCATTGCATTTGTAATGAAGCAATCCAGCAGCTCTGGCAACTTTCAGCTGACCTTGAATTTGCAAGTACTTAGGAATTTATATTCTACACATATAAAATGGAAATTATTATTCTTATGATTAAAAATATTATTTTTATGGTTATTGCCTGCAAGTTCTGTAATCTCAGTGATATCTCAGGAGATAAAATAAACTCTCAGTACGTAAATGTCTGTATAAACAACATCAAATCATGTTTTCTGCAATGCAATTGCTTCTTTTCATGTATTCCTATAACTGAACAAGCATTAGAAAAATAATAATTATTGACATACTAGGAAAGGGATGCATTCAATTCTATCATATAGGCTACCAAGTTGTTTCACCAGGTAACTTCAGCATGTACTAACATTATTTACAATGTAATAGATGATGTTGATTTGAGGATGTTTCTCTGTTTCAGAAATGGATTGCTACAAGGCAGTGTGTTGCAAATTTCTACTTGCATGTGTTGCATTATGTTACTGTGCACCAGTCTAGAGAAGACTTTGATTTTGAAGCACCTTCAGTTTTTGGTGCAGTAACTGTGGTGCTAAACCTTTGTTCCTTTGTGTGTGTTGTGAGATGTTCATGCAAATTCTTTCTTCCTCCCTTCGCTCCAGTGTAGCTTGAGGTGTGAGGCTGACAGGGAAAAAAATCAGCTTGGTTGCTTTTTGCATGTGCTTTTGCTGAGGAGGAGAAAATAAAAGTGCAGAGTTTTCTAAGGGCAGAGGCCTTTGTTGCAACCTGGCTGGACAGTGGAGCATGAACCTGTTCTGCAATGAAGGGGGGGGTGTTTGGGGCATCATACTAAAGAGAACAACCTTCTGGTAAAACATAAATGAACAGCTGTATGACAAAAGGGTGGTCTAGATAGATAGCTCAATAGATAGCTCTGTGAACCTGGAGTTTATGAAAACTGGCTGAAATTCAGCTGGAACTTCTTTGTAAATCAGTTCTCTCAGTTTATATTTTGGGTAGAGTTCATGCAAATTATATCCCAGCTAATATACAAGTTCTGCATATGTGCAGATGCCTGCCTTTCCTCTGGAAATTCTGTAATCTTTACATGAGGACAAAGGAACAAAATCAATTCTGTGCTTCTGCAGAGGAGATGACAGAGCTATTACTGCTCAAACTGAGCAGTGCAGACAACTAAAAGATAGAATTATTGCAATCTTTGAGAGTGTGTCTCTTTAGAGAGCTTTGGTGCAGCCCTCCTCTGCTTCCTCATGAGATATCACCAGAAATGCAGTTTGTGTTTTGTCAAAGGATTGAGCGTCTCCAAAGCTGACATAAACTTCTGCAGAGTTACCACTGATTCCTTTACAACGCTAACTTTAAAAAACTCCACTGTGAAATGGAGAATATTTAAAACCTCATGCGTTTAACAGTAATTCGGTCATTGCTGTATATGCTGGAACATAATGTTTTCAATATTGTAAGGCAACGTTTAAATTTCTATCAGACCTTAAAAAATGAACATATTGATGCCTTAATTGCTAGCACAGAATATATAGATAATACTGTATCTTTCACAAGAATCATGTTCTGCTGACAGAAAAACTTATGTGATAGAGCTAAAACTTTTTCCCTCAGGATACAACAATTATTATATCCTTCTGTTGCTAAAGCGGAAATCTCATATTCTCACATATCATGAAATCTAAAAGCTTCTAGCTTATGCATCTGTTCCCTGGCCATAAGAAACGCCATTTCATTGTAGTAATTTGTCACTGATAAACATAATCAATGACCATGGAAACTATGTGCAAAGTATATGCAATTTTATATAACTTCTTTAATGGACCATTTTTCTTGTAAGCAGGGGATGGAAATGGCAGCCAGGTCTTTCTGCTGTCCAAGAAAACTGTTACAGTACCGACTAGTTTAGTCATAGTAAATTTTTACAAACAACTATGACTTTCCTTTTCCTGGGTGATTTTTGAATGTTCCCATCCATTGGCAAAGATTTCTCAGCTAGAGTTTGACTGAATAAATAGCTGATTCAGCATAACAGGCTGAAAGCCACCAGCTGGGATTAAAAAATAGTGGGGATCTAAGCAAATCAGCTAGAAATTGAATACTCTATTGTTACTCTGTTAGTAACAACTGCAGAATGGTGAATCCGGTGGACCTACTTTCAGATGCTTTGGCTCTTATCCATTATGCCCACCTTTGACCCTCTTCACTCTCAATTTTAATGAGAACAGCTGGCTCAGAGGTTTTTGTAAATGTTGAGCTAATATTTTGCTTTCTTAAGTCTGTTGCTGCTGGATTTCACCTGCCACTCTGAGAACAATGTAGTTAAACTGAGTGTTTTTTCTCCACCATTTTCCCCCATTTTTTCCATTTCTTTGAAGAGGAGCAGTCATGAGAGCTTCAGCTTTATGAACTGCCTCCACACTTTCAGCTGGAAATGCATCTTGATTTTTTTGGTGTTTGACAAACTTGGGCTGGGTTAAGATTGTGTGAAGCCTCTCATTGTACTTTTCTGGTGTTTATGCTGAAACCAAGTCAAAATCACTTGGGACAAGGAATGGCTTTAGATGGGTTCTTGGATTTTCCTGTGAACTGGTCTTGGAACCGGAACTGGTCATTTTTTAGTTAGAGGAAACTGTTTTTATTTTATTTTTTCAAATTCTTTATGATGCTTATTTTGATTCTCTGGAAGAGGGGTGTATTTATGTCCTGTCTAATGAGCTGATGCTCTTGGCAAGATACCTAGCACAATCTGTAAACTTTAAGACAGGACAAGCAATTGGCAATAGAAGATTTAAGGCTTTTAAAATCTCTTACTGAAAACAGTTTTTTTCCAAGCGCTTTCTAATTTAAATATTCTTTCAATGTTGAAGCAATAAAGAAAATGATGCAAACATAAACAGACTTTAAAAATATTCAATTTATTCATCCCTGAGATATTGAATACTGAATCTGCTTAATGGGATTTTCTGCTGTCCAAGAGTTTTAAAATGTTATAAACGCCAGTCTGGTTCCATAATTGTGAGTTCCATAATTTTGCTCTGAAATAGGTCTTGCTATGCCTGCTAGCCTCACAGTGTCTTGGTTACTCTAAGCTGTCGATTCTGATGAAGATAACTAGCGTTTCAGCAACTGAGTTGAGCATTTAAGTTATTCTCACTATTTGGGGTGTTTTGATTTTTTTTTTAATAATCTGTTTCTACTCTCAGCCCTGTTTGGAGCAAAACAACACTATGGATAGGACCTTGTTTGCAGCAGAAAATTGTTCTTGTGAGCTGTTAGCATCTGTTAGAGCCATGAGGCCATTTCTGTGCAAATCAGCTTACTGCTGTGAAGTTGTGCCAATTCTGACCAAACCGCAAAGGGATTATTAAATATTCTAAAAGGTTTCAGTGAATTCCTACATCCCTCTTTACCATGCTCCCTGCTTCCCAGGTTCTAAATGTTAAAAGCCAGCCACAGGTCAGATCCAGTAGCTCTAAAGTACTTTGGCAGTCCTCTTGCAGCAGATGTAGAGCTCAGGGAAGAGAGTACAGTGGCAAGCTTGCACAAACAAAAATGTTCTTGCATTTGTCTTCCAGCACAACTTAGAACACTTCCCCCTCTCTCCCTGCTCCCACATCCCCCACTTTGTAAAAGTCTGCATTTGGGAGTACTGCAGATTTTTCTGTCTGAACTAAAAAAATAGAAATCTGCCTGTGCCTGCACCCAGATCTGCGACCAAGCAGACTGTGACTCTTGGCTGATGGAAATACAAATCCCGGTGTCTGGAAAATCCAGATCTAAATACAGCCCTAAAGACCTATCAGTGCAGGATCCATAGCATTGGAGGGCTATGAGGGGAGGGAGAAAAAAATGTCATTCCATAGCTGTTAAAAACGAATGGAAAATGCTGTAGAAGGAATTCAAAAAACCTCAGACAATACTCTTACTAAGGTATTTCCTGAACCTACACTGAAACAAAATAGTTTAAAGCTTAGTCTGTCAGCCTTCTTGTGCTGGCAGGACTGCGAAAAGAGCAAAGTAAATCCATATGCTTAGAATCTGTAAGGAGCAAGCAGAGCTACAAAAAGCCATGTTGTGTCCACTTTTTACTCATCCACTCACTGATCTTTCTGGGGCTTGACTTTTGATTTTAGTAAGAGAATGGTGCCTCTTACTGTCTCTGATAACACATCAAGAGGATCCATTGGTTTAGATTTGCATAGCCCATTGTGGCAAGCCAGCCCCCTCTGCACGCAGGCTTATCTCTGGTTACTGCTGGTCTTACACCCTGTAAATGCCTCTCTTGGGCTGCAGTTCCATGGTTATGGAGTGTTTTGCTTGGGCAGTATATTTAGCAAATTGTGTAGTCAAATGATTATGTTAGACTGAGTGGTTGACATCTAGTACACAAATAATTATGACACTAAACTTACTATGTATGAGCTGGAGCCATAGCTGATTCCAGTGACAGATGGAAAACTCCACTGAACCTTTTATTGGCCATATGCCATTTCTGAGTGTTGGCCAACAACAAGATTTGTTGCTAATATATAATGATTTAAACAGTAAAAAGAGCAGCTGCACTTTGATTTTTGGTGCCTTTACTACAGGTTTTCCTGGAGCTTTTGAATATCTACTGCTGCTTTCTAATGCAAAGCTGTCACTTCTAGTCTGTGAGAAGAGACTTTATCTTCCAAGCACTATCTGTGGTAGAATTTTATATTTTGATACTTATAACTAAAACTCTCCTCTGCCTTTTATTACATTATTAAGTTGACAGCATAAAAATCTGCAACATGGAACTGGAAATGGCTTGTAAGAAACTGGCTCTGTTGTGTAGTACTGACACAGAGCTTCTTCCAGGCTGTCATTAAGTCTTTAGTTTTATGGCCTGTTTGAGGACTGGGAGAGCAGCATTCCTCCAGCTGTTCAGAGAAGACAACTCTTCAAAGCGTGGTTCACTGAGAACAACTGCATGTCCTGTTCATCATTTTACTGGGACAGCACTTGCAAATGTGTGTGTGAGTATAAACTGCAACTGTTACCTATGCAGAACATGTTATAGCCTTCCTACTACTGCTGGTGGAGTAGGAAACTGCTGCCATGCCATGTTTTGACCTTTGTTTCTCCTAAAGAGGGTTTAACTGCATTGTCCTTTGTTAGTCTGCTCATTCCAGTATTCATCCAGGGAAAACCAAGATTGGAATCTGGAAAACAGAACTGTTCTGGCAGTTGGCCCAGCAACAAAAAGCATGGTAAGTGAGGCACATGGCAAGCAAGTGTATTTCAACAGAACTTTATATATATATATATATATATATATATATATATATATAGTGAAAAAAGAACACTTTATTTTACAAAATTTGTATTATGAAAGCTTGAATACAAATAAAATCGGCTAAATATTTGACCATCCTGAGCATCATCAACCTGCACTGCACTGACAAGAACTCTAGGGGTATCTAGGATGTGTTTGGCTGATCCTGTGGGTAAGGTAGAAGCCATCATGTTGCTTCTGTGCCAAGTTAGGCATGAAGTGGTCATTACATTAAGTGATTTTCATTGTTTAAGACAAGCAGGTAGGGAAGAGAGTAGTTTACACTTGTATGCTTCTTTCACCTCCTTGGAAATCAGTGAGAAATGAGAATAATGTTTCTGATGGGCCATATGGAGAGAGTTACACAGCTGTGTGCCTCTGACACTGGTTTTTTCCTGACCAGCTCATGAGATGTACTATGGCTTGGGCTGGCATAAGGACAATGTTTCACATGGGCTGGCTGTACCTGAGCTCTGCTCTGCATGGCTGGGTTGCCTCTGCCTCTCAGGCCTGGTTGATGATGTTCTGTTATGTTGCTGCCTGTAGAGCTGATATGCTCTTGCATGTGTCAGATGCTCTCTCTCGTCTGCCTGGGTGCTTTGTCTTTTGTGGCTGGAGCAGTTTTGCCCAGTAGGATTTATCTATGGAAAGCCTATAATGTTAATTTATTTCTTCACCCAATAGTAAAAAAGAAGGGCCTTTCTGCATTTACTGCTGCTTTGACCATTTTCTATTGTCTTCTTGCCAGCTGACTCCAGGTCTGACAGGTTGGATTGGTTGCTGACAGCTGCATCCTCTGAAAGTGTCAATGTATTAACCCTGATCCTCCCTTTCTTCAATGGACCAATGTGTTTACTTATTTATCTTGTATCTCTTCCCTTAGCCCTGAGAAAAGCATGTAACTGCTGGCTGCAGGCAGATTGTCTCTTCACCACTAATAGCTTCTCTCTTGTGGTTTGAATGTTTGTTGGGTTGCTCCTTCTCTGGCTCATAGTTTTTCTTTCCTGTCAGATTCCTCCTACAACCCTCCTTGATCTTGCCTACAGAAACCTATCTGTCTCAAGCAGTCAAGCTGAGCTATGCAAAATGTTTATAAAGTGATTCAGCCATTTCCCACTTTGTCACGTCATTTGAAACATTGGACCCATGTGAAACCCACATCAGCCATAGGGATAGAAAACTAATTTTTATTTGTATTGGAATTGAGAAACAATAGAGAGATCTAATTCTGAAAGAGTTTTGTAGTGACTGTGTTATCAATCTGAAATGGTACCTACTGGGGAATAATTTATGAGTGCTGTGGTTGCCCTTGTGTATCATCTCTGAGCTGTTAGAATCAGTGTCCCATACATGTTTTTACCTTGCATAGCCAGTGCCTGACACCTCGAGAATCTGTGCAACAGAGGGCAAACCCTCCTTCATTTCTGTGTTTGTATACATTTTTTTGATGCTACCTTATTTTCTTCTTTTGGACTGGGATTTTTTGTGCTTGTTTGGTTGTTGTTGGTTTTTTTGGCCAGAGTTAAGAGAATTTCTTATCCAGGTGTTTGTGGTTGGGTACAAACTGTTGAAAATAAAGCACTTTTGCATTTGTTATGTTGTGCAATTCCCTAATGCCCATTAATGTCACCAGCTACATCACCTGCCCTCTTCATAATATTTGTTGGCTTCAATATGTGTTAGTTTAAAAACAAGTTAAATGAGGTAGTATCATTTGCTATAAGGAAATATATACCAGCTTACACCTTGAGAGTTTAAAGGCTACAGCTATTTTTCAGATAACTTATGTCCACATATATTATCCAAAGCTGAGGGAGAAGAGGGTAATTGTAAAAGCTGTTGGGAAGATTGGTGACGGTTGTTTCTCCCCTCCCCAAGTTGTCGTTATGTACTTCCCACTGATGTTTATAGGCAGTTGTGTGTGCAGTCAGTCAGGAAAGAATCAGATAACAGAAAATGATTATGGTAGCAATAAAGCTCTACAGTTTACTTTTTCCCCCTCAATAAATTGGTTCTTACTTCATATAAAAAATGAAATTATTTTTCTGTCTGACAGGTGTACTGTGGGTAGTGTTTAGCCATGGTTAGCAACATTTCCTTGTGATGTTATTTCATAGCAAGACCAGTGATTTACAAGTTCAAGATAAGAGTCCTTGGCACCATCACTGCAGTGTTTGAAGCAATTAAAAATGTGATGATTCTTGAGGTGACACATACAAAAGTGAAAACTCTTCACTAGAAAGCAGCACTTGCTGGTGTCAGCTGGTGATTAGTATTTGTTGTCTTAAAAGCCCAAGGTTATTGCAATCTTGTCTGGTTTAACGTAGCAAGCTCTGTGTGATGGGCACGACATGCTTGGCTGAGTGCTGTGGCTGCAATTTCTGTTCAGCTGGTACTCAGGCAGAATGAGCCTGTTAAGATCTTCAGCCAGATCTGGTTGAGCAGTCATGCCAAGCATGTCTTTAAAATCCAGGGGTGGGAGTAGAGACTTCCAACAGCTAAAGCAACAGTGTATGGGGACTTTTTCTGAAACTGTTATTAGTGTACTTGGATTTTTGTAAGATGGGAATAGTTTTTTGTATTGAAGATCTGTGATAACTTGGAGGGGGATGAAAACTAATTCCTACTGCTCTTTGTGACTGTTCTACATCCACTGCGATTTCTAGGGTTTGTGCTATTAGTGGCCTTTACTTGGCAGTTGAATGGTGGGAAGTGGGTCTCTGAAGCAGTGCTGTGAGGCAACCACTTGGGGTTTGTTCCAAGCATGTGTATTATTGTGTTTCCTCCTGAGCTGTTTGGTTTCTCCCTTGCCTTTCAGTAGCTCAGCACCATTTCCTTGTGTGTTTTGTTCCACAAGTGCTGCATGGATCCATGCTGTGTCTGTCTGTCTGTCTGTCTGCAGGTGGATACTTCACAGCTGTTTGGAAACAGCGACTCTGCAAAGCAAAGAGGGCAGTGTGAGAAACAAATGCACATTGCTGCCTCTGCTAGTGCTGGCAGGATGAGTTTAGCAAGTTCCTCCCATATCTATAGCCTTTAAAACAAGGACAGTGTCAATGTTCTCTGTAGGAGTAGAAAAATCATAACATTCTAAAGATTAGTTGAGAAGTCATTTCCTTGATTATGCTGTAAATGGCAAACAAAACAGGAGCAAATGATCAAGTGTTTTCTAATGGCCGAGACAGGAGATGGCATCTGTTGCAGTCCATGTGGATTTATTAATGGAGTGACCCTGTCTCCCTAGAGCTTGCTTCTGTCACATGCTGCCTCATTCTGTGTTCCCTATTAGAGTACATGCAAATATGATGTGCAAATGATAATTATTGTTAACATTTTAAAGGAAAAACTTATGTTTTTTGTTCCATGCCAGTGTTGATGATAGCTGTATCCATACAGATAGAGGCAAAAAGATATAATCAGATCATTCATGCCTTTGAGGACCTTACCTTGATTTTTCTCTTGTTGCACTGAATATGAAATATAATTAAAATATTGAATGAGAGAAAATTTTACAAACCAAATCCTGGTGACCTTCTGGCTCCTAATCTCAAAAACTGTCAAGAAAAATCAAGATGCTTTGGAGTCATGTCCAAATGCAGACAAATCTCAGGTGCAAGAGAAGTGGCTATTATTCAGCAGCAGAGCTTATCAACATTTGTAATTATTCTGCCTCTAACTGAAGTGATATTTCCTGTGTGTTTGCAGCTGATTTTGTTTAATTTTCTGAAGGAATATAATCTACTTTAGTAATAAAATACTTAAGTTTCTAGGTCATTGTGGATCTAGGAATTTACCTCTATGTGTAAATGATACTTACTACCATAATACCTTGTTTGAGATAGAAACAGTCATGGCTAGATACTCTTAAATATTTTGTTCTCAGGAAATTAGCTTGGTTGAGTAGACTATAAGGTTGTGATCTTTTTCTGAGGTTTCTGTCTGTTTCAGGTATATTTCTACCATTATATACCCAAATATGCAGTGAGGACATTTGGTGAATTTAAGAGCTCTCAGAAAGCAAATGTTCCATCACAGCTAATGTTCTCCTCCTGCTGGTTACAGTACCTCAGGATATCAAAAGGAATGGCAAGAATGAAAGCAAAACAGCATTTATTTGACCACTAGTGTGAAGCATCAATGTGAAATAAATTAGAACTTGTGCCTGCTTAAGACTTTTCTTTATATTTTGATTTGTACAATTTTATGATATCTTTCCTCTGTTGACCTTGAAAGCACTGGTTATTTATTAGCATAATATGATTACATTCCTTTCTGCGGGGTTTAAGATGAAAATTGAAACCTTGCATAATTTGACTAAAAGCTGCTAGAGCATTCAGCCAGCTGTTGAAATTTTAAGAGAAACCATATTAAGCAAAACCAAGCTGTAGCTGTCTAACTGATATCTAAACACAGTCAGCATAGCTACCTGGGCAGGAGGCACTTTGGCTGGCTTAATTAGCTGGCTACAGATATGAAATATTAACAAAATGCAATTGGGCGGCAGCTTACACACCGTGGGCTGTGGACTCTTCTCAGTCCACATGTGCAGCTTGTATTATAGCCAAATTAGATGCATTTATAATTAATTCTCTCCCTCTCTCTCTCACACACACATTATGTTCTGTACAATCTGTATTTGTGTCTTAGATGGACCAGGGCTTTGTTAATTATGTGTCCAGGAAAGCATTGCTTGTTATCATCTTATTGATTCCTCAGTGATATAAGGGGCTAAGAACTGATTAAAAAATCGTAGCAGAAATAGCAGCAGCAGTAATCTTACCTAAAATGTGACCATAGTTTGTTTAGATGGTGGGTTTTACCTTTAAAAAAAAATTCTACTTTGGATGTGGATGACTAAGTGTTGCTAATTCCCATTTGACCAATGCAGTGGATACATGCCAGAACTTACTTAATACCCTTTCTTGGTCCTAAAGGTAATGAATTTGTTAATGCAGAAGCAGTCATTAGTATTGGTAAGTAACTGTTTTGCTTTATTTTGCTTTATTTGTCTTTTGCAATAAAAGTTGTAATGGCTGTTGATATCTTTAAATCTATCAAAACCGTAATATTCTCAGAATCTGGCTTTGAAAGTATGTGCAGCCTTGGTGAGTTGCATATTACAGAATTATCTTGTTTGGTTTCAGTTGTCTGCGGATTGTGAATTAACATTTACAGTAGAATAAGGACATAGGAATCAGGAATAAGTTTCTTTTTTTGTAAGGTTGCACAAAAGGCCAAAGTGGTACCAGTGCACTTGGTTACCTACATGGTAGTTGTGGATGTTTGAGGAAACGGTCTCTGTTACAGGGGTTCACCTGAGTCTGAAAACCTTGAACTGCTCTGTGGTCAGAGAGACTTGGATATCCAAGCAGAGGAAAACAGTTTAAAGCTTTTGTGTTGTATTGGTGGGGTTTGTTTGCTTTAAATGGAAGCTGTTTGGTATTGAGCTTAGAAACTGTAAATGCCACTCTGTTTTCTCTTTGGTGTTTCAAAAATTCCATCTGAAATTCTACAAACTGAGTACTATAGACAAATGATATTTTACTTAGAAACACTTACTATTTCTGTTTCAAAACACCAGCTGAATCTGCAACACTTCATAAAAGTATGTGATTTTCTCAAATAATCTCTAATACCGTATCAAATATTTTAATATTTGGAAAGTAATTCTGAACTGGACAGAAACTCTTGTATTAATAGAGTTTCTGTCCAGTTCAGAATAAGGTAATTTTTTTACTGTACAACATTTCTTTTTAAGCTCTTGATATGCTACTGTTTTACAGTGCTGTGGGAGAAAACAGCACTGAGGTCTGTTAAATAATTTAATGTGCATTCTCTGAAGTTGATATTTAAGAGAATGAGGGGGAGAAAGGACAGCAAACAAGAGATTAGCTATCAGTGGCTAAACAGTTCAGAGAACTAGCTGTTCTCCTGCTGGTATCCATTTCTGAAACGAGCTCAGATGGCTCAGGGATGATAGATACCATCATTTCACTTCATTCCACCATTATTTTGTAGTGATATGTAACTAAGCCTTGTCTTTTTTCTGCCTAAAAAAGTACTTGTGTTATTCAAATATTAATTTGGTTTTTATCTTGATTTTTGTTAAGATTGTGCTAAAGGCTGTTTCTTTAAGAGAATTTTAAATTGGCCTCAATCCTGCAATATGATGCAGGAGGGTTGGTGATGGAGCTCATTCAGGCTTTGTGAGGAATTCTGAAGCTGTGTGTTGTACAGTCAGGTCCACATTTTGTGTATTTCTTAGTCATGTTAAGGTGTATTTTTTATTAGAATTTGTTGCATATGCCTACCTTATTTCTAAATTATCCCACATAAAAGAGAGAGATTTGCCTAAATATAGGTGTAATATATAGGATTGTAAAGAAATTTGATGGTGACTGGTGAATAAAAATGTTTACTCTGTTCTTAAAAGGGTGTTTAAAACCAATAAATCATGTAATCCCATAACTTTAGCTTATTTTAAACTGTTGTACTTAGTTGAGCATTTAATGAGTTTCTTAATCTTATTTCATATTTTCACTGCTTCTGAATCTTTCACACAAGATCAGTGGACTCCTTATGTGGTGGGTTGGTGCCAAATGCTTCAGTTATTGTTGAAGCTGTGTAGTTTTGATAATGGTCATGCCTGACTGTTGTCAGGGTTGAAGTTGGGCTTCATCATGCTTAGCTTGTCCTCTCTTGTGGTGATTGGCTTGTGGCTTGGCCTGGTGACTTTTGGCTTGTTTAGTTTTGTTTTTCCC
The DNA here is from genome assembly GCF_963513975.1 of Fringilla coelebs. Taxonomy (NCBI): domain Eukaryota; kingdom Metazoa; phylum Chordata; class Aves; order Passeriformes; family Fringillidae; genus Fringilla; species Fringilla coelebs. Next base: position 11,661,213 of record NC_140038.1, on the reverse strand, counting down.
CATTATTCCAGAGAGTACATGTATTTTTGAGTCTTTTGCTAAACTTTTGTCAACACTGACTCAAGGTTTGAGATAGAGGGCTATTTTAACTCAAGCCCTGACAGCTGACAGTCACTGTGATGGCTGTTTTTTGATGACTGTCCTGATGACTTGAGACCTTCATTGCCCCATCAGGAAGACAGTAGAGATTTTACTGCATTTGCAGTTTTAATAAACAGGACTTCCTGGGAGGATGTTTCTGGCATGGGAAAATTTTTGTCCTTAGAAGACAATTTCTTTTTCCTAGGAATTTTGTGTTACTCCACAGAGCCACCTTTCATTGTAGATAGCCAAAAAACATGTACTGCCTTTCTTGTATATCATGTTCATTTTTCCACCCATCTTTTCAGAGAATTCCTTTCTGGCAGAGAATTTTGCTCAGCCTTTAACAAGATAGTCTTAATTAAGTTGCCTGCAATTTCACTAGCAATGAGAAAAGTATAATTTTATTATTTTAAAGCATCAATTTAAAGTTTTATTCATTGGGTTGCTGCAAACAATATCTTACTGAGATAACTATTTTCTAAATTTATTTGGCTAGTGTACTATCAATTGCTGAAGTGCTATGTAATTAGCAGGCAATAAACTAAGTATATCAAGCTTATGCCAAGCTGTCAAGTACCTTGTGAAAATTAATTCAGATAGACAAAGGAAAACTTTCCTAAAAGATGCAGAAAATAACCATGGGAAGTGGTCTGTATGTGTCCAGCAGCAATCCTCTTCTATGTGTAGGAATACAACCTTGGAAGCTGTTTAGTGCTTTTACCAATGGTAGACTTGCAGGTTACTGCCTTCAAGTAAATCTCCTCTCACCCAAGCTGCTTCTTGAGCACTAAATGTCTCTGATTTTGTTTAATACTTCTCTTTCTTGGTGTGGTTGGATTCAATCTTCTTCTGTGGTCTGAAGTGCCCACTACTAAGTCTCCAAACCTGCTGCTGTTTGCTGAAACAAGGCTGACTGCCTTGGCTTCTGTGTATCCAAACAAACAGCTGCAGCAATTGCCATGTCACTGCCCTGCAGTAATTTGTTCCTGCTCCTCTGCTAGAGGTTGCCCTCCTGCAACTGAATTGGTGTAGGGGAACACAACCACTCCATTTCACAGTTCAGCACCTTAGAACAATTCCCTTTTAGTTCACCCTAATCCACACCCATGTGTTTCACACGGTGGTGTATGTGGTTTAGTGAGCTCTAGTGTTAGACCTGTACCTAACTGTCATGAAATTCTGCAAACTCCCTCTCATTCTGAATTGCCTGAAGTGGAGGCTAAAAGCTATGTACCTTGAAGACTGGGTCACAAATCAGTAATGTTGGTTGATTTAACCCATGTAATTCCACCCTGCTCCTGCACCCCATACCTGGATGAATTTATTTCTGCTCCCTGTTTCAGCCCCTACCAGAGTCTTAGGGACAGTTTGCAGTCAGCACCTGCTCTGTTCTCTCGAGAGGCTGTGACCCTAAAGCTGACAATTCCTCTGAGCAGATTCTGTGTGGTGCAGACCCCTTGTATGTGGATCCATACTGTGTCCTGAACACCCCCTCATGTCACAAAATCTCCCCCAGTTTCTCTGGATACTCTGTCACCAGCTTGTCAGCTGTTTGTTACAGACTGGTCAGCTCATGCAACTCTAGTTCATTACTTACTCAGAATTAAAGTGGTTATAATTTGTTCAAGTCCCCTTCATGAGTATGTTAATACTTTACTTTTGATTGAGAGTGTTTGCAGAGTGGCTCTGTTTAATGATTTCATTTTGAAAGGTAATTCAGATTAATATTCTTCAGCATGTGTTGTTCCTTCCCTCCTGTTCTGTATTCCTTGCTCAGGACTTGCAGTATGGGAAAAGCCTGAAACCATGAACCACAGCTTGGGACAGCAAAAGCAAAAAGGGCTTAAGAGAGTAGTGAGAAAATGGTTTTGCTAACCCCACATTCACCTCCCAATATTGGATGAATTGCACGTCTGCAGACCCATCTGGCACTGCAGGGGAGTAATATCCTTTATGACAAAGACATTTTACTTAAGCTTTTCTTCCAGCTCTGGTCCAGAAGGGGAAAATTGATTTAGCCTGTGATGTTAGAAACCAAAATCAAGAAGTGTTGAGACAGAGGGCAAGCTGCACTGTGACACCTTCTGTGCATTCAGACTAGAAACTGGATCCTTTCCCTATTGCGGTGATCTCTCCTCCTCATCTGTTGCTCCCTTCTTATCCAGACACATGCAAAGTCACATGTACTGTGCTGACAGCACTGCAACTGTTCTCCCAGAATCAAAGGACTCCTCATATGAGCTCATCTGCTCTTGCTGTAAATGCCAGCCTGCAGAGGACAAAGCCTTGGACTTTTTTCATCCCAAAAGGAAGCCTTTAGAAGAAAAAGATTTTTGCTGGGAGTGTTTGGGAACAATATCCCAAGGGAAAATGTTTTTTTCTTCTGTTGATGCCAGTCTGACTTACTTTTGCTGCTGGAAGCTGTTTCTGAATGAAAGGGCAAGGATTTTTGTGAAGTTTATTTTAGTCCCTTTGGCTCACATGGGGAAGTGGGACAGTAAATAGATTGTGTGTGTGTCTGATGTGTAAAATGATAACAACTGTTTTGTAAAGTACCAGAAGCTCTAGTCCATTCCTAAGTAGAAGATTAGCATTTAAAATACTAGTTTTTTGAGGCTCTATTCAATTGTTATTTCTCTGAGACACACCCTTGTGTTACTGCATTTGTGAAAATTGTGTAGCTCTCTGTCCAACAACTTCTCTTTTCCTCTGGTGCAGTGGTTGGAAGCTCCCTGGGTGGCAGGAGGGCTGCACAGTCAACACTCATGTCTGGACCAAACTTTTAGATGAAGGGTCTTGTTTCAACTTCATTTTGATCACTTGGGTTTATGTAGCTGAAGTAATCTCTTCAGTAACCAACAGCCTCTGTGTTCATGAGTGTAGTGCATCAGTCCTTCTTTCTGGGGAGCAGCAAGCCTGCCAATGCTAGTCCCAAATCAGAGGGAAGCATGTTTTTTAGCAAATACTTCATATGAATCAGAATATCTTACCAAATTATGTTGATTAGGGACATTGGTTTAAAAAAAATTAAGAGCTTCTTGTGAGGTCACTCCCATTTTACTGTTTGGGAATAGATAGAAAGTTACTTTTTCCCCCCCTCCATTTTAAATTTTTATCTTCTTCTAAATTGAAAGCAGCTTTTCATTTAAAGCTCTTTTTGTGCATGTACAACATTATAACCAAAGTGAAACACAGACATTTAGATTGAGTTGTAATAATTTTATGGGAAGTTGTCTCATAAATTCCCATTCAGACTTGGCAGAAAGCTGAAGAGTTGAAAGCTCAGAAGCTTTCATTAAACCAAACCTCTGTACTTCACACAGTTTTCATGCCTGTCCCTGCAGTGGTTTCCACGTAGATGACTGCAGTAGATTAATATGAGCCTGGTCAATTTTTCAAAACATACATTATAAAAAGAACAATGCTTAGTGTTTAATGTTTTCAACCATCCATTAAGTCATCCTTTGAGATACAAAAAGATGTACTGGAGAAGAATTTGTAAATAGTTTACAGATTTTTTCAGTAATTGTAGAAATGATTAGGACTGATTCTCAAACATTTTTCACTTCCTTCCTTTCTCCTTACCCTAATTTATTTGGGTTTTGCAAACACAGTGGGAGGTGCCCTATCAATACACTTTTGCAGAACCCCTAGGAGATGGTGGCAGGACAGAGATTGCTGTGGTCAATAGGACTGGCTGGGAGAGAAGGTGCCCTGCGGCAGAATGTTGTTTCACACTTCTGATTCCCTGATTCTGGGGGGGTCTTGCCTGAGCCTCTCAATCACTTCCTTCATTTTCCAGTTTCTCTTCAACCTAGGACTAAGGAGCAGGGCCAGGACTAAGGGCAGGCAGCCATTCCATCACATGAGATCAGTAGGAACTGGAGTGCCACCAAGCCAGGAGGTACAAAGGTGGCCAAAGCAGTAAAGGGGCTTGGGATGGTGCCTTCCCCTCTCGATGCTCCCTGTATTTCCTGCTGCCGTTTGCATTTGTGGCTACTTCCTCTCTCGGCTCGGCTCTGCTGTCTCCTCCAGGCACAGCCCGGGCCTGCTGCTTCTGTAGTTCCAGCACGGTGATTTGTGGAGAGCACCTGAACTGCACTGTGCCCAGCAGGGAGCAGGGCTGGAGACGTGCAGGTCCTAGTGCACCTTCCACTGCAGAGCACAGGGAAATGGAAAATAACCAACAGTGTCAAATGATGTCTGGTGCAAAACAGGCTTTGCTTTAACGAGTGCCTTTATTTTGGCCTTACTGGATGAGGAAAAAAAAACTGTCACTGTATTGGAATAGGATGTTAAAGACCTGAAAAGTGGAAAATGATGCTTCAGGCAACTCTGACAAAGAGCATTCAGAGCCTTAACACAACTTTTAGACTGGTTGGTGAGTTGCTTCATTCTTTGTATTCTTTTCAGCTTGTAAAAGTGCTACAGAGATTAAACTGTATCACACTTTTTTCTCACACTGTTCACCATTTAATATAAACACTGTACAGATGAACCAGGAGCATTACTTTGCCTAAGAAAGTTGGCAACATGTGAAGGTTTAATGAAATTTCCCTTACATGTTTAGAATAGCAATAAGCAGCAGAATTTCATCCTGTTTTAATGATTTGGATGTGACTGCCTGGAAATTTAAACCTTTGGGAAAATCTTGCACTGCTAAGTGTGTTTTCATTTGGTGTCAGACCCCTCTTCTCTCCAACCATCTCCCCTGTCTATAAGGTTTTCACTGAATGGAAAGTAATTATTGAGATGTTCAGTATTTTCATTTTATGAATGTAAAATCATAAATATAATCTTAACAGTTTGCTACAACTGAAAATCATATCACTGGAAAAAAAAAACCCATAAAAATTTATTGCTTTAGTACTCATCAAGGAATTAAGTCATTGAACTATTCTTGCAAAATATTTAGACTTCTGATAAAACTACACTTCCCACAGAGAATGTAGTTTGGTTTACTCTGGCTTTCTAAGATTAGTGCTAGCCAGCAGCAATCCTATTAACTTTGTTTAAGATCTGGGGTTGAGTTTAAAGCAAAAGCTTCAGTGTGTTTACATGTTGTGCATTTCTGAGAAGGCTGTTTTATGCAACTTTAGGGACCTTATCAGCAAGAAAAAATAGGGAAACTGAAGCAAACTTGGGCTGCTGGCTGTAGGGATATATAAAACAGTGACAAGAACAAAATTACACATTGATAGTATTGGCAAGTGGGATTTTTAATTGTTGTAGTAGCCAAAATTCATGGTTTTATGCATCATGATAATTGAAACCGGTTATTAATTTGGCACTCAGAGTGATAAGGAGAAAGAAAATTTCTCTGTAGTAGCAAAAAGCCCAGTCTTGGATGTCAGCTGGTGGTAGTGTTTTTTTTATCCCTGGTGTAGGTCACAGATTCTGTTCCATTAGTTCTGTAAGCTTAATTTCTTATTGCTAGCATATTTTTATGCCTTCATTTTCTTTTAATTTGAAGACTTAAAACAATATTTTACTGTCTATAAATGAGTGTTTGTTTCAAATATGCCTTGATGTAAAATGCTGAGAGGGTTAGCTTTGGCTTTTTTCTTTACCTACTGTATACTTTTTCTGACATGTTAGATTAACTTTCAGCCGCAGGCCAATCTGTCAAAGAAACAGGGAATGTCTCCTGCTATGACAGATTTGCCAGAGGCTGAGGTTTGAAACAAGCTGGGTATTGCTTCTTACACAAAAGTAATTTCTCCCTACTGAAGAGAGCTATCACTGAATCAGCTGAACAGAGCCTCTGACTTGCATTACTAGGTTCTGATCAGAAAATCTGCAACAGGCATTTTTTCTAATAAACTTATATGCCACAAAGGAGCTCTGACAGTATGACTGCAGGAGAACTTTCAGCAATATAAGGTCAAAATAATTTCCTCAAGGATATCAGGAATCCAATATATATTTTAAAAACTTTCCCTAGTTGACTTCAGTATTGTTATCATGTTGGATGAATATACTGCTGCAGAGATAGACCCACAGGTCAGGCTTTAGCCTAGAGACAGGACCTGCACTATCATCCTGGCATCTCACTCCTTAAACCTGACTCAATTTTCTGTATGGGCTGAACAAAATGGAGTCTCTGCACCCTGCTTGTCCTGCCTTGGCTGTGGTGCTGAGGCGCCCAAAGCTGCTGTACATCTTGAATGTCCCCTTGCAGCACAGCTTCTTCCAAGGTGGTGTTGACTGTGAGCTCCCAAAGCAAGTCCAGGTGTGGAGCAAAGCCTGGGATCTTTGCACAAGTGGCTAAACAGGAGTGACTGTCACAGGCGGCCCCTGAGAAGGATCTGGGCAACCGCAGCCAGGCAGCTTGTGAGCTGCAAGGAACTCATGCTTCATTCTGTCCAGGCTCCTTTTGGGACAGACTGCCTTCTTTTTTCAGGGCTGACTGGCAGAAGGTGTGTGAATAACACATGGAGCATGATGAGAGAAAAGAGAGGATTTGGTTGGGATTCCTTGCTGCTTCTTTTGCTTTCTGTGATATGAGCATTCAATGCTATGAGCAGTGCACTCTGCAAACTGGGGAAGTGGCATAAGTCCTTTGTTTTACCAGACTGCAGTACCCCTTACATGCAAGACAGACTCTAGGATAAGATTTGAGCTTAATGAAGGAATTAATACATATCCTCCTCAGGCAGGTGTCATAACAAAGAACTGACTTAACCCATATAATGGACCCCTTATGGCACTGGAATAGCTGAAGCTATGCCCATTTCCATAGACTAATTTAGGTAATTACAGCAATATTACCTTATGCCAGCCAAGGATCTGACCCAATTAAATTGGAATAACAAACCATGTTAATTTTAAGACTTTCTCCAGGAATGCATGTCTGCTTATTGCTTATTACTGATTGCAAAGTTCATAAGCTGTTGGTTATAATTTAATTTCCCCCTTATGAAGTGGAATCCCTGTTTGGATTTACTTAAGTGTGTATTTATATACTTTAAATGTTGTGGACAGTAAATAGATGTGATATCAATTTATATTATCCTAGTTCCCAGAGGCTGTAGTTTCCCCTTACAGCTGCATGAAAACACAACGTAGTTCAGAGGTCTGTGGCAAGGTGGAATATAGCACAATACTGTTTCTTTGCTGAAGTCCAGATAGAGTTCTGAGTGCATTTTAAGAAGAAAACACTGGTCATCTGTTGAAATGTTGTGGCTTTCTGAGGAATAAGAAAGGCTAGAAGCTTACAGGTCTAAGGATTCAAGAAATTAAAAAAAGCAGTTTTCATGTGTACTTGAAGTTGCAGAAAATGAACTGTCATGAGGGCTGGGGATCTCCTGCTGGATCTGAGGTAGGTCCTCTTTGGTTTGAGGTAGTATGACTGTGCCTTAAGGCAGCTAAAACGTTAGCCTACTGTGGGTACATACATGCCTGCAGTCAGAGCTGAGCAGTACAAGCCCTTTTGCTGACACACACATCAACTGGAAATTGTACCCTTTGTCAGAGCTTCTCACTATAAAAAAATCAGCAGACAACTGTCAAGAAAAATAAGAACAAAAATACCTGAATTAAATGTACAGATAAAATCCTTGAAGCAATATCCATACAGTGAAAATGTCTCTAGCCTTGCAAAACTTTAAACTTGATAGTTCTCACAACCCCCCTTGTGGCATTGCCCCAGCTCTCTGCAGTTTTAATGACTGCATGCAGAAGTGTTTCTATTTACTTTTATGTTTATGTTGCCATCAGATCAGGAGAGGCATAGCTAAACCATTAATACTGTGACTCTACCCTGTCTGTTCTACTTCAGACTGTCTGCAACCCGCTTTTTAATAGTCACCATCAGAATTAAGCAACAGATATGTTATATTGACATAGTTTAGTCTAAACTCTTTGTGGTTACTTCTGCTTTATAAATAATTAATTTTTTGTGACAAATACTGATTGCTGTTGATTGAACAGGGCACTTGACACCTTCTTGTGGACTGGAGGGCATCTTAATCATCTGTAGACATTCATTGTAGCTGCAATACATGTGCAGATTCCGGCACACAATAGTGGTGCCACAGTGATTTTTGTTCTTCTGAATTGTGTCTAGGAGCAAACTCTTAGCTCTTCAAACAGGCTGAGAGGACAGGATTGAAAAACCTAATAAACAGACATGATGGTGGGGGCTTTTATGCTTTTTCTGGCCACTACTCTCAGTGGTATGCTGTGGAATGTTAGGAGACTAAATTGTACTTTGGAAAAACAAATGAACAAAGTAAATGATGTGCTGTGATACCCTTGACTGGGCTCTTTAATAGGGTTTGTTTTCTTACTTGCTAATTTGCAAGGTCTGGTAATTTGCAATTGGCCTCCCAGTCCTTAGCACTTGGAATTAGTGCAGTCCTACCATATCAGAGGGACAAGCAAATCAAAAAGAGAAGCATCCCATGTTGAGGAAGCTACAAGAAAATGGCTTGAATTTCTGGCAATTTTTATTGTGGTACTTAAAACTATTTCATTTTTGTTTACTTCTTAGATTTGTTTAGTTTGCATTCCCTCTCATGTAAATAACTGTCTAAAAATAAAAAGTCTCTCCTAGTCTTTAGTGAAGGTGATCTCTTGTTATTGTTACTTTGAATGCCTCCATTGTGGGCCTTTTATCATTTTTATGATAGTGTAAGTAATGAGTAGTCTATGTAGCATCTGCACAAGGTTTGCTGGAAATTAAGCTGTTTTAGAGGATTATATTTCAAGTCTGTCATAGCAATTTCAGTGGTGATGTTCTTTTATTTTAAGCAAATTATTCTGAAGTTCTCATGTGTTCAGTTGGGCTTTTTTTGAGAGAGAGAAGAGATGGGGAATACATTCAGTTTGAAACTCAGTGAAATCATTGTCATATGAAACCTATCTGGATTTTAAAAAAGCATTAGTGGATAACACATCAAATGTCCTGTCATCAAGCCATTCCTACCTGATGCTTTGCATGAAAGGAGGATCTTTTGTTATAAACAGTGATAAGATCTCTTAGAAATTTCCAGCACTTCCCAGTTTTCCACGGACTTTCTGAAAAGCTGTCATAACCTTAAAAGTTATGGAAGTTTTATTTTAAAATAAGACATTAAGTAAACATTCTTAATAATATTTTACTGCTTTATAAAATAAAGATTTCCAATGTTTCAATTCATAGATGCATACTGAATAAACTAGACACACCCATGTATGTAAGAAATCAGGCCTCTATTGGCTTGAAGTCAAGAGAGTATTTGCTGTTTTTTTCTGAAGAACAGGAGTAATTTATGAAGTGATTCTCTGGACTGTGTTTAATCGCTAAGAAAAAGAATAGACTAACGCTTCTAAGAAAGAAAATCAAATGTCGTCCTTGTATTGAAATTATTGCTACCAATGATGCTTTATTTCTTAGTGCCCTAAGTTTTTGCTGTCCAGAACCCTCTAATTATGGCAGGTTTTGCTTCTGGGTCTGGTGACAGACAAGGTTATTCAGTGTTTGGAGCTGATTCCCCTTTCCATCTGTTACATGGTCCTCTGTTCCTATAGATACCTGAGGAATATTTCTTCCTTATTTTCTGGTTCCTTTTATTCTGCAATATGCCAATGCATAGTTTCATATTTAAAGTTCCTACTATGATATAAACCACCTTGAATATAGAAAGCATTTTATTCAGGAATACTTTATTTTCTTTTATTGTTCAGCTAAGAAAGAAGAAAGTAACGTGAATTCTCACATATTAAGATTAGCTGGAGAAAGTGGCAGATTCTTTCCCTTCTAGTCTAGGGTTGATTTACTCAAGTTTTTCTAGTCTGATTCTTGGTTTTAAAGTTTAAGATTCCCCTTTATTCATGCTTCATGGGCAGAAGTAGAGTAAGTTACACTGATACAGATAATTTTGTACAAATTTAAAATGTGAACATCTGGGAATGGAAGGGGATGAGCTGTATTCATTATACCACAAAATGTATTGGTTTTAGTGGGAGTCATCTAATATACTTAACTGGGAGCTTTTTCTGTTTGTCAATGAGGTAGGCAATTTCATTACTACTATATGTCTTAGCCTCTTCTTATCTTAGGTTTTTTATACAACCCCCATTATCACAGAACCTAAACGATCCATACTTACTAATGGCCTGTTTTTACCTTTTGTCTGGAAGGCCACTATAAAGACGGAAAACAGGATCACTTGACTGATTAAAGGCCAAGTTTGGACCACCTAATAGCTGTGCCTGTGGAACCCCTGCAATAAGATGACAACATCTCTTTCTTTGTTCCACCAGTCTATACCCACCCTGGCACTTTCTTTGTCTTTTAAAAAAATATTTGGACACCACCATTAAAGTATAATCCTTTCCAGTCTGTAAGTGTTCTCTCTGTTCTTCTAATGTCCTGGTATCTCACAGGTTGGTCTGAGCAGACTTTGTAGACAGCACATCTGCTGCTGTTCAGAGCACAGTGCTCCTTTGATTGCAGCACAGCCAGGTTTGGAATAATTTTCTCTCTTCAAACCAAATATATTAACATTTGGAATGATATTATGCTGTATGACTCACCTAAAAAGATGAGAGGAAAAAACATAATTAGCTAAATAGTGTAAAACTTGTGTGCAACATCTGTGCCAGTTTTTGAGTTCTTAGTTTAACCCTAGTTTGCCAGCCACTGTAAGTATATTGTTTGGCTAATGCCTGATGGTGTGGAGGTGGCTAGGGAAATATATGCCTTTCTGCTCTGTGTCTAGAGAGATTGTCTCTCCTGTGGATTCTTAAGGAAACATTTGTGCTAGCAAAGGTACTTTGGGGTTTTGTGGGTTTTGATTTTTTTTTTTTTTTTCATTACTTGGTTGTTAATGTGAAGGTGAACTTCAGTGATGGCCTTTGCAGGGAAATGGTTTATCTTGTTTTTCCAGATGTATACCTATGGCTCTTTTCAAACTCTACATTATCCCACGTAGTTTTGTTGAGTGATATTTAAACTATTTAAAAGCTGGTTTTACTGTTCAAGGATTGTGATACTGACTCATGTGATATTTTATGCTAGTCATGTCATCTATAGTCACTAAATTTAATGCACTTCCCAAGATTGTCTGGTGGTGACCTTGCTCCCGAGGTTGTTGCAAATTCTAGCTAAAATTTGCAGAGTATTTCCAGATTCTGAATTTCAGGGTGGTGATGAACCATACCAGAGAGATTTGAGAAGAATCTGCATTTCTACAGAGCTTGTGAATTCACAAATGTATTAAACAGTACAGACTGAGAAAGATGTGAAGGAACTAAACAAAATCTTTGTTCCCCAGCCAAGGACAGTTTAAAATTTGTATTAGCATGTTTTAGACAATGGGTAGTTTGATGTCTGAGGTCATGAATTTTTTAAAGTAGCCATACCATGTCACATTTCTTTTTGATCTGCACTTAAATTTTCATTTACTTCTATATGTTGCTGGCTGAGGGCCACTAGTTTCTATCACGAAAAATGGGTGCTGAATTAGACTTGCTTTTTTTACCCAGCTCTGAAAAGATGTGCATTATCAAAGCAGTTGTTTGGCTCAGAATAAGAAAAGAGATAGTTCTGTAGGGAATATGCTTAGCAAAGCAATGCCATAAATAGGTCTTGTGTCAGTGTTTGCTGTAATGTCTTGATATGTGTCATCATGAATTATATATTATTTCAGATTTATCACTTCTTCCACTGATAAGGGACATTGCTTCTTTGAGTGAGTTTTCTTCATGGCTTAAAAGATGTACTGATACATTGAAATTCCCTGTATTGGAGATTCAGATGAACTTTGGAAACTTGAGATAAGAACTATAAATCTGCTATGAACTAGGATACCATTTCTCAAAGTGTATATTTATTGACAGAGCTTGTACTAGCTTATTCTTCTGCTTCTCATTTGGGTGCATCAGAAGAGATTTTCTTTTCAACAGTATGAACGAAAAATAAAAAATTAAATGTGGGTCATATAGTGTATGTGTGTGTGTATATATATATATATTCTAGGGTAGAGAGCTTCATTTAATTTAAGCTCTTTATGCAAAGTTGTCTTGAACACATTTGAAGATAAGATTGCTTGGTGGATGGCATAAGGGCAGCAGGAAGGGAAGCCACTATAAAGCTTTTATCAAAAAACCCCAACTGAACTTTTTACATGAAAGGAGACCTAGTATATATTTGATCTAGAAATCCCACCTGCAGAAACCTAACCTGCAAGATTTAGCTTGTATGGGAGAATAAATGGGGCATTATTAGTCCATGTGACCTGCCACAGGATCCCCAACAGGACACTGTACCCAAGGGGATGCCCATATATATGAGACCCTTGAACAGATTTGTGCAAGGAGATTCTGAAAACTGTGTAAAACTATTTTTCTTTCCCAGAATTAGTAGGAATGTAATCAGTATAAAGCTCCTGATAATGAGATACCTGAAGTTATTTTTGAAACCCTAAACTTAAAAAAAAGGCTTTGATAAAGATGGGGCTTTAGAAAGGAATGAGTGAAGAGTACCTTATTTCAGTAGCCGTTTTTCTCTGATCCCAATTGAGTTACATTTTTTTTGCCTCTTTCTACCTTTTATTTTGTAAAATATTGACACAGAAATTGCTATTGAAATTTCGTAGTAGAATTTCATAACAAGCAGCTTAGTTACAGCATCTGTCATCTGTTCAGGTCTGCTTTCATCCCATTTTATGGTTCAGCTGAGTTAAAGATAAGACTCATATAATTTCCCCTTGGGACCTATTATATCTAGCAGGAGATTTCTTGGTATCACTTCCCTGCCTATTACCCAAGGGCAGATTAGGGGCTTTTTACCCCATTTTACTGCCATGAAGTGAATAATAGTTCCACTTGCACCACTGCAGAGATGCTTTGTATTGCTGTGATTTCATCTGCTCTGTTACTTCTGACCACTGAAAAATGCAGCAAAATCAGGTTTTTACATTGTTCATGTTGCCAAATATAAGACAATCTAAGCCTTAAGACATGATCCCAGTATTAAAGCAGTAAGTCTCAGTCTTTTTGCCACTCCCTCTTCCCCAGGCACTAAATCATTTATCAGCTGAAATGGGCATTATGGACAAATCTATTGAAACTTGGAGTCATATTGCAAAATGCACCAACAGAGCAGAGAGATTTTCAATTACAATTGTGGGATAATTCAGACAAGTCATCTTTGATCCCATTATACAGGGGGGAGGGATGAGCAGAAATCTGTTGCATGTGAGTGGCACAAGGAATTCTCCAATTTAGCAGTTGATAGTATGGTATAGAGAAAAAGAATGTAGGAATGCTTCACCCACCCCCAGCTTCATCCACAGCTTAAAATACTAAGTGTTCAGTTTCTGGCTATTTATCTATGAGACTTATAAGGACAATCAGTACTGATTAAATATTGAAGCAATCTAAATCAGGGCAGCATTGCTTCCTTTGCTTTCTAGTTACTCAAGAACTGACTCTTTAGAAGCAGTAGCAGATCCATTGGCATTTGTGCAAACTGTCCAAGGAAAGCACCAGTAGCTCTAAGCTGCTGCTGTTTAGCTTGGGTGCAGGTCTTAGTAATGAATGCATCTTAGTAAATGTCAGAGGAGCTAACTCCTGCTCATCCAGTTTGGCGTGTGAGCACCTGGGCTTCTCCCCAGAGATGTGAAGCTAGTGCTGTGCCTTGGTTTGGGTTCTGGGCTGCTGCAGTGCTTGTGAAGACCATGGCTTGCTCTTTGTGCAGATCTTCCACAATTTGAGAGGCCTCCGATGCCATAAAGTTTAGTGTCAGATGGGTTTTTCTTCTCAACATGACTTTGCTATTTGCTGAGACTAACTGCCAAGACTTGGATTAATGGAGGTGTTCTGATTTTATACTTCAGAAGATGCCAATCTGTAAGGAAGAGACTGAATCTTGGACAGTCATGATCAAACACCCTAGTGCTAGTTGGGGATGAGTGGTAAGCTTAGAACGATGGGTCTTGCTGATGCCATCTTTTAGTACAATAACAGCACTTGGATGGTCTCATGCTATTAAATGGTAATAAGTGATAGACACAATAAAGAAGTTTTGATATTTTAGTCTCTCACTGATCTCACAAAGAAAGAATGGCTAAGCTTGTGTGAGCTTTAGATGACACACTGACTGGCTACTGGTTCAAGAGGAATTGATTTCTGGCTACAGCAGGTGCCATAATAGGCAAGGAAAGATGTTTTCTTTCTACAATTTGTCATAAAGGATGAAAGCACTCAGTGATGTACAGCAATTAATTAGAACAGTGATGAACTTCTATCTGTCTGAATATGTGGTGTGTGTTGAAATTGGAGCAATCTTTCTTTTCACTCCCCACCCCTCTTTCTTTGAGGGAGTGGGGAGAGGCTGTGCTTTTTTTGTGAAGGGGGTTGTTTAGTTCTGCTGCAGATCTAAACCTAGGTGAATATACAGCGATGTTTTTTGAGATGAACTTGTCCCAGCTATCCCAGCTCAACTGAGAATAAGTCAAAGCTGGTTTTACTCTTTTTGACAGAATTTTTCACTGTGATTTTTGGGAGGAGACTGATGCAGATGCAGTGGTCTGTCTGCATAGAGCTGCAAACAATATCAGGACCTGTATTTTTTCATTTTGTCTTCCAATAATAGTAAATAAATACTCCAGATTGACAATAAAATGCATATAGGGGAGAGTAATAGTAATTATGTAACAATGTAATAGTGTTGTATTTTTATATTTGCTGAGATTAATTGATTCACTTTCTTGCCTTACATTTGCAGAGCCACTTTCCAGCTCTGCTCAGCTGGACAAGACCAAGAGAATGGCATCCAAGTTGGAGTGTTCTTCCATAAATCTGTAAGGTCTTTTCAGTATTCCTGTTGTGCAGGCTGCTGTTTTTTTCCTACACAGTATAGGTGAGTTAAATTAAGAAAGCTATCTATGAAATTTAAAAGGCAGAATTTGTTATCCTAAATTTTAGTGTTTTGCATTTCTTTGCATCAAGGCTTATTTGTCTTTGACTTCATGGTAGTATAACTGTTGGCTTTACTTAATCCAGGTTACCTGCCAGTAATCAGTTTGGTGAGAATCAGCAAAGTGTCTGTTTTTACCCTACTGCAATGCATACATTCACATTTCTAATGTACTAATAGCACTGATACATTTGTCTGAATCTGGGTATATGCAGAGAGATAAAGGTGTTATTTATGGGTGTAAAAAACCCTCAACTGTTCTAGGCTTAATCTTGTTGCCCAGCAAGGTGTAATTTGCATATATAATCCAGTGGCGTGGTATGTTTTAGGTAGTTTTCTATGCCTGATACAGGAGGTGTGAATTATTATAGCCACTAGGAACAAGCATTGGTGTTTTATTCAAGCTGGTGCATGACATACTTTTAGCTATGGAAATCCCTAGTGTGCTGGGTGTGGGTGGTAGTTGTCTATTAGTGTCAGATATTTTCATAAGCAGAGTGCAAAAAATGTATTTTATTGAATGGTACTCCAGCTTTTGCTGTTGTGAACTGAAACATGTGAACACAAAGGGATCACATTGCAATCTGGTACACAACTGATGTCCTGGCATTTGTGCAGACTGTCCAGGGAATGCCTCTGAAGGATGCTGTAATGCAGGGTTTGAGGTAGAGCTGGTTGCCACTCGCCCAGCTCAGCACATGGGCAAAAAAGCTGCTCCACACATCCATCTCTCTGCAGGAGTGCTGTTAATGCTGTTAGTTTCTGGAGAGCTTGAAAAGTTCAGTGTGCCTTTGCAGGTAGGTCTCGTTCAACTTAAGGAGTCTCACTGTAAAATTTAGGACTAGGGCTAAGTTTGTTGCCTTCTTAAAATGAAGACTTGGAATGCCAGATTTGGCTGTTGAAGCAGACGAAGTTCCAGTGGCTGACCTAGCTCCATAGCTATTTACACAGGAGGGAACAATCTGCTGTGTTAGTTTGCAACAGGCAATGTGGGAAGAAGGTGCCCCCTGCATTTGTAGATTACTTGTTTTATTTTCTTTCCCTGTGGTGATGGTTGCTAGTGTTATGTAAAATATCAGTTAATCAATCACAACCCCCAGGAGCCTAGGCAGTTCAAAGCACAGCTACTTTCAAGAGACTCCCTAAAGCCTTAAGGGAGTAAACTTTGGCAGACTTTGTAGGTTTACTGTGTCCCTAGTCAAAAAGTTGTGCTGTTTGGCATGCTGATGGGAGTATTATTGAATAAACATAATACAATATTTACACTCCAATTTAAAAAAAAAAGCAGCCAAATACACTGTTCAGCTCTGATAAAAGGAACTGTTTTTGTTTTTGTGTTTTGGGGTTTTTTTTCCTAAGACTTCTTGTTTTGTTATGGGTTTTTTTCTTCTACTAGTATTGCATGGTAATAGGAATATAAACTCGTAAACTATTGGACTCAAAAGATGAAACTTTCCATGTTTCACTGAGTGCTCTGTAAAATATAGGCCTTCTAAATATGTTCTTTGAATATGGAAGTTATATTCCAAACCCCAAATTCAATGTGAGCCATCTTTATATAGACTACTTTCTTCCTCTACAGTGCCAATTTTTGTATTCTTTTAAGCCTCTTAAATAATTTCTCCGTTTACTCTTTCTTGAGCTCTTGTTATAAAGAACTACGCTTATAGACCCACTTTAGGACTAAGAATAAACATCATAAAGCTAAAACCTGCAAATTTCCATAACTAGCAAGGTAAAAGTACAGCCATGAGAGGTGTTTGGGCCTCTATGAATGTTAATATGACCTTAGATGAGGATTCATGGACTTATTTACAAGAACAACTTACTTTAATCTTTGCATCATGGAGGTGGAAGTGTCATGTGGTGAGGATTTGAAAGAGATCTGTATTTCCCGCAGTGGATCTTTGCTCTCTAAAGACTACAAAGAAAAAATTCTTATTTTGTGCAGAAGATGCTGATTTATGTGCCTGTATTGCTCTCCGAACACGAGACTAAAAAACAGGACGAAGCATCTCTCTGGCAGATACCACATAGCTGCGGGTCTATGGCAGCCGCGGGGTCCCAGGGCTGTGATTTGGGCCCTTGCGGGGACTCTCCCACCTGCAGGTGGCAGCATCTTCCTGTTTTACGGGATGTGGTGTCTGTGCCCGGCATCCCAGCGCCATTGGGAAACTGAAAATTAAAACCAAGAGCTTCTCACCCCTTTTTTAAGGTCAACATTCTGCTTTTCTACGAGTAAATGTGAGGCAGGACTCTTCTGACATCTGTCAGACTCGCTTGCTCTTTGTCCATTTGCTTTAAACATGGCTTTTTCCTTTGGTTTTGCATCAGTTTTTCTCCATGTGTTTTAATCCACCCTGTTGACAGACTTCCAAAGTCTAAGGTCTATTTGAAGGTAGAAGCAGGGACTTGGAGAAGGGCGCGCTCAAATGTCGCACTGGCAACTTGGCAAGAAAGAGCAATTAGTGTGTATTGAGAAAACTGTGCATCATTTCTACTCCTGTTCAAATACGTGCAATGTTTTTGGACCTGAAAAAGCTTCAAGATAGTTGGAAACAAAACAAGTAATGTTTTGACTTTTAACAATGTCATTCTGATTTCCTTAGGATCTTCATTCTCTGAATTTAGGCTGTTAGAAGACAGACATTGTTATCAACTTGAATAATAAATGTGTTGCATTAATATATGAATATTAATAAGAGCAATTAAATAAAAAGAGTCTTAAATTTGTTCCAGCAAGATAAAAAAGCCAACAGAGCAATAGTAAAACAGTGGAATAAATCAGGATAGTGAGAGAATTAGTTCTAGAAAATAGAGAGAGAGGACTGAGGATTTTTTTAAATCTAACTACATTAACTACTAATAAAATTTGGCTGCTTTTTCACTAAAATATCAAATATGTAGCATGTCTTAAGGAAGAGTACATAACACTTGTGCTATTGTGACACACTCATAAGGATCATCCTCTAGTAAAGACATAGGGCAATGGCTTCTGTACCCCATTCCTTGGTGTTTAAATTGAAGTCTGGAAGACGACTGAGTGTAGGCAGTGGTCAGATACAAAGGGGGCGGAAAGATGCTCACATGACTACTCACAATAAGCCAAATCAACCAAGACAGGGATGGAAGCAGGTGTCCAATGTCTCTTGCATTGGCTTTCTGTGCCCAGGGTTTCCCTTTCATGGAGGATTTACAGCTACACAATTAGAGCAGCCTTGCAGTGCATGAAGCACCTAGAGAGGTATTCAATCTACTGTGTTTCTCTGCTGGTGGTAGGTAAAGTTACTGTTCCAGAATGACACTGGCAATATTGCTTTGGATAATACTGTGGCTTTATCTGCTGGCTGCTGCCCAGTAACTGCTGCTTATCTCGGCAGCTATATCAGACTGGTTCTTTAGGTTTGTCCATTGCACTGTAAAATGAGGCCCATGTGTGTTCTCTATGCCTCTATCAGGGTTTGTATCCTACACACTAAATCTTTTCTCTAAAGGAATGGGAACAGTACCCTTTTATTGTGCAAAGGATCCATAATACTCTACAGCTTTTCTTCTGTAAGGTAAAACTAAGAAATGCCACAAATTTGGATGCTGATTCATCTTCTTTCATAGTAACAGATGAGATGAAAATACATTGTTCATACTATGAGGAAGTAGCAGTAAATTTGTGACAATGACAGATTCAGCCAGCAAAATTCAAGTGCCATGCCTTCTAGGAAGCCAAGCGGAGTGTGACAAAACACTGGTTGTGCATAGAAGGCTTTTTTGTCTAATGCAGTTCAGTCTAGGCTGTAACAGATTTGGAATTTGGCTTCAGACATGGACTGTAGAATCCTTTGGAGGGTGATTAAAATAGGAGCTCACTCATCATCCATGTGTTTAAAGCCTCTTATTCTAACATCTTCAAACACACTACAAAAATGTTTTGCTGTACTCTTCATGTTCAATTACCATCATCTGCCCTGTTCCACACCTCTTGTGCATATAACTTTGATGTGAATTACTGGAATTATCCTGCACGTGCATGCCTCCTTGTTAAAATATGTGGGTCAGTGCTGCTGTCTTCTCTGCTAAACAGCCCTGATTCTCATCTATGTCAACTGCCCTTTCTAGAAATTGAAATAATACCCATAGCCGGTTTTAGTATTATGCCTAGAAAGTACATGACACATGAGGATGTGTCCTGCCACAAAGAATTGTCATGGAAGTTAACACGATACTATATACAGTTTTTGAGGGCTGATTTAATTCTGTGTTTGCAAGGCATTTTTCTTTTTCTGCATAGACTGATTATTGCTATCTCTTTTAGAAGAGAAAATAAACTAAGAGGTACTGATTTCCCTCTTGGTGGTGAGGTGAGTGCAAAGGTGCTTGACAAGATGAAACTCTCCTGTCATGTTAGTACAGCTGTAAAATGCTGACTCCTCTAGGCACCTCAATGACTCCTTATTGAAAATGGAGCTGCAGACCCTGGTCTCCTCCTTGCAATTGCTGCTTCTGTTCACCACAAAGATGCCCAATTGTGGGACTCCATGGGCTTACCTACAGCTTGTCATGATCTGATTCAGGCTAGAAAGCAGTAACAAACAATACCATTGATTAATTCCTAGCAGGGAGAATCATTATTTGTCTACTAAAATTAGCAAATCTGCTAGGCTTATCTTCAACTTCTCTATCTTGACTCTTCAAAGATTGCAGTAGCCTCCAGGAACAGCATATGTATGCATGCAATCCTTGAAGGATGAATATAGTTATTAGCTCTGGTTATTTGAATGTCACTGTTCATGTCTAGTTCCTATATATCACACAAGAATAGAGCAGAAGATGCAATGCTTTGGTGATCAAAAGAATAAAGGTTTGGGGACAATAACACTTCAGTATCCTGCAGTCTTCCTCTCCCAGCCCTTTTCAATCTCCATCCGTAATTTTTTATCCATTCAGCATCAGTGTTTTATCACAAGATGTAAAGTAGGAACTACACCAGACTCCTTGAGGGAATCTAGTCCTTTGCTGCCCTGTGCCACTCTATCATGTAATTCTACTAATGAAGCTATTAAATTCTGTCTTTCCCATCTTGCCAGCTTTAACTTTTCTGCATCTCTTTTAATGTCTAGAATTCACCTAAGCTTCTTTTGCTAATTAGGCATAGAAACTTCTCTGCGCATGTAAACAAAGAGTACACAAACCACATGTTTTAGTGTGTAGTGCTCAATTTTGATAAGGTCTGTCTTCTGCAAAGTCAAGGGAAAGGGGGAAAGAGCTATTCTTGCTATGTTTATTGAGATGTGAGAATAAGCCAGACCCTTAGATGAAACTGAGAAGACCACACTTTTGCTGTGTTTTGGTCTCAAAGTTGCTACTACAAAATTGGTGAATGAAATGGAAGCATCAAGGGGAAAATATCACATTATTTGTTTCTGTGCTAATTATACTTCATTTTTTAAAACATGGTGTGATACAATATTCAGTAATTTAATTTGTAAGTGCCATATGAATTAATTCTGAAATATGACTTTTTGATAAAATACAGGTGAAGATGCAATTTCTTTTACACTTACACTTAGGTATACCATGACACTAATTTCTCTATCCAGCTACAGAACTGGTATAATGAAAATCTCCTTTGATCTCTCTCCAGTTTGCTGCAGAGGGCAGAATTTGGATGGGGTGACCCATTTCCTGTGAATTGGTTTCTTCCAGAAGGTCAAATCTCAAAATGGCCTTAACTGGAGGTCTTTTCACTGGAAAATCCCAACTCAAGAATGATACTGTGGACCCATGATGGTTCCATCAGTGTTTGACAGGAAGCCATGATTTGTTAATATGGAAAGATTTATGTCTTGTACAATTTGGAGTGTAGTTACTATGAAACCTGTGCTGCAATATTTTGAGATAATTCCCAGGTTGTGACTCCTGGGAGTTGGAAGCTGGAATTGTGTCGGATTTTTTGTCAACAACTTTTCCTTAGATGACTTTGCTGAAATGTGAAGCAGAGCCAAGCTGGTACTTAATTAATTCTGCAGAGACTATTCTACTGTAGAATTCCTTTTTCCAGGTTGTATGCAGTTATATGCCACATAAATATTAATTTGGAAGTGAGTCCAAAATGATGCTAAACATATTTTTGTTTGTTTTTTGCTTCTGTGATTAGTGAAGTTAACACAGCATCTCTTGGGCTTAGGTCCTTCAGATTTCTGATAGAGATTCAAAAATATTTTTTATACAATGCTTTCCCCAAGGTTCTCTTGTACCTGTGATGTTAGTCATGAAAGCTGAGGTTTTTCAAAAAACCACAAAACTCCCTGAAACAACTGCCCAAAATAAAAATGCCTTCCAGATTTTTCAGCCCCACTGGCCTTTCATGGAAAGCAGGAGCTGGGAAGTGTTTCAGTAGATAATGGACTATATTGCAGTCTGTGATATGTACATAGTGAATACATACCTTGTTATTTTCCTATGGAGAGCTGTTGTGATTTCAAGAAGTTGATGCCTTACCTAGATGATAGGATCGCACATTCAAGGCTGCATGAGAAAATAGTGAGCAGTGACAGGTGTCTTTATTTTTTCATTCAGCTGACTTTTCTACCATGATCAAAATTGCGATAAATTGAAATATTGCTGTTAAGTCAGAGCAGAGTCAAAAGAGAGTGTCACTTTGATTATTCAGAGGCCTGCTTTTTTAACAACATTCTATGATGGTAAAAGAATTTGTAAGATCTAAATATTTAAACAGCATTTCACCAAACAAGAGCAGGGGAAGTTACAGTAATAGTTTCTGCATTTTTCATTGCTGTTCTTTTTAGATTGAAAGAGCAGGTCACTTTATGGTGTAATGTAAAAGCAAACACACTCTTTCCTCAATAATAAAGTGGGGATAATATTGCAAAGGGCTGTTGTGGTGCTTTCTCTTTATAAAGTTCTACAGAAATGGTAGATGTTATTAGCATCCCATGTGATTTTACAGTGACAGGATGATATGGTAGTTTGTCTGAATTAGTATTAAGTGGTACTGGAAGTCTCTCAAAAAACCTGTGCCTTCTGTTTTTTTTCAGACATTAGAGATTTAGAACAGTTTGGATAAACATCTGGACTGAACTGAGCTCTGTCTTTTTTAAAGGTTACCTTAAAGGACAGATGAAGGAACCTTATATTGTGGTAACCTTCTGCCTGAAGGATCTCCAAGTGCTACAGGAATCAATATGCAAACTATATATAGATTATAGCAGCTCTGTCAAGGTAGAGCACTGTTTGGCAAAGCAGGGAAACCAAACAAAATGTTATAAAAATCTGAATGGGAAAGCACAATATTAAAATACTGGAAGAATATAGTCAGAGAGAAAGTAATCATCAGCTGTGTCCTGGGAGGAGACTGGGAGGTGTAGTTTCTTTTCCCACATGATGTACCATGAGAATTGGGGTCTGAACTCAAAGGCTCAGAAATGCCTTTATGGCTCATGTGAAAAACTGCAGCTCCAGGGACAGGCAATTTGCTGGGATGCAGGTTAAATAATGTTTCATATAAAAGAACTGCAACTGCCTGTTTGTCAGCAATAACATCACAAAACCCATGCATTTTAAGCTGTTATATTGTTAAAAAAAAAAGTGCTGCTTACGAAACTGTGTGGAGGTCTTGCAGCAGCAATGTCTTTGGAAGAGGCTCCTTTCTTTAACCTTACTCAGCTTGGCTGAGCTGAGACTGCAGTAACTGGCTGGTATCACTTACATGTAAAGAAACAAAAATAGATGTTTTATAAAGACACTTCATAAAAAAAAAAAAATCAAACGTAGAGAGATGACTAGCTTTTAAGAAGCTGCTTTTATTACTTTTGACCTTGTGCATTTGCCATTTGCCTGCTTTTGGCTCTTTATGCTCTATGCATCAGGGAATTGGTGCAGCTCATCGGAACCAGCAAAACCTACTTCTCATCCTCTCATCCTGGCTTCCTGCTCTGATAAAGACATTGGTAGGAGCAATCTTAACCAGACTATTGCTCCTAATTTTCTCATCTTCTAGCAAACAATGAAGCTTGAGAAATTATGCTCTCTGCTTTTCAACCACAGAAACCTATTAGTGCTCAACAATATGGCAGGTGACTTGCTGTAAATCTTAACTAAAATAAATGTCCAGGGTTTAATATTTTATAAACAGGGGAGCTGCTCAGAGAGATGGACATGATAGAAGTTCTGTGTCTGTTTGCATGACTTCTATCTAGTTATCATAGTCAGGCTGTCACCAGGCTGTTTGTATCTGAGTTCTGCCTGTGCCTGGGGCACATGGCTGACTAGTGAGTTACACTGCGCTATGCTGAAATTCCTGGCAATTTAGCAATAGCAATTTTGAAGCAGTGAAAGCTAATTGTGCTGAATCAGTCAAAATGTTATACTGTTTTGCATTTAATGTATTTGCTGAGATTAATTATTTAAATGTCCAATGATTCTCTTTCCAGCTTCAGAATAATCTGTTTTCAAGTGGTCCTAAACGAGCAGAACACATGTTTTCCTCCCGCTACCTTTTAAATATTTCACCAAGTTTTCCTACCACTGTGATAATTAAAGAAATTGATAATGTGTCTTTAGAGCAAGGCCAAAGGGCCCTAAAGGGTAGTTTCTTTTCTTTTCAATCACTGTGTAACATTTGCCGATAAATAAAGAACTGCTTCTTAAAGTCAGAAAAAGGTTTAATCTAAACGTTCCAGTCGTTGTGCAAGTGCCTATCATCTGGCTCAGGATCTGGTGCTTAGCCCTTCTTAAGGCTGTGGCCCCCTCCCAAAAGTTTGAAGTTGTTATTGGTTCCTAAAAACTTTAATTTAAGATTTTGTTAGTGAGTAGAAAGGCATCATCAGAAGAGTAGTTAATGAAATTAGGTGGTTAAAGAATTCTCAATAGTCTTAAGTTTGTAAATGAGTCAATTCAAATACAGAAACAGCTCTAGAACTCCAAAGGCAATTCTTAAACCTGCAGTGCTCAATAGAGTGAACCTGGGATGATATTCCTATAACTAGCAACCTGAATCTGCATGCCTGACCCACATTAGTGTATGCTTCCTCCAGAGCACAGATCAGGGATGCTATGTACACCTTGTCGGATAGTTTGAGAATAAACTTCTGGTGTAAGAGAACCATTCTTGTTTCATTGGTGTCAGGGTCAAGCATGAGCCTCAAAGAAGACTGAACAGTGCTTTTTCAGGACATAAGCAATAGAGACAGGTTGATTTCATATGACTTCAAAAGTGCAACTCTAAGCATGCCTGCTGCTGGTGGTGATGGCTCTGGATCTGATGATTTAAAGACAACTGGGAGCCTTTGACATAAGAACTGTAATTGATTATGAATCATCTTACATTAGATGAACAAGAAACAATTTGTAGGCTCACAAGTTAGAGTGTGTTTCAAACATAACCTCAAAACAATATTCTGTATGTTAGTTTTCTCTAGGGGTATTACAAAAGGGATAAGCTTCACAGAGTTCTATGCTTGAAGAGTGCAGCCCTGATCTAAAGAAGTATTTGTATTCAGCCAATCCAAAAAGGATGCAAGCACAACCTCATAATCCTATTTGTATAAAGGTAGTACAAACAAGTACATTTGCTAAAAAAACAAATAGTGTATTAGGAATATTTCTTACCATAGGCTGTAGTCATTGTGTCCCCTTCTTTCACTTCCATATATTTCTTTCACTCAAAGCATGCAGTACTATGCTTTTTTCCAAAAAATCAAGATTGTGGGGTGTTTTTTCCCCTTCCACACTTGCAGAAAACAAAGCTTGAATAGGAAGACACTACTTGACCAATTTGTTACGCTTTTTTGTAAAGGTTTGAAACTCAAATAAATGTTTGCTGCACCACTGTGCCACATCCTTGTTAATTGCATTTAGGTGATCCCCATGTGCCCAGTCTAATTTCATATAAGTGTTGACAGGAGTCTTCCAATTACCTGTTTGTATCTGCCTGCTGTGAAATTTGAGTGAATAAACTTAGAGTCAGCTGAGGTGAGGTGTAAATCTGAATATATGAAGAATTCCAGTTGCTGGGCCTCACAACAACTGAAGCTGTTGATATGTTTAGTAAATCTTTAGAATTACATGCTAAACAGACTTTTGAAGGAATATAGGTAAAAACGCTTTTTTTGTGAATTCAAGTATACGTCTCAAGCAAGCAAGCCTGACTTCCTTTCCTTTAAAGACTTTCCTAAGAACCAGAGGGTCACTCCTGAGCTGGATTGTGCCAGCCCATCACTTGAGTTCTCATTTTCCAGGGTCCAGATGGTGGCAAGCTGCAAATGGATACTCTGCAGCTGAAACATCTATCCCTTCAGCAGACTCAAGAGACACTGGTTCTGGCAGATTTAGACTTGTCTCTGGCTATTTAGCACAGTTGTACAGTTAATGGCCTGTTGGACAATTTTGTCAAACTTGCTATTTTCTGGTGACTTGTTTATAATTCTGGGAAAGGAGTGCACGGTTAGTCATTTGTGAATAATTGGAAATCCTCTTGAGATCTCAAGAAAAACACTTTCATTGTTAAATAGGGTTGATTTGCCTGTTTATTTAGGTAGCCTAGATAGAATCTCCATATCGACCCTTGAATGCTCCATATATTTCTCCAAATTGGATTTTGCCCTTGTGTGTGCGTCTGATGTGTTTTAAGAGGCCAAGGCCTTAATTACTGTTATTATGCCTAGTTTCCCATATGATTACAGTTGATATTAATTAAAATGGAAACTTTGCAAATGTAAAAGAGAGATCTACAGGGTCTAGTGCTTGCAGGTACATTTTTGTGTGCATCTAATGGTCTAAAGATGTGAAATCTTTGCTGTTAGCTGCTTTTAAGTTTTATTTCTGACCAGTTTACTGATCTGCTAATGGATTTCCTGGACATCAAAGTTCTTGACCAGCCTCAAACCAAAGTAAAATCTAACTTAGTTCTTGACCAGCCTCAAACCAAAGTAAAATCTAACTTATCCTCCAATTACTTCCCTAAATAAAAAAATCCTTCATCAGAAAACTATTTCCAGTAATCATCAGGCTTGTGGACGGGAGCAGTGTCAGTGTAAAGTGATTTGTTCTCACTTTTCACAGACCTCACTTTTTTTCCCCACTGCAATACCCTGCTACAATCAGAATCATTTCGTATGGACTCTTTGAAGTTGTTTTGGACAGTTCTGCCATGAATTAAAAAGTGAAAATCTTCAACTTCCTCCAATACTTGCATTATGATTGCCTGGTTTAACAAATAGAAATGTGTACAAATAGCGTTGATAGCATTTTCAAGACGTGGCCAATGCTCAATGCACCAGGATGCAACTTTTGGGATATGCGTTGCCTCTAGATGAAGATGACACGAATGACTTGCTTCTTTTCCTAAGCCTGTATAATGGAGATCTGACAATACAGATAACCTCATGCAAAGAGATACATTTAATGCGTATCCACATAGAAAAACATGTTCTTGAGAGGTGTTGTTCAGTGATTGGAAAAAGACAATTTGTATTTTCCAACAGAATTGCTTTAAAATTCTAGACGATCCTGGGATTGGTATTCTGTGCAGCACTCTGGAATTTTGTTGTATTTTTCCTCTCTCAATATACTTTAATCTGTATTAAAGCACTGTTCTGTCACAACTTTCATAAATTATTACACAGCCAGCCAATAGAAATTACATAAATACTGCAAATATAATCATCTGTTCTTAGCAGAGAGTCTTAAAGGACTTTTAAACTAGTTACAACAGCAAGTGGTAATCCTTCTATTAAAACTTTCTTACCATGTTATAAGTTTGCTGTTATGCAACATTTTTCACTTTGTCAGCTGAAAACTGTTTTTCTGAAAGTAATCTAGACCTTGCTTTGCTGAGATGGAAATAAAGGGAAGTTTGTCTTGACTAAGTGCTCTGTTTTCCTAGGACTCTGAGCAAGTAGTAGTTAGAATGAAACATTGGAAACAACAGTAATTTACTAATCAGGAGAAAAATGGTTGTTATTGGAACAAACCCCATGTTTACTGCAAAATTGATTTAAAGCGCATTTTAAAATAACAGCTCAAGAAAAATAGGCTCACAGTGGGCTCCAAATTCTAAATGCAACATTTACATATATATGATTAAGTGCTGCAGAATGGACTTTGCCCGTTGAAGTCTCTTAAGGGCAGAGAAGATAGCAAGGAATGTGTTGTTGAATTAAACTGCCTTTGGAAGTCTGAGGAGCACTGAGCTTCTGATCAGGCTTTTCATTGCCCTTGTAGAAAGCACTGAAGCAAAGAAAATGCAGGGAATAAACGTAAATTCTATGGTACCTTCAGCCAAGCCCTAGACTGCTTTTACTGGATTTTTAATGACCACAGCGCAAAAATGTAATTATCTTTAATTACCACTCTTACCCTCACAAAATAAAGATGACAAGGGGAGAATTATCCAGGGTTTTTCTTTTATCAGAATGGTTTAATCATGGCTGTTAATCAGAAGTAAACTGAGGAACATAGTCCACTATCCAGGTGGATGAATAGTGGAAGAAATGAGATTGAGGTAAAAACTAAGCAAAGAGGAATAGTTCAGTATAAACTCTCTGCAAACCTTGCAAAGGAAGGGGGCAGGGTCAGCTTGAAAGAACATGGGTGGAGTCCAGCCTAAAGCAGTGTGCCATGCTGGGGCCTTGTGGGGGAGACAAGGACAGAGCCTGATGAATTAGTGTGAATTATCCACCCCAAAATAAACAATCACTGACAAAAACTGAGTACAAGAGTAGCAGAAAGAGGAGATACATTGAATGTAATGTGTCAGCTGTAAAATAAGTTATTTATATTGGGTTGAGCTTCACCCTGGTAGATCTGGTGATAGAGAAAAAATAACTGAAAGTTGTTACCAGCAGCCAGTTTTGAAAGAAAATTAATTTCAAACACTTCTGTGGCAAACAGCAAAATTTATCAGGAATAGTCTTCTCCCTTTTTGCATTTGTGTACATACTGCTTTTTAGAGCTGTGTACTTCATGTGGTAATAAATATTCAAAGATTGCTTTACAGTGGTTGTAGCCAAGTTGATGCTGGTTATTCCAGATGGAAAGATCATTGCTTCTCAAGGTACTGTAACAAAAGACTTGGCAGTTCATAAGTAGTGTTCCTGCTGGGAGCAGGTGTCTTCAGTTTGACAAGATTGCACTTTATCCATGAGTACTTGAAATGCACTATAGATGGTAGCAGGTCAAACAGGTCTGAATTTTAAAGAGAGTGTTGTAAGACTTCAGTAATGAGCTTGAGGTGGTGAACAATGACATGCAAAGCTAATTACCTGTTTACTAACGTCACAATAATTCAGCCATTTGTCTTGACTGGAGCCATGCTGAGTCTTGGCTCCTCCTGCCAAGCCCACTTTCCAGCCTTTGAGTGATTGTATGTGAACTGTTTTGCTAGAAAGTGCCAAAAAAAAAAAAAAAGAGAAAAAATCAAGGGAAAAAGGAATTCATTTAACTGCTACAAACCTAGATTTTAATTGACTGACCACATAAGAGATTTAGGGATTAGATTTGCTCACATGCAAGGCATGTCTCTGTGGGAGCAGTGTTTTGAGTGAAGAGCATAAACTGGACACCAGGCAGAAGAGTTAATTATCTGAGTGCTAATGTTCTCAGACAAATATGTAATGCATCATAAGCACTAGCAATGAAGTGCTGGCTGGCAGCGTAAAATCAAATTACCCCTACAAGTTTTATTGTGGAAATATGATTGCTACACCGCAAAGATGCAAGTTACAGACACCCAAGAGCAGGGGTCCTGTGAAGCTGTGCTGAATTGCACACTAACAGCTTTCAGTTGAAGAAATGATATCTTTGTAGCTGTGGGCTGCAATATGTGGGGTTAAATTGGCGACTTCATTTGGTTCTGACCTGCTGAACTCAATAGTTGCCTCACTGTAAACCAACAAAAAGTCATTTTGAGAAAGTTAAAAGAGAATGTAAAAGGGTAGCATTTTAGTCTTCAATCAGGAAACTCTTTGTCCACACCAGTTTATAGGTCATAAATCAGAACTTGGGTGATTTTGTTGATCTGGATATGCTGCCTTTCTTTGATTGTGTCAACAATTTAACCTTCTATAATTCAGTATAAAATTAACCCCTGAAGTAAGCTATATGCATTTCAAGCTGCTAGGATTTAGTCAACAAATAGCTGTACACCACTTTGCTATCTGCTCGTTTGCCCACCCAGTGAAATCAGAGAATTTCTTCCTTGTGTGTTCAGAGGGCATTAAGTCAGATGTTAATTGTACTGAGTGAGAATGCTCTGTTACAACTGATGAAAGTAAGATGATGGACTTTACTTATGGCTAGCAACTGGGCAAAAATTGCCTACTAAAATCAAGGGAAATGGTTCATAGGTTGGCAAATGAGCATTTGTTTGTCTAATGGTGTACTATGGGTGTGTGCATGTGTCCAAGGGATGTGTTCTGAAAGATTAGTACTTGTCTTAGAAATGAAAATCCTTGCATAGTAATAACTAAAAGCACTTGAGGCTCAATAGCAGAACTAGGGTACTCTGAAGTGTTTTCCAGAAATTCTATTTCCAGCCTTTTGTAAAGCCTTCATCTTCTACAAATCAATCTCCTGAATTATTTAGTATCTATTGTATGCAAATAGCTTAAGAATACAGAACAAGGAATCATTTCTCTTAACCGACTCAAACGAGAAGGTGTGCAGTTTGGAACTAGGCTTCATAACACAAGATGTGCCTGAAATTGGATTTAAATTAAAGAAATTCTGATCTAGCTCAGTTACTACCTGGCCCTAGAGTTGCCTCAGTTTCATGAATATGTTTTTAGTAATAACATTCCTGAACTGCTTGAAATGCTCTGTGACCATCTAGAAAGCTCCAAATCAGAGCAATCCATTGCCCAGGACGTATCCAAACATGATCAGAAATGGACAATGGGATTCCTCCATCTGTCTCCCCTGAAAAGCTTACTTTGGCTGATGGTTGTAGCATGTGCAGTGGGAGTGTTGGGCTCTGGGCTGTCTGTGTACTAGGGAAGACAGTACAGTTCCTGATCAGGGTAGGAGAGCTGGCTATGTTCTCATTTCTAAATGGTTCTGACAATTTTCTAATTGGTCTCAGGCATGACCTGTGCTGTAAACTACACCAAATTGGTGATGGTGAGGAGGGCAGTAACCTCTCCTAGGAGACAGCTAGATCCAGAAAAAAAGTCTGTGTATGGTCTAATTTTTTAGGCAAAATAGGAGTATGCAGGAATGGACAGTGTGTTGGTATTAGGATTAGGGAAACTCGAGTTGTTGTTACTACTTGGGGATTTTATGCAATGATCCATTTCAATGTTGGCAGTATTTTTTTTTCTTTTTAGGTAGATTTTGTTGAGATGGAAGATGGCATTCTGGTGTTGCAACAGCATTCTAAGCTGTGGATCATAATCAGACAGACATATTTACTGTGGTTTCAGTTCTGAGGAAATGTTTCCTGGATTTCAGGTGCCTTCCTGTCATCTTCCTTTCTCTTTTTGCTAGTACTACACAGTTTATCATTGAGCATGTTGAGGTGTGCTCCCTTTTTAGTGTGCTGGTTCTTCTGAGACCCTTGTTTGTCCCCATACACATTCTCAGGAGATTTGCTTTCCTCCTCAAACAGCAGCTAATTAGGTTAATGGTGTTGCTAAAGAAATGTTTGTGGAATCACAGACTTGGGCCCAAGCAGAATGACCAGTTCCTGTTATACCAACAAACACCTGGGTCTTGAACCCAAGAAAATAAAGGAAGGAGAAACAGTACAGGTTTTTCATCCTCTGATTTTCTTAAGTTTCAAAAAAGCTATCTGCTGCCCTCTGTAAAACCTAAATTCACTATATTTTAGATTAAGTTTTGATTATGACTGTGCTACTCAGTCTGGAAATGAAGTTTCCACATCCAAGTGGGGTTTGAGAAATGAGACTATTAAGAGCAGCTTTCAGGAAGAGATCACTGGTGCACTTAGAGATATCATAGGTATTGTGTCCCCAGTTTGAAGAAATTTACTTGTATGTCTTGAGTTCAAAGAATTTTCCTGGAAATGAACCAACAACAGAATTTCTCGTGAGATTTCTCTTATATCCTGGCAAGCTTCTTTCCTGGAGTGTGTTTACAGGCCCCACAGGAAGAAGCAGTAGGAAAATCTCAGGAAAAATAGACATGTAAACTCTGAGATGAAGTCTGAGGAAGACGTGGGTTGAGGTTAGTTTTTTTAACCCAATTCAGTCATTCATAGATTTATAGTTCTATATAGAAAGGGGTAAAATAGGACTTGGTTATCTGAAGTTGCAGAGGGTATTCTGTGTGGGTTCAATGGACTTTAGATCTGTTTTAGTCTACAGAATCACAGCTTAGCTGATAAGATTTTTGCAATTTCCAAATGGTTTGCCCGTACCAGCTGTACTTCTCATCTTGGGCTTTGCAAAGACATTTGAAATTTTCCATGTGCTGCAAATCTGGTAAAAAATAGTTTCTAATGTTTCTGATTTCAGTGGGAGACAGGAATTTAATGATACTGTAAAACACAGTACATAATTTTCATCAGTGAAAAGTGGTGTGTCGTTCAGTTCTAGTGGATTGTTAATAAGAGACTCAAGGAAGTAAGGTATATGGATTGCTAGAATGGATGACTAAATAAATATTCATAGCAATATAATGAGAAACACATGCATGATTCTGTGCCTACACGCATGCAAAGCACAAATTTCCTTTTGTTCTGAACCAAAATGTTTCAAAGGAAAACTATAGGAAGTGAGCTATACCATTTAAAAAAGACAGGACAGGCAGGGAAATGAGCAGCAGAAAGGTGGTCCTAAGATGAGTGGCTGTTTGAAAAAAATGGAGTTGGGGAGGAGACCGCAAAAAATGTAACATCAATTATTTTATTTTTGCTTTAGTTCCTGTGGAAGATACACCAAGCACAACAGTGCAGAGATTGAGATTCAGCAGTTAGCATTCAGCACATTGCAAGGAGGCGACCCCTGACTGGGATCAGCCCAACAGAGGTCTGTGCCATACCGATCAGGTAGGGAAAAGCACCCAGGCTGGAATCCCCTGTAAATCTAAACTGAAAGAGGACATGTGAGAGCACAGGACAGTCACTGTGATGGTGCTCAGTCCCATTAACTGGAATTTACTTGCAAATGGCTCAGCCATATGAGGAAAACACTGAGAAACTGCAGAGTGACTGCAGGTGTACTGCAGGTCCTGTGATCATGTACAGCGCGGGAGCTATGGAAATCCAGCATGGATACTAAATGATGGATGTGGTTTAGTAGCACTTGGGAGCTGCAGAATCTCATGCTGAGAGGCAGAAATGTGATTATCTGATGATAATCTCAGCCTATGAAAGCAGCTGCTGCAGAACACC
The DNA here is from genome assembly GCF_963513975.1 of Fringilla coelebs. Classification (NCBI taxonomy): domain Eukaryota; kingdom Metazoa; phylum Chordata; class Aves; order Passeriformes; family Fringillidae; genus Fringilla; species Fringilla coelebs. The sequence continues at coordinate 11,628,856 of NC_140038.1, read as the reverse complement.
TAGAAAAGAGGTAAGGGAATAAGGGCTTAGCTGAAATGACTGAATCTTAGTGAGGCTGATTCTTAGGAACAATGCAGAGTTAGAAGGGTAAAATATTCTCAAAAAGGACCTTATGGAGGGGTGTTGTCACGACTTGGGAGTATTTACAATACCTTGGCAATGCAGTCCAGAGGTGAGGTGTGTGATGGATTGTACCACAGGAATGGCTGTTTTTATAGCAAAACCAAAAGCAACCTGCAGAAAGGTTCCAGTCTAAGGTGTGTGCTGCGGTTAAGCTGAATCTCTTCAGGCAGTAATGCCATGTCTGCTTCACTGTTTTTGTTGAACATCAGGCTCCCATTTTGCATGGGGAATTCTTTCCTGAAACTTCCTCTTATGTCATCTGCACCAAGGTTCAGGTATGACACAGAAGAAAAATGCTAGATCCTGATACTGATTTGGAACCAAATCAAATAAAAATTGCATGTCTTTCCATTGTTATATTCCTGGGTTTGGGTCAGACCCAAGTGTAAGGAAATTGAGGGCATGAAACAAAACCAGAATGATAATTTGGCTCTCTTCTGTTGGTTGCTACAAGTTGAAGAAAATTTAGTTCAGCTGAAGATATTTGTAACTTGACCCTGAAGGATAGTTGTGAAAATGGTCTTTTCCTTTTCCTTTTCCTTTTCCTTTTCCTTTTCCTTTTCCTTTTCCTTTTCCTTTTCCTTTTCCTTTTCCTTTTCCTTTTCCTTTTCCTTTTCATTTTTTCTTCTCAAGTGAATGAAAACCAACTCCTTACCTTTAGAAATGTTTGAAACATGGAATAATAAAGTCATGTAGAGTGTAGCCCCATCAACAACTCTTGATATTGCAGGTGTTTTCACTAATTTGTGTAGTTCAGCATTAGATACTCTCTACATGTGCCCACTGTGTACAGGGTGTTTGGTTGGTGGGATGTAGGTATGGAATTGATTTGGGTTTGGTGGAAGAATCTTATCACCAGCTCTTGTGTTTCGAAGGAAGCAGTACAAAGCAATAGACAAATCATTTTTAGCTGCTTCAGTTTCTTTTTTCTTCTGGTCTTATTCCTAATGTATATTAAAATCATATCAGATCTGAAGAATGGAAGTGGTTGAGTATGATTTGAATGTTAATAGAATTTTCATTTTCTCTGCACTTTTCTGGCATAACTGTTCTTTGCAAGGATTGCAGATGAGGGAAGTGTGACCCTGCCATTTGTTGTGCGTGTGTATTTTAGGACTTCTAACACATAACAAAACAAAAGAAGGTAGCTTTACTTTAGGTGTGAACATAAAATGTATTTACTAAATATTCTGAAGAGACAAGTTCAAACAGGAGAAAAAGTCGTAAGGACACCAGAGACGTTCTGATCAAGAAAGATAGGCTTAAGCAGAGATTTACCCTTGTACTCAGAGAACAGTGAAAAAGCAGTCTTGATTTTTCTTACCATCACAATATGTCAAGGGCAGCGAGCACATTTTGCCTCTTGATTTTTACAGGCAATGCTAACATGAGCAGAATATTATTAGAGAGAACTGGAATATTATTAGCATATACAGATATTCTTTTTTCCCCAAACCTTATGTTTGATTTCTGTTTGGAAATCCAGTGCAGAATGCTATATGTTTTTTAGCAGCACAAGCTTATTGAGCCACAATGCAGTGGACAGATCCAGCTTCTCAGAGGTTTTGTGCGTGTGCGCTAGAGGCAGAGACAATCTTTCACAAGTGAGGAAAAATGATGCAAAGCTGTCAGCTGTACATAAAAATTACCCCCAAATTGCAGAGAGCAGATGGTTGTTAATGGCAAGTGTTTTTAACATGGCTTTATTGTCCCATACTGGGATATTAACTTGTCTCCCTGTTTTGGGTTTTTTTTTTTTTAAAGTCACTTTGTAAAAATGACACCTTGGCATGGCTTGTGTTTTCCTGTTTGGTTTCTATGTCATGGTTGCCCAATTTTCTGCAGTCAGGGTGCTCAACAAGCTATTAGAGTATATTTCTGTTTCATACATGCTCAGTGATTAGTTTGAAAAAACCCCTGTTTTTCTTAAGGAATACTATGAGGTGGGTTTTTTTGTTTGTTTGTTTGTTTGTTTTTTTTCTTTAATTGCACTGATTCTTACTGCAATATAAGAATAAATGTTCTTGTTTCCACATGCTAAGCTGATATTTACAGGCCTAAATACACAACATCAAACTTGCTTGGACTAGCAAATGTGATAACAGGAGAAATAGAAAGAAAAATGCATATGGAACACCCTTAGCTTTTCTGTTTTCTTAACTGCAGGTTGAAAGCTAGCTTTTGGGTGATTAAACTTTTCATTTGGTTATTAAGTGATAGACATCTTGCTGAACCCAAGCATGCTACAACAAGCACAGGAAGAGTGTTTATTTAAAGCAGACACAAAAGATTGCACAAAGAGACCCTTAAACAAAACACAAATGTCAGCAAAACTAAGCAAAATAATCATGCACATTTAAGACTGATAGAGGCAGGCAGTAAATTGGTGACAGTACCTGAATAATCCTTTAGAAAAGAGTTTCCCTGGTGAGTTGGGAAATCTGTTTGTTTGTTGCAGCTTCTTATCTTTTTCCTACAGGATATGTAGGAAACTTCCACATTAAAGCCAGTGCGTTCACCAAGATGGGTCTGAAATTGGTAGGCTGACATGTGGGCAGCAGTGTCACCCAGCAGCACAGGGCTCAGGTGTGTGTTCTGGAGATTTCAGACCAAAGAGGCGCAGCCCAGCTGGAGGGCTGGCGTCATGCAGTGAGCAGCCTGGCTTCCTTTGCCTTCTTCCCTGCTGGTTTGTGCTGCCGGTGCCTGAGCTGGCTCGGCGTTTCAGGGCTGTGTTACAGACTGCCTGTCAGGAAGGGCTGCCAGGCCCCTGAGAAGTGGGGTGATGGCTGAGACACTCAGCTTGTGCTGGAGCTTTGTGCTAGCCTGGTTATGCTGCAGAGATCTTTGTTCTGGGCTGTCATGAGCAGAGGAGTCTTGTAGGGACCTTGTGGAGTCACTGCATGAGTGGGAACCAGATCTTAGCCAGGACTCTGCCCTTCCCTTACTGTGTAGGAAAATCACCCAACCTTGCTGTGACTTGGGCTTTGTCCTGGGTGAAGGGGTGATGACATTCATTATGAGACCTGTGGATTAGAAACACTATGCAAATATCCTTTTTTTGGGGCAGGGATGGGGTTGGACCTGGGAAAAGCCACATAGCTGTTGATTGCTCTGAAATCAATTCTTCTCTCTTCTGAACAAAACAGTACTCAGCCTTTTGAATATTATCCAGCTTCCCTCTTCCTGCCAGTCTCAGCGTCTATTCTTCTCTCCAGAGCTCTTGGCACGGCATTTAACCACATCAGAGTTTCACCAGTTGCAACATGCAGCTTTTCTTGAGTTGGAGTGAGAGAGGCTCCAAGGATGTGGCAGGGAGGGAGAGAGTAATCACTGCAGAGGACAGAAAACCAGTAATAAAACAATGCACAAAACATCTTTATTTTTTAAATTAAGAAAATGGAGGAAAATGGATGGAAGGAGGTGAAGGTATGCAAGAGTGAGAGAGATACTTGTAGCAGTTGTTCCAATAACTGATGTAGAATAATTAATGAAAAATAGGAAAGAGGCTCCAAAGACTATTTTTGGTCAAATAGTCTTTGAAGGGTCATCACCACTAATCAGCTGGGAATCAGAAAATTGATTGAAACATTAAGATCTCTGAGAAATCTGCTGGGCTGTCATCATATCAGCCTCATTTCTAGAAAAACAGCTCATCTTGAGTTCCTTCTGTCTGGATGGAAAAAAACAAGTTTTTCAGATGATTATCAAGACTTTTTCTTGTGTGTTAACCTAAGGCCTATCTTCTGTGTTTTCATTGCCAAATTGCAGTTCCAGAAAGCAGCTGACATGGAAGAATAGCAGCTATATTGCGTTGTACTGACACTGAATTTCATAAAGCAAGATGATGGCAATAATCGGTGTGTTTTCTTGTTCTGCTCTAGAAATAATTGTACAGCTGTCAAATTCTCAGCCAGGAAAACAGATCCAGGACACTGCAGCAGTGAGCATGTATTGGCCAGTACAAGAGCTGTCAAATTCTCAGAAAACAAACACAATGCAGTAGATCTCAGTAGACTAAGATAACTCAGTTTCCATGTGTACCTTTGTATTTTCTGCTGCCTTCAAAACATCTGCTCCTGTTTCATCAATCAGTAAAAGTGGCTGATTAGTGTTTTTCATATATAGGCATAAAGTTGCTCCATGTAACCTGTTTAACAGCAGGAAAGTGTCTGTAATGGCACCAATGACCCATATAATCTAACTTTCAATGGACCATTCTGGTACTCTTTTAAAATTGGCATTTTTAATTAAATTTCTTCTTTTCACAAGTCAGTGACTAAATTGCAATTGTGAAGTAGATACTGTTGTAACAAGTGCTGAAAACTGATCACAACAAAAAGCTGGAAATAGTTCACACACAAATGCTTTGTTTCTAGAGATTTAAATCAAATTAAATGGAGGATCAAATTTTTCAGTCACTAAATTCAGTGAAAAGCTCTGAGCGACCTGTGTTGCTATATAGATTTTAGAATCATTAAGAACTCTAATTCTTCTAACACAGTATCTTTGCTTTCATTATGCAGTACCACAGCTAGCGGCATTTTTCTTGACTTGACCTACAATGACTGGATTTTTATTTATTGTTCTTATAACATTGTTGCTTCATGTTTTGTCTTACTCTTTGGAATACTTAGTTTAAGTATTTGAAAACTATGACTTTGAGGCAGTGAAGTGTTTACTTGCATTATGACTATGATCCTTATGTACTTTACAAACTTTGTTTTGATATAGCTCAGAAAAAGGTAAGGTTTCTTTTTATGGCTAAGCTTGAAGGTTCCCCTTATATGTAGCAATAAAAGCATTCCAAGTTTCATACCACATGGGATTTTGTGGTTTGTAAAGAGTAGCTAACTCAGTGTTTCAACAAACCGCTTCCTGAGAAAATTTTGCATTTGACAAAAATTTTACCAAGAAGTTTAAAATGAAAATAGAATCAAACTGTAAATTCATTTCTCTATAAAGAAGCTCTTGCATCAAGGTGATATTATGCAGGTAATTTTTTTGGAGGCTAGCAGTATCAAAGAGTTGGTTAACTAGAGGCCACAGTGTCAGGTGGTGTATAAGCTCAAGCAAGGATGTGGCAAGAGGCATACAAAAGCTACAGGAGGGGAATGGAAGGACTTGGGAAAACTGTGTCAGGCTATGCAACAAGCAGCAATGGCAGCTTGTCAGCTGTTTAACCATGGTTAAAGTAGCACATCTTTCAATACTAAGGTGGTAAGGATGGGATCTAGTTAGTTCTTAAATATATAGGTAGTGATATACCATTTTGTGTAATATATGGGTATTACTAATCTTTCAAATTTACTTAAATCAGGGATTGAAATATGAAGTAAAAAAAAAAATTAATTATCAGACTAGAAGACAAAAAATATAGAGATGGGAGGTTTCTGCAGATGTCAATTGCCAGTCATTTAGGATGAACCCTGAACCAACTTTTGCTGTACATGGTAAAGTGCAGTGCATGCAATTTAATGAACATCTGTTAGTGCGCTGTCAGTTCTTTATAGTGTATAATACAGAGCCTATTCTGAACTGCAAGACAAGGAACAACACTTGTAGGTGTATGGCAAGCTAGAAGTTTCTGTCAGATGGTGGCAAGAATGTGGCTTTTCAGGTCTTGCTGGAGACTTCAGCTAAATTCAGACTGTGGAGTATCTGAAACTATTGGGATCCTGTTATTCCAGACCCAGTGAGATTCCCTTTATGGATTGAAAGTCTCAATGGATTGAAAAAGATTTTCATCAAAATAAACCTTGTGAAACTATGCAGCTGCTAATGAGAAATTTAAAAACACAGGAAGCTATGATGCTGTGATCACTGTCTTTACTAGGTCATTTACTGAGTCCTTACCTGAAATTCTGAGAGTCAAATGAATGTTTTGTAACTCACTTCAGTGGATTTTAGCTCAGACTCTGCAGTAGGCTTCAAACTCTGCTTTTATTAGGTTAGGTTCTTCCTGCTTATGAAGTATTTGAAAGAGGTTACTGAGGCTATAAAATACTTACTAATCTAGCTTTTTGAACTATGAATATTTTAGCATAACAAATTATGCTTTCCAGTTTAGTTTAGAAGAAATTTGAAATCAGAAGTCAAATTTCAGGTAATATGCAAGAACAAGTTGCATCAAAAGAAATACACATGGACTTGAATTGAGGGCAAATATTTGTTGTGTACAATTTAGGTAAAGCATGACAATGTTTTCTGAAATTCTAAAATAAAATGATAATAAAATTCTAAAAATGTAGTTGTTCTATTTTAAAATTCAAAGCACTTTAAAAATGTGGGCAAAATTAATTATTGCTGCAGTAGGTATTGCATGTTGGATCACTTGAGACGAAAGTGATACTGGTTAGTGCAGCTCTTTGTTAAAGGAAGAATTGCCCAACTCCTTTGTTGAGTTGTGACACCCGAGTATGCTTGATCCCGCCTAATTATCTCTTCAGACAAATTAAAAGCTTTGCAGCTGGTTTATGTAGCTTGGGCTTCTGATGTAAGCTTTGTAGTAATATCCTGTCATGTTACTTAATACATTAGATTTTTTTTTTTATATGGAAAAATCAGGACTTAGAATATTTTATAAGATTTTCATTTGAACAAAAGGATAATTTCCTTCCCTATTTGTTCTTAAACATTTTAGGGGGAAGTTTTCCTACCTGGTGAGGATTCAACATCAGTGTCGTTTATTGAAAAGATGCAAAATCTAGTCAGTGGCAGTACAACAGTGAGGCCAAGTAACCATAAATTTCATGTTTAATAAGCAACAACTTATTTTAGGGAGAAATATTATATCAATGAAATTTGTTTTATATACTTCACTCTGTTCTAAGAGTGCTTTAAAAGAGCCCAGATCCTTACATAAGAGAATTTTGTGTTGCGGACCTTAAAAGAGAGTATTTTCTATGTAAAATGCTCTTAAAGTTATTGGCAGTATTATGCTCTTGCAACTGATTGGTTCTGAAGGACAAAGTCACTCTGGTAATGCATTGCTGAGGTCATTCTTCTGAAACAGAAAATGCCAGGGTTTTTACTGATATGAACTTGTTGCTTACATGATAGCACATGCTGCTTGTCAGGAAAAGGGCCCTGCCTCAAAGAACTTGTAGTTGGGACAAAGAAAAGGAAAATGTTAGAGCGCAAGGGTTTGCAGATAAAACACAAATGTGATCGTGGGTAAGGAAATGCAGGTCCAGTCTGCTTTCTCATTTACAAGGAAATAGTGTCTTTGGGTGTTTCATCAGAAGTTTGATATTTGTGAACAAGTGTAAGTTAATGCTCTAAATAATTTTAGACAGGAACTTTGGGCTTCAGTGGAGCAGTTCCTCTAATTTTTTAACCTGCCTAGGGGACAGACTGGAGCTAGCTGGAAACTTTCTGCCAAAACAATTTTCCATCAGAAAAGGCAGATTCATTGATACCAAAATATTTTGCAGAAACATCATTTTTTAGTGACTTTCTACAAAGACATGGGATGGATTCTGACAGGCTGCATGCCTGACTTCACAGCTCCTGGCAAGCTGTGAGGTTTGTAGCTCTGGGATAGCCTTGACATGCTGGCTGCCTCTGGAGATCCCCAAAGATCTGGCATATACCATGGGTACTTTGAGGGCTTCTGGGCAGCATGCCATGCAACTGGAAGTGTTGGAGCCATGATTCCCAAGCTCTGTGATTTCCTGCTCTCTTATGGCTTGCAGGGTTTTGAACCTCTCGTTGGTTCATATGGGCTGATGGGGCAGGGGGAACCCAGGAGCGCTTGGTGACATTGCTGAGCCAGGAGTCTTGGAGCTGGGGAGCTGTGCTTTCAGGCTTAACTGTGCTCTGAAATTATGTAAATGAAGCACTGATTATTTCTAACAAATGGCTTAAAAAGTTCTTTTCTGTGGGAGATGTATTGCACAGGGGATTGCACTGCCTGTCTTCCCTGCCACCTGCTTGGGGAATTACCTGTGGACAGGAGGCAACTACCCAGTGACTCCCAGAGCTTAGGTGGTGTCAGGGTTCTACTGAAGGTACTTGGGGCAAAAGCTGGTCAGGGCAGCTGCAGGCAGTGCCTTGGACTAGAGTTGGTGTATTGCATATTGCTCCACTGACAGTAAGATGGCAATTATAATATTTTGGTTTCACAAGGAAGTCTTTATGTGGGAGTAGAGTGCATATATTACCTGTGTGTGTACAAACAAACAAAAGTTAGACATGCACTTATCTATATAAATGTCACTTTCGGAGCGATATAGGGTCTGCAGATCCTTCAGGCAGATGTCAACATCAGACGAGTTGTGATGGTTTCTTTGTTATGTATTGCAAGTGATTCTGATACACTCCTATTGTCAAGAGGAATGGTTATGATGTGGATTCTGATGTGGTCTTTCTAAAAACCTCAGTATGTGCAGGAACATAAATAGTTGTGTTGTCTTAGATGCTGTGGAATGCTGGAAAGCCATAGGCTCGGCGCACTGAAGGACAGGGGTTAATTTCAGTAGTTGAAGGCCCTTGAGACTCCTGGAGGGCAAAACAAGCATTTGATCTGTGTTGTGAGTCTGCGTGTGTGTCTCTGTATGGGGTGTGTGCTTTACAATGGCATTTGGTTTTACAATGCACAATTGTAGACACATGTAAGTGGCCATAGGGGGAGACTTCCAAAAATAAAAATGCCAGCAAAGTTATCCCATGCTTGCCGACTTCTGGATCATGGTTCATCAGTGAAAGCTAAATTCCTAGCTGCCATTTGGTGCCTTTGGCAGTCTCCCTATGTATTTCTAGCAGTTCACGTTTTGATGTTTGCTGAGAGTGCTCAAGGGTTTGCTTTTTTCTCTTGATGTGAAATCACTGAAGTTGGAGATGCAGAGGAAATAGGAAAAGAGTCAAATGAATGTTGATTGCTTCTGAGAATTAATTCCACACTGCCTTTCTGAAGGTTCAGTGTGTATTAAATGCAGTGCAGTGGCATGACGGACTGGTAAATATCACTTACTAAGCCCATCATTCATTGCAGAAGAGGACCTGGACCATGCAAATTGGATGATGTTGTGTTTGAGAACCAGACAGCCCATAATTTTTATCTGTTAAAAAGGATTATGAATGACATCGATGAAATACAGTGTCAATTCTTTGCAAGATGCTTTTTCTCTGCAACAGCATCTGGAAGCACAGCCCAGCAGCAGCACTGACGCCCACTCAAAGGCTTTCACCAACTTTGATCTCCTTTCAGGACTAAGCCTAAAACAATGTCCCATTGGAAACCAAAGAGGTAGAACTACTTTGCCATGCAGAGAGTTGAACCTTCCCACACATGTGTTTATTAATGTGAACGAGATAATGCAGCTGTATTAAAATCATAATGTTCAGCAGCCTTTAAGCTGCCAACAAACTTGTTTGAAGATAGTCCAGTGCTCTCTGGACACACTTGACTCGCTGTTCCTTTTTGTAGCAAAGTCACAGTTATGATGTTAGAGGAGTAGTTTCTACTTTAATTGATAGATTTTTTCATAATTAATGAGTGTTTTCTTTATAAACTGGTAGGGAGAAAATTCAATTGAAAATCATCACTTTCTCCTGGCCAAAGAGTCCACTGCTCAGAAATATGGAAGGACCACTCAGTTTTTCCAATAAGCAGTTTTGATAAAATACTTTTGATAAAATACCAAGCTGTGCAGTGTTAGATTTGCTTCCTTTTGGAAAGAGCCAAAGCTCAGTTGTGCATGCATGTGACTAGATTGACTAAAACCTGCAGAATCTGGGAAACACTTGAAGCCAAAGTATAGAGTGCATCTAGCAATGATGCTCCTTTCTCAGTTTCTTGTTATCTATACCTTTAAAAATATTGGATATTTGTGTTTGAAGTCAGATTAAAAAAAAAAAAAACCAACAAAAATGCTTAAATAGGAAGCTGAGTCCCAGTTCCCTAGTTTTTCCTTAATATTTCTTCTATTCCCTAAACTGCTCTCTGGGCTTGTAGGCTCACAATCTGAAAGTGGAGTGTTTCTAATGCCAGCAGTACCCAAGTCAGTGTCATAGAAATTGATGTGAGCTCTGTATCATTGTGATACTCTCCTGTCCCTTGCAGGGATTTGGGGATAGACAGTTATTAAGTGTGACTAGGAATTGAAATTTAAGGAGTGATCAGTTCAATGGCTACTTCTTGCTTAAGGCATGGCATGTAGTTGGTTGACCTAGGCAAAGAAAAAGCAAAAAAACCACCCTGACAGCATGTGATATATCAAAGCACAGAACTTCTATGATTACTATATACTATCCAAAAGGTCTTTGATAATTAAAATATATGCTTCCATTGCAAATCTATTGTATTAATAGTCTAAAACTAACCATAAATACCTTTTCAAATTAATTTAATTTGCTATGAGTATTGTGACTGCTCCATCACCATTCAAGATCCTTTCTTGCAAATCCTAACTCATGTACATATGTTGTTCCAATCCATGTGACTGCTGAACATGAGTAAGCCTTATGTGCATAAGGAAGATTTTTCTGGGTAAGACCTGTAGCTGTGTTTGACTGGGAGGTATTGCCAAGATTTCTGCGTGTGGAATACTAGTAGGACATGAAATACATACAGATAACTTGTTTCCAAAAATAACTGCTGTGGGTGTTTTAGTTGAAGGGAACGCTAGTAAATATGACCTCAGGGAACTGATATCTATTTTTACAGGGATTGCTGTAGCAGAAATCAAGCACTTGTTATGTGGCACATAGGAACATCTACAGCTACCTGCTTGTTTGATACATAATTGTCCATTCATGCGTAGACCTGAGCTTTTAATGCTTTTTTTTACAATTGCACTATTTTCAACTTTTTTGTAATTTCTGGATCATGTTACTTTAACCATACTTAGGCTGAGAGATCCTTATGCAGCCTCTTCCACCTGACAGTCCTGAGGTTGGGATGTGGCACACTTAACCAGCCCACTGGACCTTCTCTAAACTGACAAGGCATAGTGAGGGAGTGAGATCTGTTCATATGTGACTGGGTTTTGTGGAACAGAGGAACAGCTACCTTGTGCAATATTTGGGAAGACTGGTTAGCCGTGCCCAGACAGGAGCACCATGTTAACATGACTGTTGTTTTTAGGATCTAAGATAGCCGTGAATGAATTATGTAGAGACTGAGTCATATTTCTCTGCTTGGCCCCACCTTGTGCTGTGCAGACACGCCTGGCAGAGGAAGAACTGCCTACCCTACGTCACACAGCACTGCTGTATCTGCAGCAGCACCTGCCTGTCCTGCTCAGCCAGGTGCTGCACTTGCTCAACCTCTTGTCTCCATCAGGACCTCACTGCACAACCAACGTGGGGCGAGTCCTCCACCAAACTTCTTGCCTTCTGTTAGAACATAGAATGGTGTTTAAATATGTGAATATTCTTTGTGTGCAAGATAAGTTGTTGAAACCACTTGTGAAGGGGACTATCCAGGTTGTTCTTGTTTCTCTGGTATACCTTGCTGTGCTCTTTGTGGTGGCCCAGTTTTCAATATTATTGCATAACTTCCAAGATCAACGGGAAAAAACCCCAGCAAAATGCATCTTCAAACACAGGCTGCATTATTTCTGGATTTGGCAAATCAGTCTTTTATCCTGCAATCAGTTGGTAAAGCTAAGTGAGCCTACAGATTTAAGAGCAAAGAACAAATAGCATTGTGGCAAACATCTCAGTGAGTGACTTAGAAGTTTAAGTATTATCAGCACTGCCTTATCTGCAGCATGGTGTGCCAGCAACCCAATTGCTAGGTTATTTCTGACTGATATGTGTCATGTCTTGCATCATTTTAATTGCTCATACTCAGGTGTCTGTACTTGCTTTCCAAGAGGGCATCGCCAGAGCCAGCTCTGGGCCTTGGAAGAACAGGCCACTGCCTAATTCATCAGCCTGTAGCTGCCTGTCAAGTCTGCCCGGGGATGGGGAGGTGATGGTTGGCTGTTTTGGCTTGCGCAGCCCTTCCTGCCTGTGTGGGGAGGGGATGGAAGGATTGGTGAGGAGCAGTTTTACCACACCAAGAACTGCTCCTCTGTGTAGCAGTTCAAATCACCTTGCACCTCAGCTTCTCTTCAGGGCTGTTCTGCAGCCCCTGGTCCTTCCTCTTCCACTTTTCTCCCCTGGAAGGTGAGGGACCTCATTGCCTCCTCTCACCCCCAGTGGGATGCATGACCCAAAGGAGCTGGGGGAGGTATGGAAGTCTTGCCTGTCTGAGAACACTTATCAAGACAGAGTGTCTTCTTAACAGAAAAGTTTTTTTCACAGTTTTGCTGTTCCTTTAGAAGGTGTTTTCTGCTGGCTTGTCTCTAGCAGTTAACTTTGACTTGTAATTGCAAATGAATGTGCAGTGTCCTAGTCACTGTGAGTGAAATTGCTTACTAGGACAGTCTTCTGTCATTAGACCAGGACAGAGACTATATTTTAAACACCTAGACATACTAGTGAAAAAAGCACACTATTGGCAATTAGCAATTAGAGTAAGAGGCATTGACGTCATTTTAGGAGCCTTAATACCAAAGCAAGGGGATTTTCTTGCATCTGTATCTTCTCATGATTTTTAGTTGAATTCTCTGCTTAAATAGTTCATCTTACTTTCATTCTTCAGGATATTTTACATGTAGGAAGAACTGTACAGAGGTAGAGAGGTCATGTTTGCTGTAACGCCACTAACAGAACTGGGGTTTCCAGGAATAAAAGCTTAGACTTAATTTTATTTCTGAGTGGGAATAATGACACTTTCACATTTTGCTCTCAGCAATATATTAACTCTTTCCCTGGGAACTACAAAACATAGTGTGGTGGGTTAACATGTCCCCCACACCCCAACTTACCTCCTCAATAATAAGACATAAAATCTTATTGTGTTGAGATAAACCCAGGGAGGTCACTTCCAGTTACCCTCACAGGCAGAACATGCTTGACTTGGGGAAAATTAATTTCATCCGTTGCCAATTAAATCAGAGTTGGTTGGTGAGAAACTAACCCCCATGGGCTGCAGTCTCTCAGGGTCCCCCTGCTCCTCAGGGGCACAGGGGAATCCCTGCTCCAGTACCTGGAGCATCTCCTGCCCTGTTTCCCCTTGGCCCCAGAGTGGGCAGGAATGTTCCTCACACCCACTGCCCGTGGGGCTCTGCTCCACAGAGGCTGCACCAGCATCTCTGGGGACTTGGTTGGACCCCACAGTGAGGACAGGCTGGCACTGGCTGTGCCCAGCCAGGACAGCCTCACCCTTCCCTCATGGGGGTCTCTTCAGTTTCCCTCCTGTTGGAAGCTGGAGAAGGATGCCCAAAACCCAAAAATTCTGGAGGAATTTGGCCAGAATTGCTGAATTCCAAACTCTAGAGGTACAAGGTTGTTAACTAGGTTTGGTCTGGGGATTCCTGCTCGCATCTGGTCCTCATGGCACACTGGTAGCCAGCTGAATGCTGTACTGCGAGCTAAGGGAAGAATGGACTGACCAAAGGGTTGTAAGGCAGCTGTAGAGACTCCAGGTGTGTGACATGCCCTGCCTCTGGGGGAATATCCTTTTGGCAGAGAGGTTCTCACTGAGGAGGCTTTTAGCAAGTATCCCTTGTCTCTGTGAGTGTGAACACGCTGATGTGAGAATATATGACCCAGCTTTTTTGTCTTACTAAAGGCTCTTAAACACGCTCTGCAGAAAATAAGGTGGCACAATGTCAGTGACCTTCATGCTGAAAGACAGGATTTCCAAATTTTGAGGTAATTACCCTGTTCTGGAAGCTCCTGAGGGGTTTATGGATGTTCAGAGAGGATCTGCACAGGAACTATGGTTAATTTCTATGAGATTTGAAGCAATACCTGGAGTGATCTGAACATACACTTTCCTTTGCTGTATAAGTTCTTTAAAATACATCTTATTCCAGACTGTTCAGCCTGAGGTCCTACTCCTGGGCACTCTTTTACAGATTTCAACCCCACTGCTGAGGGCAGGGCAGCTGTGATAGCAGATTTTATACTTCCCTCTGCAGTTTGTGAACCCCTCTTGCTATAGACCCACCACTGAGAAACCAGAGGCTCTGAGGAAGCACACCAAAGAGGGCTTTGGGAATTTCTGCCTTTTTAATAACAACTTGCAGGTTGGAATGCAGCAAAATCTTCAGTCAGAAGCAGAGGGTTGGAGTGAGCAGCAGATCAGCAGGCAGCTTTCTGTCAAATGTGGGACATTAGTCCAGCAATCAGATGTCACCACTGACACTGGTGAAACAGCCCTTTTGGCAGCAAGTCCAGCTTGACTTTGTTGAGCTTGTGAGTGGGGGCTCAAAGCCCTGCCAAAGTCAGCAATAAATGTGTCAGTAGGCATACAGCTTGCTCTGGGTGGACTGATGGTCACTCCCTGGCTGGAGGTGAGGCATGCTGACGTGTGCTCATTGCTCAATATTGCTTGGAGAAAACAGCTACAAAGCAGCACAGTTATGAATGCTGCAAGGTGGTTATAAACTTCCTGTGTGTGATGACAGTGAAGAATGTCTTAGTTTGCTGCTTTCTGCTCTGGTGGTGTTTCTGAAACACTGGCTAAGCAACCCACAGGGTATTGAGGGCATAATGCAGTCGTTGCCCTCCTGTTTCTGTGCCTGATTCTTTAATTTTTTTGCTGCATTGCGTTTATCAAAAGCCTTTTGTTTTTTCAAGTGCAGCAAAAGTACACACTTTATTTCCATAGTGGAGTTCAGTAGGAAAGAGTACCACAGATCAGGGATCCTGCTTTATAGCACCAGAACATGCAAAACATGTGATGTAGAGAATATTTGAATAGTGAAGTGGCTGACAAAGATGCTTTCCTCATCAGGATACTTACTTAGGCTTTCTTTTGCCTCCCTGTCTTATCAGAATTATATCTTGCTTATTCAGGTTTAATTATATTGTGTCATTTTCTTACAATCTCCTCTCTCTCCTTTTCCTGCTTCACATATTTTGGTTTTTTGTGAACTAAAGTGATTCCCTCACCTGAATATGCATGCCCTTGCTTGATATTTTTGAACTTGGAAAAGGAACCTGTATCCTGTGAATGTAAAATACTGGAATGCTGCAAATTGTTATCGCTGCTCTCTACCTTCCATGAGTTGTAAGCTGAATTTTAAAGGTAGTACTTTCACTGCTGTGGATGCATGGCCTGTTTTCAGTTCTGACACGGACATTCATGAGAACAAGTAATTCATGGTCACATTCTTGAAAGAGTTCTCTGCTTTTTCTTTAGCCACTCAAATGTGGTAGCTTTCTGTATCCAACAACCACAATAGAAGCTTTAAATCCTTTGAAAATTTTCCTTTTAGTACTTCCCTTTTTCATGGGGGCATTTTAAGGCATCTGGAAGTGACTGCTACAATAATTATGAACTAATATAAATAATGGCATCTTCAAGCCCTGAAATAAATTTATACAGTTCAGCAAGGTTCCTTCTCACAGACATTCATTGTGAGACTATTAAAACTTAAATGACTTAAGATGTTACAAAGGCAGAGCAAAAAGCAGCATTTTTCAAAACAGGAAGCAGAGCAGAACAATTACTATTTAATGATCCTGGAATTGGAAAGCATACGATGAAGCAGGAGTGTCAAGTTTACTGTGCAGATTGCTACTAGGGCATGATGATTTTTGGCAGAGTTTACCCTATTTCTGTTTTTCTGCTTATACATCTATCCTGGTGATATGAAAGGATTCCAGTAAAAGCCTAATCCAATTCTTGGAATCCCCCATCTCTCCCCCCTTCACCAAGCTAAGGCTTGTTCAGAGCACTGCTTCGCTTTTCCGCTTCAAGGCCAGCAGGATGGTTCTCCCGGCGGATCAGAGCGCTGCAATGCTCTAAGGCTCAGCCCTGCTGAGGGATGGTCCTCGTTAGGTGAAATAACCCAGAGGTTGTTGCTGCCTTGCAGCATCCTCTGACAACACGTCCTTTACTTAAGCAGACTTGATTAAGAATGGGTTTACTGCTTTGAAGATCATTATACCAAATATCAGTCAAACCAATATAAAAATTTCTTAGTACAATTTTCAACTGGAAAGACAGCACAGGACCCCAGCTTCCCCAAGACTAAAATATCTTTATGTATTTGTCAATAACCTCATCCAAGCTGACATCAAGAGTAGCTCCATCTGAATAATGCACAATCCATTTTTTCTTGTATTTTCTCTCCCTGTAGCCTAAAAACCCAAATTTAAATTTTGCCAGCAGTGAGGTATGTTATACCAAGCATTTTATTTAGAGGTTGCTCATTTCCATGGCAGTTTTGAACCCCCAAATTTATTTTAAAATCCTTCTGCATATGCTAGCTTCTTTGATCTGTGTTTCTCTATGCTCACTGTCCGTGTGCTTGGGGCATTTACATGGAAAGAAATTTTCAGTTCCTTAACTGCACTTATATCATCTTCCAATCCCTTACCTAAAGTTGTAATCCCTTGCATATGACATTGCAGCTGGGTGTGCAGATGATATCTCTAGCAGAGGCCTGGCTTCAACTGGGGAATCAATGCCATGAGCAGAGGAGGTCTTAGAAGACAGTTATTCAGCTTGAATGGGAATTTTTATAATTAAGATTGACAGATGAGAAAAAACAGAGATTTAGGGTATGTGGTATAAGAGCCAAAAAATTCCATTTAGAGATGAAGTGTACCATGGTTACTCATTCCTAATGTAGGTTAAAAAATGCTCTTAATTCAAACTGAAATGGATTTTGAATGTTTTAAGCATGATAAGTTGTTCAGGTAGGCACTTAACAGTAATGTTCCTGTACTGACAACTGCCCTACCTAATTAACAGTGCAAGTAATAGGACCACTGTGCTTTTTCCTTGCTGGATGGTCAGTGGTTTTGGCTCTTTTACCTCTTTGTTGCAGTTTTTATTTTACTGGATCTTCTCCCATTTTTATTTTAATCTGAGTTCTTGTAGCTCTGTGGTTTTCCTGAATAGTAATTATAAATCCAGATTTTTAGAAAAATTATTCTAGGGGTTCAGAATCTTTAAAAATCACAGCCTGCTTAGGTGTGGTGGAAGTCTTGGGTGGGGGGGGGGGGGAAGTGTTTGTCAGGTTTATTTTCAGGAGACCAAAGACTTGCTGTGAATATTATTGTGGGATTGAAATATAAATGTCCATTTCTTCTCTATAATCCCCTGCAAGAAATTGAACTGTCCTTTATGTTAACTTTTGCCTGGGTATATGCTTGGGAATTTATCAGCTTTCAGGACAGGATTGCCTTTAGCTTCAGTCAGAATATCTCACTGTTACTGGATCTTCCATAATTCTGCCAGTGAAATACACCCACCTCTACAAAGAAGCAGATTTTTCTTCATTGTCACCAAGCTCAGTGACTGTCTCTTGTTTACTGAGGAGAGAAGCCAGACTTGCTAAAAATGTTGTGATATTTAGCAACATTAGTTATAGTCACTACATCATCCTGCTGCTTTGCTTTCTGCCTTTGCTCACTGACAAATGACAGAGTAGTACAAGCAATATGTAACTTGGCTCCATTTGTTTTGATAAGGGTGTGATTTTTATTTTTATTTCAGTACAATGCATGCAAAAAGTGGGTCAGTGCAATCAGGTAATCTGGTACAAGCTCACCTGCTTGTTTCTGAATCAGAGTTCAGTTTCATGTGATGCAACCTTGTTTTAAAGATCAAGTAGAGATGACTTGTCACTTCAGTAGTGACACCTGCCATCTTGGCTTATGCTGCTCTTCTGTTCCCATTTCAGGAGCTTGTGCTATGTGTGAAAATGAACTGAGTCACCATTGTCAGGGCATGATCAGGTTTTTATTTACTTATTTTCTGTAGAGCTGCATGCAATAGTGTTCTAAATGTAAGCTCTGTTTTGAATATCAGGAATACAAGCAATAAAACAGACCTCCAAGACACTGTAAGACCCAAGATGCAATCTTCACAGTCCTCATCAAGCCTTAATTCACAACAATAACAAGCCATATTAAGCTTGTTCAAAACATTGGTCAGTTCTTAATGAGATTTTTAGTTGAGAAAAAATTTAGACATTTTTATCTTTACTGGACTGTGTAAAGAGCCCTTCAGAGAGAGCTTTTGTAGAAGGAGGTGATGTGCTGGAAGAGAAAATATAGGTATGGCTGATATTGTCTTTTGTGAAAGCAATGGATCTGTCACCCATATGAGGAGTCATGCTGAGGCTTAGGGTTAGGGTGGCAGAGATCGTGTTATCTATCCAGGCACAGGTCACAGAATTCAGCAAAGCTTATATTAGTAGAAACCAGTGTCTCCTCTTGACTATTGCATGGTCAATCCCACTTCTAAATTGAAAATTTTTGGATTTTTTTGGGGCATTTCTATTAGGGGCTGAGATATTGAAAGGGTCAAGAATCCAGCTTATTTCTTGCAGTGCTAGAAAAGCTTGCTATCAATAGGGCTCTAAACCTACTGTCTGTTTTCTGTACTAGTAGGTTGTTTTGAATGTTTGGAACTGAAGGTGTTGAAGGTGGTGCTGAAGGTGTCTCAAAATAATGAACAGTGCCTTATGTTTTACTCCAAGGATTAATTTCCTGGCCTGAATTAATGTTTTCATTGATTTTGGGTCAATTTTTTATCCAAATTGACTCAGTCTTGGAAAAATGTGGTTCAAGATTCCATGGTGATGGTTCAAGTTTCGAGATTTTTAAATCTTGGTACAAAAATTTTGAAGATTAAGGTTCAAGATTTTTTCTCCTGAGTTCTGGAGACTACACAGAAATGGGAGTCAACTGGTGCAGGTAAGTGCTGATGAGTTTGGGTAGCTGTTCCCTGGATATATCTGAGTTGTCTATTTATTTAATTTTTATTTCTTTTTCACTGAGATGGCTGACTGGGTAAAAATATCAGCTTCTCTGTATCCAATCTAAGGACTCCAGTATGCTTATTCCTATCTGATCAGATGATCTCTAGCCTGAGGAAAGAGTGAGGAACCAAATGACAGCTGCAGCTTTTCAAAGTCATAAAAGAGGGCAATATGTGTGTATGTACTTATTTATTTATTTATTTTCTCTTCTTATTCTGTATTTTATGCTGAGGCTATGAAGACTATTGAACTTTTTTTTTGAGCCCTTAAGGTATATCCAATGTCACTCAGACATCAAAGCTCCAGAGCTGAAATGGAAAGAGCAACCAAATTGCATTTAAAGGTTAATAAAATAATGCTTGTGTTTTCTGTTGTCACAGAATACTAAAAAGAAAAACATTACCTTTGTGTTTACAAAGGTGAACAAAAAACAGAGAAAAGTGAAGTCAGCTGTGATTAGCTTAGCCTTTGTTCTAAAAATGATACATCCTTGTGTTATATCAGAGACAGGATGGGCTCTTGAAGCTCTGCTTTTTTCTTTTGCCAGATATTAAATTATCTCAGTAGCCATTGATAATTCTGTTGTAGTTTTTGCTAGTTTATTATGTCTAATTGAAAACTAAAGGTTTACCCTAACATGAGAATTTCCTGTCTTTAGTCTCTTGCAAGACTTTTACATGTGTAAAGCTGAAAATTACCGTTCTTACACTGCACATATTGTGCTTATAATGGGTGCAGGAATAAAATCAGGGAGGTTATTGCCATGTCGCAGAACTGAATCTAACCAGCCCTTTGACTCATATGGCTGAGTTTAACTTTGGTATCTCTCGGTCTTTGAAGTACAGATGCAGTTTTGTGGGTGTAATAGAGGAGGGAGCAGAGATTGCGACTTGGAAGCTCCACAGTGTGTGAAAACAAGTTAAAACTCCAGAAGACTTAGCAGTTCTTTTAAAAGTTTCCCCTTTTTGGATACAACCGAACATTTCCTTCCTACGGCTTGTCACCCTGCAGGCCAAAACCCCACGTTGCTCAGTGGAATCAGAATCTTCTGGGACTTGCAGCACTACCACTCACATTATTCATGAAACGGAGGTCACTGAAGTCTACGAGAGCAGAAAGTATTAGCAGAGTGATCAGAGCTTATGAAGTTCACTGAATTACTTGAAATTCTTCCTGTGGTGAGGTCCAAGTGTCAGTCTGATTGACTCGACAAGCCTCATGTCTTACTTTAAAAAGAAAGAAAAAAGAAGATAAAAGAAAGAGACGTATCATGGTAGTTTGGAGGTTCAGATGAATCCAAGAGGGAGGATACTGGCAAAATTTGCAATGCATCAAATGATTCTTTTTTCCCAGGAGTATTATAAAGTGATCTGCTATGTGCATCTGCTCATTCTATTTCTGATCCTTAGCCTGAGATTCCTAACTCAGGAGTCAATAACCCTGCACCGTGTTAGATCATATCATGTCACACTGAATGTTGACCTTGGCTGACATAACGTGACATGCTGCAGTAAAAGTAATGTAATGTGAGCCAATGTATCATGTGCTTAATGTTAATCTAAAGTTATTATCGGTGAACACAGCAAAAGCTTTGGATCCTGTGTTGCATGGAGCTGCTTCAGCTTCCTCAGACGGTCTGAGCTGTGAGTGTTCAAACTAACAACCAAAGCTAACAGAGAGAAAGGAAAGAGGGTCACAAACAGGGCCAGTGTCTCTGTGAGAGTCAGTAATGAAGGTACCAACCAGTTTAGCATGGGTCTGCAGCTAATCTACTGAAAGGCATTGCAGTAGCAATGGCCCTCAATAATCACAGAAGCATGACCGTATGATGTGAGCACTGGCTATCAGTGATTCACCCATGGCAGTTTGTGTGTAGAGAGCTGTTCATACCCATTTCAGAGTAGATTTGTTGCTGAAGGTATTGCTCGATATACTTATTGATATAACTTTTGGCAAAGCAGTTAATGTAAATGTTTGGCCTTATTAAGAGAATCAATTTTTTAACATTTAATTTGTTCATCTTCTTGCTTGATCTTTTGACCCACTGCAAAGTTGTGCCCAAAACTATGTGGGTTGTCTGTTATTTTCCTAGGGAGACTGAGAAAACTCTTCTTGTTGTCTTGGGAGACATTTTGTAAATTACTTAAATTTAAATACCAAAAAAAAAAAAATATTCAGAGCTAGAATTGTCTTGTTCCTTCAGTGGTTTAGCAGTGCTCAGAGCCTGCTTTCTGTTTCTCTTGTCATGTGCTCCTATAACAGGATCATGTTCTTTAATGTGACAGGCTGACTTCTTAGTGCTACCTTCATTCTTAATCAGCCAGCTCTAACTGACAGGGGTTATTATTCTTGACTTTTTGTTAGACCAATATTTTCAATCCTTGGTGCTTAAAAATTAGCCTTATAAAGCTGTAATTGTGTATCTGCTTTGGTGAAAACCCCAGGCAGCCCAAGCTGGAAACATTTTAAAATGAGCTAGCAGTATACCTAGTGGCCTAATTTGATGAATGTTGGCATTGTGGATTTGCTGCAGATTATAATCAAACAAAAAAAAGACTCAGATTAAGAAAATAAGAAGGTACCTGGGTACACAGGATTTTTGAGCGCTGTAAATTTTGAGTGCCATAAATCAGGCTTTGGAGCACCTTAGAGTACCTAGTAAGAAAAATGGAAAGTATATCTTCCTTTACAGGATGTGCTTTTCCTTACTCTGAATTGCCCTTCTGATCATAGATCAGTGCTGCATTCTTGGCTTTATGGGGTTTGATTGTGTTTACATTGAAGATAACTAAAAACTCCTATTCTCTCCAGGAGTACAGATCTAGGCTATAGTTAGTCCAGTAGTACTGTTTGTGGGTAAAGCTTTATTTTCTATAATCTGCAAATCCTCAAGATTTTAGTAATTAAAATTATTTCATTAAAGCTACTTTGTCTCTTATGTCCATTTGGTTTTATCTATTTCTGTTAAATTAAAACTGTGGGCTGCTGATGGAAGTATCTGCAAAAATTTATAGCAGAAAGAGTAGCATTACCATTACCTAATAAGATGAAGTAAAGGATGATAATTTGTCCTAGTCACTGCCAATATTCTAAAAAAGTAACTAAAAAGAAAGTAAATTACATGTATTTTCTCTGATACTAGACTCAGCTGTGGTGCAGACTTTCCCCCAGGTTTAACTAGCAAGAAGTGGATGTCAGCAATAATCTGATCTGGGTCACTGTGGATCATTGTGGGGCTGATCTAAAAACAGAAAAAGAGATAAAGCAGCATAGCAACAGATTTGCAAAGAAAGTAAAGGCTTTTTTGATGCAGTTTTCCTGCTTTCTGTTTAAAACATTATCAGGAGCATGGGAAAATTAATTTATTTTGCTGGAATTAAGGAGGTTTTGAGATTGTCAGTGGCCAGGCTTAAGAGGGTCATCAAAACACACAACTCAGAAAGCTCAATGTAAAACCTTAATGGTATTTAATGTAGCTCAAAAGTGGGAAACCATGGAGTAGCCAGGTAATTCTGAACACTAATTTCCAGAGAGGAGCATCAACCCAGACCTGAATGCAGTCAGGAATAAAAAGACATTTTTTTCAAATGTCAAGATGAAGCAAGGCACTGGCAGCATTGCAAGGACAGAACTATTATAAATTAATTTTCAATTCTTTAGCACATAAATCAGCAGTTTAATTAAATATATACAGAGAAAAGGGCTCTAGTTCTTTCTAGGCAGTGTAGCTCAGCAAAAGGGCTATCAGTGGAATAAAATACTGGAGGAAAGGTCACAAAATGGCATACAGCAGATTGTTGATGACACCTGGAGTTGCCAAAGAAGGCTAGAGCAAGTATGAGGAAGGAATTGCATTTCTGTGTACAGTAACCTCTGACCAGCCAGATAAATCATAGCTAGTTGGAAGTTATTCCAAGGCCAGAAGCTCTAGGGCAGCATGCAAGGCAGAACCACTTGAGCTGCTGTGAGATGCTTTCCATTTGGGGGAAAATGGTACAAAAAGGCAAAAACTTCCTGAGAGAAATGAGATGTTTCAGTTAAGAGTGCCAAAATAAAAACTCGGGGGCGGGGCGTGAATGGGGAAATATTGCTTCCAGCTTTTCCCTCACTATTTTATTAACTCCTTTTTGAAGTTACTAATACCATGTACTCTAAGACTGAGAACAGGAAGTATCAAGAGAGTTCAAGAAACTGTCCCTCTACAAAGCAGAGTGTTAAAGGTCTAAAGAAAATAATGTCTCTGCAATTGTAAATTCTTTGTTGAATGATGGATTTAGAAATTACTATGTAGAGTGTCAGTAGAGCAAATAATTCACTAGAACCTTTGTGCCACAGGAAATTCTAAGAGCAAATCTCCCCCAACATTGTAATGTCCCACTTAAGTCAGCACAACTTTGCAGATATGTGTCATAGAACTGAGTCTAGAAGAGGAATAAACACAAATATTTCTGGAAAAATGTTCCAGGAATAACATGGGACTACATATGGAAGAGGCATAGAGAATGAGGATTTTCATTGCACTTCCAAATAGGGTTAGAGATGTTCCCTCTCTCCAAAACATCAAATTCTCAAAAGACTCATTAAAAACCCTCTTCCCAAATGACTGATCATATTTTCATACTTCCCTTCCTTTATTTGACATTTAAAATGTCTAGTATTCATAGACTGCACAGAAGTTCTTGCCTCTTCACTCCATAGCTTGCTGAGGTGTTTTTCATATGCAGGGATCCAGACGTGATCCCTCCATGGCATTGTTGGCATTCCTCACACTGAAAAGCTATCAAAGGACGCTAGTTCCTTTTTCTTGTGCCTCTTGTGCTAACTGATATTAAAAAAAGTACTTTCCAGCCAAAAGATGAAGCTTAAACTCACCCTTCCTGCCCAGGCTACCTCTTTTACTGTGGTAGGAGGCAGTAGAGTGGGCTGAGGAGCAGCTGTGACAAGCTGTGCTTCAGAAGTGGATATTGCCCTGCCTTAGAGATAAGAGATATTTTCTGTCAGTTTTGTGTTTGTGTGTGCATTGTGCAAATGATAAATATTGTCCATTTGCAGAGCATTTCCTCTGCTGAAGGGTCCCAAAGCTCTTGACAAAAT
Source organism: Fringilla coelebs (assembly GCF_963513975.1). Classification (NCBI taxonomy): domain Eukaryota; kingdom Metazoa; phylum Chordata; class Aves; order Passeriformes; family Fringillidae; genus Fringilla; species Fringilla coelebs. Next base: position 11,604,860 of record NC_140038.1, on the reverse strand, counting down.
TGTTCACATGGAGGACTGCCGAAATTCAGTTAAACTGTTCTTAAGAAGCTCTGAAGTTGTTCTCTTAAAACCCACATAAAAGCAAGTTTTCAGTTTTTAAGGTGTAGCTTGAAGATGAAGTTGGAATTACAAATCTGCAGGCACTACATGCCCTCTCAAAGAAGGGAAAAAGCAGATGGAGTTGCTTTTTGCATGTGCTTAAAAACAACGAAATCTTGTAGATATTTTTCATTTAAATTTTCCTTAATGGCTGGTGCCAAGGAGAAAAGTGTGGAGGGAGCAATGTTGGGGCAGGAAAATGTTGTGACTTTTACTGGCAGAGAACTATTTGAATGGTATTGACAAAGAACATAGTGCAAAAAATGTGCTTGAGCTAAGCAGAGTGAAAATGTTTGACATATTGGCAATGCAGTCCAGGGTCGGGGGGGTGACAGATTAATGTTGTGTTTCACAGTCCGAGCTAATACTCTCTGCATGCCTCCATATGCTCTTTGTTATTCCTCACTTTTGGAAAGACAAACCAGCTTTGGGTTAGTTAAACCTAAGCACTGATTTTAGCACAAAAATGGCTAATTTTTGATTTAATTGGTTAAGTGCTAGTGGGGTAAGTCTACGTAAACTTAAATCTAAGTAAACATCTTAGACTAAATTGAGAGCATCATGTAAGAATTTGCATTATTTTAATTAAAATCAATTAATTTTTTAACTGAATCAGGGCAGCAGTGAGTGCAGGAAGGAGGGAGTCATTCCCAGCTCAGTGATTCACAGCAGCCTGTGATCATGACTGTGTGGCCTAATCTTGAGCATGTGTCATGGCCAGGCCTGGTGGCTCTGAGTATGCTTGGAAAATCTCAAGGCAGAAGGCAGAGATTACAAAAAGTTAAAAAACAACCCATGAACCCTTAAAACTCCACCTCTTGGCTTGATGCTGTCCTTGGCTGTCGGTTTCTGGCCTGCTCCCTGGAACAAGTAACAAAAATGACTCTGCTTCCAGCAGCAGAGACTAGGAAGCCAGCAGATATTTTTCAACCCTCCAGATATGTTAAAAGAATGGGAGGTAGAGGGCTGAAATGGAAAACAGATGATAGACAGAGGCTGGCGAGAACAGGAGGAATGCAGTGCAGGCAGCCCGTTTGTCTCGGAGTAGCTGGTGTGCCTGCCTGTGGAACTGGCCAAGTCTGTCGGCACTGCCATCAAATGATGGAACAGTTATGCCTCTCTTCTGGAAGGTGCTAAGCCCTTTGGCTTCGTAGTATCACTGTGTGTAGGACACAGCCCCCAACAGTACATATACCTGCACAGCCACAAACAACGTGGTCCATTGTGGAAGTTTTTGGGAGGAACCTGCGGAATTTCATGCAGTCCCTACAATGCTTGGTGAGATGGGCAAATGTGTGAGAGCCAGCTTTGAGGGTTTGTGAAAGCAGAATGCTGCCAAGAAGGCTCCATGAGTTCTGATCTACAGACCTCCCCAGTCCATAGTTGATGGTTAGTTCTAAATGGATTTCATCTGTGTTGAAAAATGTGCACAGATTTGAGCATGTTTATATATTTTATATCCAGAGCTGTTTGTTGTTTCTAAGGCAAAGAGCTCTTCTCCAGAGTAGTTCCCTATATTGTGCTTATTTCATACATGAAGAGCTGACAATAGCAGATTAATGGTGAGAAGTTTTCTTCTGCTGGCCCCAGACCATGTTCCTTAACAGGCACTGGAGCTACATGTTAAATGGCAGAAAAGGGAGAGTCCACAGTGGGAATAGCCATGGAATTCAGATATCAACACATTCACTGGCACGTTGGAAGTGATGTGACACCTCTGACAGAAATAACATGGGAGGTATGGATCTGCTCTTTGAGGTCCAGGCAAGTGCAAACGTGAAGAGAACACAGTAAAGAGTTTATCTGAGCTCCTTTTAAACGCAAAGCAAAATGAGCAGTGTTTGATTACAGCCATCTGAGAGTGTGAGATGGATGGCTGACTGAGTTGAGAAAGCCTTGCTTTGGAAAGACACCACCTGGTTCTTCAGCAAGAATAGCTGGAGCATATTGCAGTAACTACATAGCTGTAAGTGTGTGAAGAGGCTTGTAACCCCTTAATAACACTGTGTGTTTGTGTAGTGATCCTACCCTTAAGGAGCTCATGTGAGGAGAATAAGCTGTGATGACACTTTAAGGCCATTTTTTTTTATCAGTATAGTGCTGTTTCTGTGTTGAGAGACATCGTGGTGCTGCTCCAGACTGCATACCTAACTGCAATAGCAATGCTGGTAGAGAAGCAGTCTGTGGTCCAAGCAAACAGCTGGCATGAACAGTGGGTCTGCACTGCAGCAGGGGTGAGCATCAGTCCCTGGGGTGGGCTGCTGCTTCTCAGGGAGCTCCATCCTGCTCTGCTCCAATGCTGTAATTGTAGTTCAAATTTTTGTAGAAAAATACACATCTCTATCCATCACCACTCCTCAAAGTCTCTTGGAGAAGCTTGAATTCCCTTCTTGTGCTTGCTCGGCTTAGAAACCATAATGTACATTATCACATATTATACCTTGTTTGAATGGAGACAATTAAAAAACTGTTAAAACCCATAATTTTTATTAAAAGAAAACCAATGGAATTAGGCAGGGAAATTTTTTGTTTACTTTCAGGCTTGAGAGTAGTTGTTGACAAACAATGCAATTTAAAAAGAGAAATGAGCTTCTTCCCAGGACCTTTTATAAAGAGGCCTTGTCCAGCTCAGAATTTGGGAAATGTAGTCTATTTTCTGCAGCTTGCAGTTGAGGTCAGTCAGTCTGTGATTGGGAGTATCTCTAGACTTTGGCACTGTGCTGATTTAAGCCCTAGGGCATGCATTTAAATTGTCACATATAGTGTGTCTCATACTGACATCTTCTTCTGTAGAAGTGAAGGATAATACAGCACTTGTGCTTCAGAATAAGACAGTGCTCTCTCCTCAAGCATGAAAATTGTCTGCAAATTTCAGACATGTTTTCCTTGATTGTGGCGGCTAATCAAGGCAAAACCCAAAGTTCATTCTACTAGGGGATGAACAATGCTTGGCAATGTAGTGAATGTTAATGCAGTTAATTATTCCTAATGCTGTGTCTGTCCTCTGAAGAGTTCAATATCTCTAGACAAGGCTTTAACGATCCACAGCACCCCTGTGGTTTCACCCAGGGAATATTGTCTCTTCAGACCCGTTTGCAATCTGCTGTCCCTCAGTCTGTGCTCTCCCTTTGCTTTGTGGCATGTCACATCTGTTATGGTGAGGTTGGGTGGATGGTTTTTAACAGGATTTGTTTTCTTACAGAACTGTTATATTATCCTTTCTATTATTTCTGTTTTATTCACTCTGCTTTTGATATTGTTGATTTTAGTGAACCTTAAAAAAAAAAAGCAAACCCAAACATGTACCTACATGGGGGAATGGAAATAGTGTTTGAGGTCACCATGGTGCTCAGTGTTGGTGGAGTCCCTAAGACATGAGCTAGGAAAGCAAGCCTTTACTGACCTGTACATTGAGGGGGATAAACTATCTTCAATAAAACTTGTTTGCTGATACAATTCTACTGTAATTTAATCATTGTGATATCTTTCTCTAAGTTGTGGCTTTTATTAGATCTGCTTAGTCTAGAACTTTGTGTTTGGGAAATCTTAATTTTAAAGTCATATGTCACTACGTATAAGCAACTTCTCTGATATTTAAAACAATTGCTGAAAATACTATTTTAAAAATTTTTTTCAAATCAGCTGCGTAATTATATTTCTTTACTTGAAAACTCTTTGAATTTTCTCACTTCTGGGATAGGTCCAAAATTTGTTTTACCCTGAGTTTACTGTCTTTGCTACAAAATTATTGGCAGACCATATTTCTCTACCTGAGAGCCTACAGGACACATCTTGTAATCCTTTTTGTGTCATAATTTTACAGCTGTGTTTATTGTTATTTTTGTTTTGAAAAAGCAAGTAATTGGAATTGCCTTAATTTGGGAAGTTGGCCCCCTCAATGACTGTGTGGTTTGTTGACAGCTGAGTGTAGTTCTGCCTTCATCAAGAACTTCATGCTCATGGAATAGCTCCATTTCTAAGTGTTCTGTTAAAAAGTACTACTTAAAAAAAAAATCTAGAAGTGTCTCAGGCATCCTAGAGGAGTTTTTATTGAAAGCTCTCATGCAAAACTTGGAAGTAAAAAAATGTTTTCTTTATCAAGAAGCCATAGTTAAAAATTGGCTTCAAGGAATAGAGAATGATTAATGAAGCTCCTCTTCTTTAGTGCACTAATCCTTCTTGAGATTTAAATGTCTGCTATGGAAAATGTCCACAATTTGGAGTGAATGATTTATAAAAGAAATTAGGCAACAAACAGGGCTTGAGGTTTCTGTTCAGAGCAGAAGATAAAAAGCTTCTATAATTAAAAAATATTATTATTTTATTTCTAAGTAGTTTTCTTACTGATTTCTTGACATATGTACTGTTAATTAGGCAGTAATGATTTTCTTTCATTTGCACTGCAAATTACACCAATAATTATGCTTTTATTCACAGAATATATTTTGTTAACTGACCTTGGGTTTAGAGTGGAATACAAAATGAGGAAGAATTGTTGCATTCGGTTGATGCTTTGAGATTCCTAGGGAGTTCTGCTTTTGCTAACTTTGAATTTAAATTTTGGAGACACCAACAAAGATATACAACAGAAAGGTTTTAACGAAGTATATTACTTTGACAGAAGTCACTGGGTTCTACAATTAATTCTCACCAGTAGATCAATGCACTTCATAAGCTGCAAGTCATTCTGACAAGATGAAACAAATGCAATCGTTAGTGAAATCCTGATAATATGGAACACCGGGCTGTGAAACTAGGTCAGATGTGTCTTCTTTGAAATATTTTTCCCTCCATAGTATTTCATACTCGGCTTGTCTTGATAATGCACTTGATGTCTTTGGTGAGTGATCATATGCTAATTTAAAGTCATATTGTATGCACAAATTCAGAGCAATATTGAGAGATGTTTCAGCAGGATGGCAAAAAACTTAAACCAGTGAACGTGACTTCAGTATTTTTCTGTTAAAATGTATGGTTTTTTCTATTCTAAGAACATAAGGGGAATCTTAGTTTTGTCCTTTGAAGATAGGTATTTTAATAACTTAGAGTTTTTTTCCTTCCCTATGAAACACTGTTTTGAAATTTTTAGGCCATGTTATTTGGAAGAATAAGGTCTTCCTTTAGAGTGCTCATCCAGACCACGACAGCCAAGTGCTAGGACTGCTTCCCTCAGGAGCATCCATGGTAATTTATTGGCCCCTGTCTTCCTGGTGATGTCAATGGTAAAAGTATTGTTGACTTCAGTAAGAAAGTTCCATTATCTTCAGATGTTGCTATCTGGATTTTGTGATATTTCTTGGAGCATATATGCAACTTCAGGTGTTTGCTACTCAATTCTGTAGCATGTTTTCATTAGGAAAGCACATAAAACTGCCATGCCCTTCTTCATATATTGTTTATCGTTCTCCATCCTTGCCATTTCTCTACCACAGGTTTCTTGCAGACTTTCAGAGGTGAAGAAAATGTTTATGAAGTCTTATTGCACAGGAAGGTTTCTAATAATTCCTAGTGTGTTGTAAACTGTTTCAGAAAGTAAGAAATCCCTTTTTTTTCCCTGTTAAAAAAAAGTAAAAAATAGTTCGACTCAAGGTTAGATAGCTGTTTTCCTGACTTACTGATGTATTCCATCTGTCTGCGTCTCTCCTCTCTCTCTCTCTCTCTCTTTGTTTTTTTTTAAAGGTGTGAATTCAGTGAATATTTGCTGAGCTGGCTGCTGGTGAATAATAATAATAAGAGTGCCTGGGGTATACTATATATTTAATTAGACGATATAAAAATATAATATTTTGAAAGTCTTAGACATCTGTTTCTGTCTTATCTTTGCCTCTGATTTGTACTAGTTATGTAATTATTACTTACCACTTTGGGAGAATAGGAAAAAATGTTTAGATGAAAAGTATTGTTGACTTAAGAAAAAGATAAAGATGTAGATGACAACAATGAAGAGATTTACTGGCCCTTATCTTTGCTAATAAGCCTAAAGTATTAAACCTGTAGGACACAACCTAGCTTCTTAACTTAGCTTTTCAGAGGGGCTGACCAGTGAGGTCTCTCTTTGCCCCACAGATGAATCTGCAGAACACTTGGCTGCTTATATTAAAAAACCCCAAGCACACAAACCCTGCATAGGGAGTAAAGTCAAATTAAAATCCACAGACAAGGTATTTTATGTCATCTTCGTTTTCCATCCTTTTTTTCAACAAATGTTTTTCCCTGTAGCATAAAATGGCACCTAAGAGACATAATGAGGATAAATCTCAGGCTATGTAACAATATTTATTGTCCTTTGTAATGCAACAGGAAGAGTTGGCAGCTGCTCAGTGACAGCTTTCCAGATCGCACTGTTTCTGGTAGACTTACAGCCCAGGGAGACCAGAAGCAACCTGGCTCAGTAGGTTATGGCCCTTCCAGCATAATTTCACTAGGCAGAGATTGAATGGTGCAATGTCAGCAGTCGTGGATGCTCTTGGGAGTACCTTGTTAAGTACAAGGTAGTGTTAGCATATTATCAGATTTGGAAAGAACAGTAAATAATATAGTCAGTTGTAATTTTCTAGTGTTATGATAATAGAGCTGCAACCTGATCATGTCCCCTTTCACAGATTTGCTCGCTTTTGTGGCTGAATTTTTGGTGAGTCTCATGGAACTCTGGTTACAGACCCTCTTGCTTGTCACCTGCATGGTAGTCTGATTCGCTACTCAATTACAAGTTCCAAATAGCAGCTGTCCTGACTTGTGATACTGGGATGCTGGTAATAACAGACTGCCAATTAAAATTCCAAGAAACCAAGAGAAAAGCACTTGCTTCTGTTGCTAGAAGATGTTTGGGGTTTTATTTATTGTTTCTTTTGGGGGTTTTGTGTGTTTTTTGTTTTCTTTTGGGTTTTTGTTTGTGGTTTTCGTTGGTTGGTTTTAAGTTTTGTTTTGTTTTCATTTTTAAAGAAAGACACTTTGCTAAGCAGATATTTTAAACCTTCCAAATTGTCCTGATAAATTATTACCTTCTCTCAGTACTCCTTGCCCTCAGGATTTTCCACTGTAGTGTGTTGTCCCGTATATTCACTGAACACTTGTGTTTCAGCCAAAGATATGTGTGTGCACTGAGTGAAGTGCTGAAGTGTTGTGAGCCATTGTTTGGCACAAAGAGAAAAATCCAAGTGCTGTGCTGTACTTTCAGATATAGCCCAAGCAACGCAAACTCGTGTGAAAATGGAAGTCTTTGAAATGTGAATGGGTTTCTTTGGGTATCATTGTCCTGTCTGCAACTGAACTTCATCGGGGCACAGATGTGTGGGGCGGGGGGGCTGTACTGTGACGACTTCTCGTGAGGGTTTCTTTTGGCAGGCTAGGAAAAATTGCGATGTGAATAAAGGGAACTTGTTTAGTTCGGATGAAGACTCTATTAATGAGACCCATTATTCCTATTTTTGGAGAGTGTTAGGTTTTTTTTAAGATATATACAATGCTGTATTATTTTTGATTACAACAGCATTCACTGGTCACTTTTATCTTAGTGTGTGAATTTCTAATTATACATGTTAGATGAGTGATCTTTACTGTAAATAGTAATGTGGTTTTCTTTCACTTGGTCTCTCTGTACTGGATTCTGTTTCATTGTTCACTTTCTTCATCACAGTATCTTGCTTATTTTATCTTTCAACAGACATTTCTTTACATCCTCTCGCATGGCCCTCCCCTCCCCCTTGTAACTTTTTGAAAAGGGCTTTATCTGTGCAGGCAGTTTCATTTGTCTTTTGATCTATTTTTTGATGGATGTGCATTCACTTCTGGTAGTAAGCCCAGTACTGAAGTCTTTCTTCAAGGCTAAAGTGTGGGGGCTTGATAGTGGTTTCTGGTTAAGGCTCTTACCTACAATTTCCTAGAGCTAATGGGAAACTCGGAGACCAGGTGTTGGCTGCTTAACTGCAAGGCTTTCAAAGGTTTTACAGGGTGAATATTGGCAATTTCCAAAATTTGAAGTGATTTCGCTTGACACCTGAATACACAGCATTTGTAGCTGCCATTTCTAGAAACCTGTTTTTCATCCCTTGTGGGCCCTGCAAGATGGAGCATTTGCCTTGCTCCAGTGCTGGATCTGTCTGCCCATGCAGCTGCACAGTGGGAGCAAAGGGCAACTGGTACCTCCTGATGGTCCCATGGTGCCTCATCATTGAGCTCGTCTTTCCATGTCCTTGCTGAGGTCTTCTGAAGAGCCAAAAACATGAATAAAGAGTGTAGAAGCTGGTGCAGAAAAGTGAATTGAAAGGTCTGTAAACCCAAGTGGTATGAACACCAGCTTTAGAAGAAGGAATTGAAGTTTTGGAAGCAAACAGAAGAATCTCTCATCACGTGGAGAGGATAAATAGGAAAACCAGCAGTCAGTCATTCAGCCTAAGCTCCTCCCTGCATCTCTAAACCAAAATAAAGCTGATTTGCAGAATGAACAATGACTGGAAATTCAGGTATTTGTTTTGTTCTTTTTTCCAGATGGAAAATCAAAGTAAAATCCAGTTCTCCTACTCAAATGCTGTACAAATGTGAATGAATTAAACCCAGCATTTGTATATTAAACAACTTGTTTAAAATAGTATTAACATTCGGAGAGCTACAATGAAGCTTTGAGGTTAATATCCCACTAAGATGAATGGAAAATGTTCATACCTCAGGCTGCAGATTCAACAAGACAGCACAGCACTGATTTACATAGTGAAGGCTATATCTTGGCAAACAAGAAGGGCTGCAGACATCGTTTTTCTAAAGGGAAGCTTCAGTTCCAGGGCACATCTTACAGACTCCAATAGGCCCCAGATCAGGAAGCCACTGGAGCTGGGTAGCCGCTGGCTGTAACTTTAAACTGAAGGACATCAAATGGGCCTTGCGCTATAAAAGTCAAGATCTCAGCCAGGTGCTTCCCACTCCTGTCTCAAGACTTCCTTTGCTTCCTCTTGCCACCTTTCCCCAGAACTGGTTTTCAGATAGGAAATGTAGGTCAAGGATCTGGTGACTTTTACCGACCTTAATGTTACGCCCATTTTTGTTTCCTTTTTTAACTACTATGTCTCCTTATTTGTGCTTAATCTTTAAGATTCTCCCATTCTTCCATATGTTTTTATTCTCTCTTATCTTGATGTATTGTAACATTAATTCTTTTCCTTCCTTAGTGCCACATTTTTCCCCACAGGACCTCTTCCACTTGCCTGTTTTCCTGTTTTTTGTCTGGCATGCTGTAATTTTTTATTATGCACTGTCATCCTAAGGAGCTCCTCTTTGCACAGCCATATGTATAGATGTGGATTTTCTTTAGGTCTCCCCCACATAAGCTCCCCTGCTGCAGAGTAAGGCTTTCCTGTAAATCCCAGGGTGCTTCTGCCTTCAGCGCACAGAGGAGCAAGACAGCCTGAATTTTGCAGTAAGGTCAAATTACAGGCATTGTGCCTGCGTGTTTTGTAGCTGAAAGCCTTCATATTCTTTCTAGCACACACTAGCTTGATTTGGGCACCAGTCTGGAGTGCAAATGAATGTGGCTGCATTTTAGTTCCAGCTGGTTACATCACAAGCTCAAAGCATCGCCGGTTAGACTGGCAGGGAATTCAACAGTGACTGGGAAGGCAATAGCAGGGGCACTAATGCTAAGATGCCTTTGATGAGATTTCCCCAGCAGCACCTGCTTGTACTATGCTGTATATATTTATGTCTTTTGTCACTGAAGTCAGTCAGTTCTTCTGAGTAGTTAATATAATTATCAGCTCATAGCAAGAGAGACTAAACTGATTTTTTTTTAAAAGGACTTCTGCTGGTGAATTTTGCTTTGCAGGGCAATGTATTAATTTTTTACCAGTCCAGACTGTGTAATTAATTAGTCACAGATGAGACATAGAACTTGAAGATTTTGTTTTTCTGACGTATATTACTACATACCTTGATTTCTCTTTGTAGTACCTCAGTGGAGCTGGAATGAGGGTCACTCACTCTATTATTGACTCCCTGTTGCATTGCTTTCAACAGCTCAGCCATCACGGTATGTCACACAGCCATGCATTTGAAACTCAATATACTGACTTTCTAATAAGCTTCATTTTCTGTGCCACTAGCTTGTGTTCTATAGCGTTGGTTTCCCAAGCATGGTACTAAGCAATTTTAGGAAATGCTGGTACAACTGTAGCAATTTTCCTCAATTTGTTCCTGACAAAGAACTTGCTTCAAAATTGAGTTGGCTTCCTTTTTGTTCGAAACACTGGTAGACACAATTAGCCTCATTAACCCTGGTTTCTGTTTCATAACAGAAAATTAGCCTACAATCACTGGCTTGCTGGAAAACACTGTTGTAATTAGTCCTCAACAGTCTGATATGAAAATCCATTGCGTTTTTAATTTCTCTGACATATACAGAAAATATGCCTGATTTCTCACTTATCTTGGGGATTGAGATAAAGGACCAAGTCCTTGGCTAGGTTAGAGCACTGTTGAACAGATTGGACAAACATCTGTCTAGAGAGTCAGAGGTGCACTGGTCCCACCATGCAGGAGGGAAGGAGGTGGTTTCTGGAGGTCCTCTGCAATTCCGTGAGATTCTGACCCTTCAAAGAGCATGAGACCCAAATAAGGACCACTTAAATCCTGGCCCCCCTGACTGGATGTTTTTCCTTGCCAGTCCTCCCAAAATGCTGTCTTATTCCAGATTTATTGCAGAGTAGAGTTCAACTTTGTTCCAGCTCTGGGATTGTAGTGGCACTGAAGCCATTTTTTAAAATCGGCTTAGAAATGAAGCAACTTAAAAGTGACTAATTATTCTTAAGCCTCTGTAGATAATCTGAAATTGGTTGATGGAAGAGATTTATCATCACCTTTAGGACCTGTATTACTCCAGTAAATATATCAATGAGTATGATTATGTTCTCCTTAAATAATTATTTCAAGACTGTTACTCCAACCAGAGAGGAGTGCAAGAGTTGATATGGGTTGCTAAGCCATTAGCTGGGACATCACTCAGAAGTTCACAAAACTAGTGCTGTGGTAGGGGTGAGGTGTACTAGATGAAACTGCTGTGAACTGGTGTTCAAATTGTGTCAGGTTCTTACCCAGACACTGTGGAGCAAAAATAGAGCTCTGTGTACACCTGTGTGTGCAGTAATGTACCCAAGGACACTCCTGGAAATTTGGGTGCCTCAGCCTAAATTTGCGTGTGAGATGGCAAGATTTGTGTGAAGCCCAGACACCTTCACTTGCCTTAAAAGTGAGAAGACAACCTTTCTTATTTTGAATTCAGCATGAAAACTCAAGGAGTAATTCCTAATCTAGGCCTGTCCTTTCCATGCCTCTTGTCATCCAGGAAAGAGAGATGGTGAGTGCCAACCTCTGAATGTGTCACAAGTGAGTTTAGTGAAGGATTTTGTATAAATGCTTAGCAGTATTCTAGTGAAAGACAAGAGAAATTATTTGTATAATTAACAGCATCTTAATTCTAACATGCAGGAAAGAGAGCAGGTTTGTAAACCTTCTAGGGCTGCTTGTACAGTAAGGAGCTGAAGACTGAACTGCGTCGTTTGAGGAAAGGAATTATCCCACAAGTCTCTAGTGCCTAGTGAAATTTTTGCCTACGGGACATTTTTCTCCTGGATTAAAGGTTCCTCTTATTTCTCAATTCTCTCTAAAGGCATGTGACACCCTGGAGGTGTCTCCACTTGAATAATCTCAATTGCTTCTGTGTCCACTTAGACAGGCTAGAAGACTGGGAAGAGAAACTGAGCTGTTCTATCTTGATAGCTGAACTCCAAACCAGGAATTCTGTAATTCAGCTACATATGTTTAAGTTCTTAAATAACCAAGAAGTAACTAAATAAACAGTAATTCAATTTATTAGATGCCCTGAGCACTTGTAGAAAAATGTTAGGGAAATTAATACCAACCTGCTTATTCCAGAAAGAAACATACAAGTACTGACCAAAAGCAAAGTTTTCAAATGCCATGTTCAGTTCATTCATGCATGAGGCACCCTATGTTCAAAATGGAAGTGTTTGGAATGTCAGCCAATCAAGTAGTCTAATTGGCTGAACTACTTAAGTGCCTCTTCATATAGAAATAGGTTTTAACATTTTTGTGTTGCACTTCAGCTCCTCCAAAGTATGCCTGAGTTTTACTGTGCTTCCAGCCTACTGAAGAGTTTTCTAAGGCCTCTGCCTGGAGATCTGCACGATATGTTGAGCTGTTACCTAACACTTCATCCAGCTGAGAGCCCCAAGGCACGCACCTCCCTCAGAACCTGATCTTGGGGAAGCTCTGGAAGTAGTCCATGTATCAGACATGGTGATAGCTCCTGTTTCTCCTGTTCCAGTGTAGCATAGTTGTGCCCAACTGGACTTCAGGGTACTTGTAATTCCACATTCCTGCAAGAATGGATTTGGAGCCCCATTTTCACTTGTGCCAGCACAGCTATGCTGCCACAGCATATGTGAAATAGCTTCATCACATGAACAGTAGGAGAAAAGTTCAAGTACCAGAGGTCAACTGAATGTGCCATGAATTACAGGTAGCAAGGTGAATATGTAGGGCTTCAGTAACTGCTAGCAAAAATACATCAATGTGTGCTCCGAGCGGTGTTCAGGTAGAGGTGTGCTCCTGTGAAGGAAGCACATCCTCACCAAGTGCACAGTGGGGAATTCACACTGTGTAGTGTTGTCAGTCTGCAAGGCTGAAGAGCACAGAGCAAAGATGATAATTAGAGCCTCATGAGTGGTGATTTCCATGTTGTACTCACAGCTTCTTCACTGATTTTTTTTTTTTTTTTTGTGATGAAGGAGGATAAATCATCCAGACCATATAAATCAATTCATTCTTCTGTAAAATGGTTATTCTTGGTAATTTCTGATTGCCACACTGTGCTGCATGTGACTGTTTGAAAGATGCTTTGAGATGCACGAACATTTCTATATAAAGGCAAAGCACTATTAAGTGTCTGTTTCAGAACAGAGTCAAACTCTGCAGGGGAGCAGTTTCCTGTGCATGCATGCACAGACTCTATCGCTTGGCCTGTATTTGTCAACATGTGTTTGTCCATCCTCCCTTCTCTTGTCTACTCATTTGGTTATTTCACACTACATTCACCCTAACCTGAAAATGAAGAGATTAGGTTAGATTATTTCAAAGACCTGCAAATGTAGTAGAATGCACAAGGGGCATTTTTGGCATTATTGTTCTGTGTATTTTGTTCAGATAATTAAGCATGGAAAGGTCACCTTGTGTTCTAACAGAAAGCGTAGAGATATGGCAGAGAGAAAAGCCAAGTTTGAGCAAAAGCACTTTAAGGAGCAAGGATCAGCATCTGACAATATTTATTACTTCTTTAATGTTCCCTAAGATGCTATAATACAGCAACCCTATGCCTATACACTTGGCTTTCAAAAGCTAAATAAAAAGTATGAAACTGAATACAAGCTAAGGGCTAGGCAGCTCAAAGAGTGCGCACTGGTGACAACCATTTGGCAGTGTTTGTCCTTTGGGACACCCATCCGGATGAGGTTTGTTCAAAGCACTTCAGCCATGGCTCTCTGTAACTCTCAAGAGGAGGCCACATGAGGAGGTCCTTCTCTTGCCACGTGCTTATGTGCTTGTCAATATCATGTCCTTAAATAAATTTAAAAAAATAAAAATTAAAACCCCCAAGGAAACAACTTTTTTTTTTTTCTTTAAAGGAATCAGAACGGTGGATAGAGTTGGATTATGAAGTCCCAGCAACTTTTTTTCTGATGCCTTTCCCATCTTAGAGATGCTACTCTCTTTTCACTTTATACTTGTGGTTTTCTGTATGCAGCTTAACGCTGCTTATTATTCATCTGGTGAATGCTTCCAGTACAAGCATTGACAGGACTCATAGGTAAGATTGGTCCATCTTGCAACATCCAGAAATCTCTTCCTGAGTTATGAACATGGAGGAGGGATTCAGAGGGTTGTTGTTCCCCCAGAAGCTACGGGGTATGAAGTAGGGCCGGATGTGAGCTGTTGTGTGCACACACAAAACCAATTTTTCCCTGTCTGACCCTTGCAGCATCAGAGGGACTAAAATAGCATAACTATAGTTTCTTGAGGGTGATCTGTGCCCTCAAAGTACCTAAGATTGGAAGGTTGTATAGATTTCTGTTTCTTGTCGGACAAATGAGTGCAATGGATGAATGTAATAGGAATCAATTTTTCTTCTGTTCTTGGCTCTCACAGAAGATATTTAAAATTCACTCTTAGGAGACCTTTTTGCCTCATCTATGATTGGCAGGGGGACTGTCTGTTCTATGCAGAGCTGTAATTTATTTATTCCTTCTATTTGTGACCTGGAGTTCTTTGAGCATTTTCCCCCTCTCATAGAAAAAGTAATTCTCTCTCCTACTTCAGTCCTACATCCTTTCTTATGAACACTTGGTAAAGATTTCATTTTTCTGCAATCTTTTTCATCTCTTACTAAATAACCCTAGCACTCTCTTAGAGCCCTGCTGACATTTTGCTTCTTATATACTTGAAAAATTCTTATTTGTCTTTATTCCTTGAAAATATTTTCTACTCTTCCTTTCAGCCTTTCCTAGCCAGATTTTATGCTTTTAGTTTTATTCCAGCACTTGCTCACTTATTGATATCATGTTCCTTGTCTCATACACCTTCTATATCTTTTAGTTACACATGCATTCATTTTTCTTTTTGTGTCTATTTTCCCTGTATTTTACTTCACTGGATGGCCTTTATTCTTCTAAATCTGCTGAATCACACAATGCCCCAGTCCATTTTTGGCTTTTCCAAGGCCAGGAAAAAAACCTATGAGTAAGGAAATAGTGAAGGTTTGGTATGCATCATGTTTCTAAAAGGAACAACTTCAGAAGGGTTGGCAGCGTTTCAGCAAGCAGTAGACCCTTGGTGGTGCTTGTCTTCAGTGAAACTGTGATCATGTTTAAAGCTAAATTCCAGCTTTTAGCGGTAAATGTTCCTAGAGGTTGACTTCCCTATGAAACAGCAGCAATGTAAGTATCTGGGTTACTCCCCCAGATTCCTTCATGGCAAACTTACAGTTTGCTTGTAGATTTTTTTTTTCCAAAAAAACCCCTGCTTGTTCTCCTTTTCCCTATCTTTCCTGAGATGCTCTGCTTGAGTGTCCATATTGACTATGGTAAGACAGAGCTTCCACTTGGCCTTGTTTCACTCTGTTTCAGCCTTTACCCCATCCCTGTAATTTCTGGGTCAGCTTCTGCTTGGTATGTGCGAAGTGTCTTGCCTGAAGTTTGTGTCTCTCCTGATCAGGCCTCTGTATATGTTTGCAGAGCTCAAGCACAAAACCACAAAATCTTGACTTAAAAAGGCCAATATGGCTTCTTTTTGTGCCTGTATTCTCTTCAACCCTGCCACAGTGGGCCACAAGCAGACTTTCCAACAATGCAGCTAATTGAGCAGGTTTTGAGGACTTTGAAAGTTCTCCTGCTTATCAGATAGGGAAGATTAAAGGAGGATGATGGTACTTCTGCAAACCCTCTGAAAGTCTCAGGTGGGACTATCCCCTCTCCTGGTTTCCAATGTAACTTTTGGTTAAACAGCTTTACTCTTGGAAGAGGGCAGGATGAAGCTACAAGGAAGCAGAAGAAACCTCCAGTAAGATACGCTCCTCACTGAAAAATCTTTTACATCTCAGCCTCTGATGCTGCAAATTCAGAGCAGGAGAGGAGGCAGAAAGCCAACAGGATGATAGAATTTAGTCTTGCAGGAGAGGAAAAACCCCATTGTCTGCAACAACATAATCATCTTGCACGGTGTGTAATGTTTATAATGAACAGGGGGTCACATATGGCTGGCTGTCAGCAAGAAACAGCAAGCTTGAATTAACATTAAAAGAGCTGAGTACTTAAGAAATAATATAAGTACATGTAACAAAAGTAAAGGGTTTCAGCTGTGATAAAAGAACAGTCTTTCCTTCCTTCAGAATTGGGTCTGTGTTTCCTTCCTTAATTTCTTCTGTCATGTTGAATTATTTACAAAATACATCCTCGTATTGAAAGGGTAGGACCTAAAGCAGCCAGATTCTTTACTAGCTCTGTGGTAACACTTAAAAAATCAACATAGACCTACAAAAGAAAAATTTCTACATGCCTTTTTAAGTACTGCCACATCTAAAGAGAAGTTCAAGTTTGGAATATGGAGTGCTGTTGTACAAACAACTCATTTTGGGACAATTTTAGAAGCTCATGTTATTCTCTCACTGGCCTAAACAGCCCCCATGGTCCAGTTGTATGATATTAGGGATGGGAACAAGATCTGGATATTGATAACTAGGACTAGCCTTAATTGTGTGGGTAGTTGTAGGAAAGAAAGAGCCAGTTCTCAAGGAAAGAAAATAAGGCCAGGAAGAGCTGCAGGCTTCTGACTTCATCTTCTGGTGCTTCCTGGGGTTTACGGGTGTCAATGTACAATGCTGTATTCTAACATTGCTGATTATTCAAGCGACTATCAAAAAAATTACACTGCTGAAAAGAATATACTGAAGATATGGTGCCCAGAAAATGCCATTCACTTCAATGGGGAGTTTTTGCCAGTGGACAAAAGGCCTGGGGGTTGCAAGAAAAGACAGAAGGAAGTACGGAACCCATGCTTGCCTGGGGCAAAAAAAAAAAAAAAAAAAGAAAAAAAATCCATTAATGTATATTGATTATATCCCTAAAGCATTATATGTTTTTTTTCTGTGTTCGGATCTTGCTGTTTCTAAGCCATGGAGAAGAGGGGGAAAATGATGAAGAGCAAGGCAAAGGTAGCTTTACAAAGAACAGGAGAGATGAAATATGGAGCTTGTCCATTCCTTCCATTCTCTACCTTTCCTCCCACTTACCTTGCCAGTACCCATGCAGCCAACACCAGAGGCTGGCCCAAGCTGAGGATGGCAAAGGGAACTGGAGGGTGGAGAGGGATGGCTGGTGACTGAGGGGTTGCTTTCTGATAGCTGGGACTGGGCTCCTAAACAGTTTGCCAATGATGATCAGAGCCCACTCACAGCACAAACCAGCTTTCAGCTTTCTCTTCTTTTCTCTGCTGTACTTTCTTGATCATTCATCATTACCTTTATTGATTAGAATAAACTGTAATTATAGGAAAAGTAATGAAAATAATGTTCTGTTGAGATAGCAGCTAGAGAAAGCAACAAAAAAAGGGACTAGCAAGAGCCCAGTCTGACAACTGGAGTGTGGAGGTGGCTCCCACATTGATGAGTCTCTGGAACAGAAAAAAAGCTGTTCCACATGACTGTTCACAAACCCTCTCACAGTTATTCACTACCCAATCTGTATCCATATCCTTACCCCTGCTGCTCTTTCCCAAAGTCTCTGAGCCTGAAATAAGTTGGATTTCTGCTGATCCATTGGATCAGGGTGAATCCAATGGCAGTCCTGGCAGGAGGACTTCTTACAGCTTGTACTTTCTTGTAGTTTACTTCATGTCCTTTTCTTCCTAGCAGGGCAGAAAGGTGAGGAAGAGGTACAGGGAGAGGGAGCTCCTGCAGTGTGCCGGGGGCAGTGTGATTGCAGCTGTCCCTTGCCATATCAGAATGGGCAAGTAGGTGACAGGCCTGATCTGCTCTGTTAGCACTGCTTGGCAGAATGGAATTATGCTGTCTTGAACAAGGCAATAACCCCTTGTGTAATTCTAACATTTTGAAAGTGCTCTCTGTCCACATTGCAGATTTGCAGGGAGCTACTGTCTGCCTCTTCCAAACATGATGATCAGGACACATTATTTGAGTGCAGTGTGATGGCAGATGCAGCAGATGCTACATTACTTTTTTACAGAAAAAGAATTTTATTTTGTGACAGGGAGAAAAACTTCATTCAAAACAGAATTCACCAGAACATGAAATAGACAGTATTTTAATCCTACCTTATGTTATCATTGTGGTGACTTTAGTTACACACTTCACTGGAGAAGTAAAACTTTTCACATCTATTTAGTGTTCTGGCTGACCAAGGTTCCTCCAGTCCTGGCTCTTCCCCACAGAGACAGTCTGCAATAGCTTTGTTATCTGTCTCATCCCTCCTCCTCCTCCCCGCTTTTGTCTCTGGTTTCCGGCAGAGCTCTGCCAGCCCAGCAGTTAGCCTGCCCCACACTGCATCCCCAGCTGCTCTGCTCCCCTCTGTCCACGTTTGGTTCACTCTGTTGAGACCAGGACCTTGGCATGTGTTTTACCCTGGGGTCTGTACTTTTCTCCATGGTACTATTTATCACATATTCTTTCTTTCCCAGTTTGTTATTTATTCAAGCATACAATTCACATCCTCCCACAGTGGGGATTAGTGAAGGGTCCTGCTTGGGAAATGGGAGGGTATTTTACCCATTTGCTTTGTATCTGTGGTGGTTCTTTCATTGCTGAAGTCACTGTTTCTGGCACTCCTGCGATATCCATGCTGTGATCCCATTCAAATGAGCTCCTTCACATTCTTGTGCCTCTTCTGCAAATGATAGGCGTTGTCTGTAGCTTCATGTGTTGTTTTTTCACTCAGCTCCAGCTATGGGTTCCTTGCACCTTTCCACTTCCAGTCTCATTCTTCATGGTAGTTTACATTCTCTTTCCTGCCTGCAACAAAAGAGGACTGTCCTCTCCCCATCAGTTCTGGACTGACTGACTTCCTCTTCTTGGCAAGTTCAAGAGGATTTCTCAGAAGCACCCCTTACTGGTGCCGTTATTGGATTGGTCCAAAATTTCTCACTGTTGCCAGAAGCCTCTATTGCAGACTGTTTCTAAACACAACTCTGAAATGTTTTAATCTTCCACGGTTGCAGCTCTGCTCCTGTCTCTGTCACCTCTCCCCACTCAGCCTTCTTTGCCCAGATTAAATGAGAGCTGTGAAAAATGTCATCTTCTTTATGACTAGCCCTGACCCAAAAAAGTTCCCTGCTCTGACAGCTGCTTTCTTTTTGGCAGCCACATTACTGTCTGCAGCTCTTTTAAACCTTCTCCAGTTGTATCACACATTCCCAGAGAAATTCCAGTTCTGACGGCACTTCTAATTGGTTTGTTTTTTCACTGTATGTCTTATCTTGTTTTACTCCAAGTACTTTGTGTTGTCCTGAAGTTACCCTGAGCCAAAGAGGGTGGCAGGGATTTGCCTCATTCACTTCAGTGACCAAGCTCCAGTACCCTGGCATGGTGTAACATGAGAATTGGCATAAATGGAAAATCAGTTTCAAATGGCTCATGCCAGCACACGTAGGAATGTGTTGATTGCAGACAGTGTGTTGTGTGGATTGTACAGATAAGCGTATTCTCTACTCTACCATCATTCAGTGCACAACCTGCCATGAGTGTATGTATCTGCTCCTATACAGATGGACTAGTTCTTAATGCATTTCTGTTTTCTGTGATGATCTCTAATGCGTTCACTTTTGATTTGGTCTTTTGTAGCTAAATCTGACTCAAATATACCATGCGCCATAGGTATGTAGGAAAGTCAGACGGTTCTGTAAGGGCTCCTCACCAATTAAAAAATATCCCCTGTGGATCAATACAGTCAAGTGCTGTAGTTTGATCCACCAATACATTTGTTTCCTGCAGCACAGCCACTTATTAAATTTGCTGACCATAAGAGAGGAGCGATTATCTTTAGGTATTAAACTACCACCGAAAAGTCCTTTGGTGGGGGACATTCACCTCTTTTCACAAACAGCCCAAGTGACTGAGGAGGGCTGGAACTCACCTGCAGAAATGAAGAGCAGGCTTTCTATAGGTGTTGTTCCAATTTAGAGACCGAAAAAATGGCCTCTGGCCTCTGCCCTATATGGAAGGATAATGTGGGACCAATGGATTTGCGTACACATGGAGCCAGCATGGAGGAATAGAGAAGCATTTGTTAAGTACCTCCTTTTCTGGCCTGGAGCTCGAAAGGCTGTACCTGTTTATCACCACAGCCTGCACTTGGTGACATCTGCAAAGCACTGTGCTGTACTGTCAGACACTCCCAAGCTGGCTCTGGGGAGGCTTGAACCTGCACATTGTCAAACTGCACCAGACCTGGAGTCCGTTCAGAGCTGGCTGGGCTGGGAGGCTTCTCAGTGCCCTGCCTTGCAGGGAGGACAAGCCTGCTGTGTTCCATGTGCTCTGTGCATCCCCAGGTGCTCCTAAAGTGTAAGCAAATGCCACTGCATGGCAGCGCCACAGCAGACACTGGCGAACAAGTCAAATGTCACTGAACTAGCAGTGATACACATGATCTTCTGCCTGGTCCAGAGTGATTCACAATGGCAGCTATTCTCCCTTGACAGCCCTGAAAAGAGGGCTAATGCCTACTGCTGATTGCCAGGGTTTTCTGACAGCAGAGCAAAGCACTTTTTAAAGACAATGACTTGTTTACTTTTCACTGAAACTTGAATTGAAGCTATTTCATAATAGAATTTGAGCAAATTTACCAGATGTTTCATCCTACGGTGCTTTTCTGGCAGGTGTACAAGACAGAATGCTGACTAAGGCTAATAAATCAGGCTGTGTATGAAAGTCTTGGGGAAGGAATACAATATATATGCCTGAAACCACTGGAAGATCTTACCCCATTGATCCTTGGGAATTCCTGATGTTTCCTGTGCTTTTCTTAGACACTGATCTCAGATACAGAATGGGAAGGGGGTCCTGTTCTGTACTTGTAGCCTATGGTGAGACATGGCTTTGTCTAACTGCACTCCTTGTACTGGCATTGGAGATCATAGACATAAAAATGATTAATATATTTCTAGAGTCAGGCAATTATCTCTCCAGCTGGGAGAGAATGGGAAATAGGAGTTTAAGGTACATTCAGACTGGCTGTGACCCAGCAAAGTACTGTATTGCTCTACAAAATAATATTCCTTTCCTCATTTGTGTCTTTCTCTTCCACCGCCTCACTCCCTGTCCTTTTGCTTTGTTCAGTCTCTACTAATCTCTTTGCTCCCTTGCTGCCCTATCCTCCTGAGCTCTGCTGGTTCCCTTGGAATCAGGAAATAAAGCCACCCATAGAAGATTTTCTTCTTTTGGGGACTTGCATTGCATGTACTTACCACACAAAGCTGTTTTAACTCCCCTTCTCTCACAGAACCTGATTCAGTTTACTGACCACTGTCTGTGCAAGTTTGGCACATTCAGTCTACTCTTGCTTTCTTTTCTCTAGGCTTGCTTTTATTTCCTCTTACTGCATTTCTGCCAGCTCTCTAGATATTCACCTCCTTGTTTCCCTCCCTACGTATCCAGAAAAAGCAGATGAAGTTTCCACACCATCTTCCAAGGAAATGATGTTTGTGTTTGTCTGACTGCAGTAGGACAACATATATCAAACTCTTCTCTGAAGCTCACACAAGCAACATTGTGCTAGTGATACCTGGTTCAGTAGGGTGTAAGAGGCTTTGGGTGACAGCACAGCGTCATATCATTCTATCCTTGCTTGGAATGATTTAATTATCATGCCCCTCAAATCCATCTGCTGCTGAAGGTTGTGCTAGCTGGAGTCTTGCAGTGCTGCTCCTCCTGCATGGTAATTTTTGAGGATTCTCCCTCACACCAGGGTAAGAGTGGTACCAGGCAACCCCTCTTTTAATATGGGAGATGTGAAATCATGATATTCAAGCACAGCAAAGTATTCTTTAAATAAAAGCAAGGACAGATATGTACCCACAATAAAGAGATTGCCTTTGAGTAAAGTTTGTCCATCTGAGTAGCAGTGTCAGGGGAAAAGAAGATGCATTTTAAAATCAAAATCATATTATTTAAAATGTTCTGTTATTCTCTGTGTTGCTTTTATCTGAAGATTGCAGGCATTTGTTTATGTAGAATGAGAGACAAGGAGTGCTATGGCAAATTGACACATTTTAAAAAATGCTGTAAAGCTATTCCAGTCTCTTTTTAATGTGGTGTCACGACACCCTATACTCAATGAATTGTGGGATTTTCAAGTCATCTGTCTGTGCAAGATGAAGGGCTGAGCTGGCTGTGCAAGGATTAAACCTGTGCCTCTTTAGGCAGTAGGTATTCCTTGGCCTCTGCAGCAGCTTGAGGGTTAAGGGGCTGGAAAAGGCAACACTGACTATCTTCCAGCTCCTCAGGTCTTAAAACCATCAATACCCGAAGTTATTGTGATGTTCAGCCTGTGTCTGCTGAGTGAGTCTGCACAGTTTGGGCACCATTCCAGCTGCAGCTGCTCTTTAAAATTGAAAAAAAATTGCTTGGAAGGTGTTTGTTTTTTGTTTTGTTTTTAAAAAAAATATTATTTTCTCAACTTTGAGGATAGTTTGGTGTTGTGTCTCTTCCCCCTACCCCTTCCTTCACCAGCAGTTTCAGTTTAGCTTGTGTCCCACCGCTCATACTCTCACTGCAGCCTTAAAGGAGCACAGACCAAACCTCAGCAATTTTCAGCACGGCCACAGAGTCGTTGGAAAGGTTCCCACTGCCTTCTTCAGTGAGCTCTAAAAGGCAGACTCCAGCACTTCCAGTGCTGCTGTAAATAATGTCTAGAAGGGGCCGGGTAAGGAATAGGGGGTACATGCAGCCTCGCTTCCAGCTCGGCTTTCATTTCCTTTGTCTCTTTTAAGAGAAACAAGGGAGCTAATTTCATGTAACTTGGCACATCATCTGATTGCTGGGCCTTTAGGGGTATGTTTGGGGCTGTCTCTCTCACCAACAGGACTTCAGGCTCCAGGTTTTACTTGGAGGAGCGAGAGAGGCCTCTCGAGTGCCTGGCGGGGAGAGTGCAAAGTGTTAACTGCAGAAGCAGCACTGGAAACAAGGGCAATTTTCTGGCTTTGATCTGTCACTTGGCAGTTCCAGGAGACAGGCTTGTCTGGGGCTATCTCTGCAGCAGAGTTTGGAGGTGGCTGAGAAAGCACTGCTCAGCCTGGGGGATCAAAGTGCACTGGAGAGCAAGGGAGCACAATATTCTCTGAAGGAGGGACGGCAGAATATAAATGCATTGTTGCTCTCCGCTGGGAAGCCAACAAGGAGGATGAGCTTCCCTGTTGTCCCTCTTTCTGTGGATTTTTCAACAGGTTAAATTGCATTTGGTTGTTAGGGATTGTGAGTGCTGAGAGACAAGTGCTGCATCTCCAGCTCGAAGGAAGGCAGTGTTGTTAGGGTGGGGTTAGTGGCCAGATGAAGTGGAAGATGTTAAGTTATTGATAACTTAATGTATCATTCCCTTAATTCAACAGAAGGTGACAAGGAGATGAATTAAAAATAGAAAACAGACATGAAAGAACTCAAAGAATGCCTGTGTTCTTCAACACTAAGGTACAGAGCACATGATTTCATGCAAATCAGACTTCATTTATTTTCTGTTTTGCTTCTTCAGTTAAATATGAAATGAGAACAAGAGCTTTTTTTTCCAGCATCCCATACCTAGTAAATTCATTCTGGGAATGGAGGAAATAGAGTGAATATGATTCTGGACAATGACATTGCCAATGATCCAAAAATATTTGCACTGGGTGACCTGCATAGTCTCTTGAATATAAATGAGCCACAAGGGAAAATTTCTATTAAGAGCAAATGTAGTAGCTAAAAGGGTGATATAACTGAATTGGAAATATGCAGAAGGATTAAAGCTTGCTGAGTTGTACACAGGATTAAGTGAATTGACACACATGGAGAAAACAATTTCAATAATTAACAGGTTTTTGTTCTTCGGGAATTTTTCTGGGAAACATAGTCATAATTGTCATACTATACAAAGTAAGTTACTACTGTAGTATAGAATGATGGAATATATCCATGTGGTGAAGGGGTGACCTGTAATCATATTGTTGTGCTAGACAGTAAAAAACATAGACATTTGAAAAAAAATTAAACCTAACATTAAAATAAGCATGTTACCATGTGTAACATACAGTCTGTGGGACACCTTCAAAATCAGAGATTGCTCACTGGGTTATCACATGGCACTTTGTCCTTCAGGTTGGCCCTTGTTTACCAGTGAGGGACTGAAACACATGCAGGGCAGAGAATGTTGCTGAGGTCGTGCAGAAAGGACCTGAATTTCTTGGTTATCTCTATGCTGTTCCTTTACACAAGAATCCTGATGAAACAGGGCCAAACAAAAGCAGTAGCTGGTGATCCTGTTGGGACCTAGGTGGTTGTGGTTGTGGCCGTTACTACTCTTCACCTGCAATCTAATATGTGCCTAAGCCGTGAGCACTCCTCTCAAAGTCAGTCAACCTGGGCCATCACAAAGGCTTACAGGGGTGGAGTTTAAAAGCCAGGACCAGGCAGATTGCTAAGGGCTTGTCTGGCTTCTCACAGTTTCAGGCTTCTTCTATTGTTAGTGCTTGGTACTTATTGTCAGGTTAAGTCGAACTGGTTAGGATTAATGTGCATTGAAGGTGACACCTCTGTTTTTATAGCCTTACAGCTTTCCAAGGCGCCTCTCTGCCATTGAATATTTTCATGCATGGTCTACAGCAAGCGTCACTCACCTCTTCTTAGCCCCTTTGAGTTCTTCATTGAAGCCAAGTGATTGAATCTTTCTCACTTACTGGGGCAAGGAGTAGATATTATTTCCCTCTGTACCATGATACAGTGTTTGCTATCAGTAAATAATAATAGTGACAACTTGATCATTAATGGGCTGTTAGGTGTGCCTTATAAGACCAAAGCTGTACAAATTATGTTTAGTACATATGCTTAATCTTCTCATGTGGCACTTGAACTTTATTAACTAACATGTAATCTCTGGTGTTGCAGCACCTGTGAGGAGGACAGTTTCTTGCTGAGCATTTTAAACAGCAAGAGTTCCAATACCAACAATTCAGGTAAAGCAAAGCATCCTTTCTGATAGCAGTAAAGTATGAGACATTGCCCTGAAACTGTTGTGACCCGCCTGTTTTGCATGGCTTGAAGGATTAGCAAAGGCTTTATTTGAATTGATAGTGATTAAAAAATGCTCCTTGACAAAACAACTGTTATTCTCATGATTAAGAAAACCACTAATTGGGGGGTGGTGAACAGCAGCCAAACAAAAGCTATTTGACTCCAGCCCTGCAGTTAGTGCCAAAACATTGATGGGCAATATACAACTCTAAGTCACTGCATACAGGACTGTGGAAGAATGAAGGAAGCATTGCCCAGTGCCTTCCTTGAGGCCATTGCAATGGTGTGCAGAGAGGGGGTTTGCTGGTGTGGGTATCCTTGGTGATACAGGGCTTCTTCCTTTCTGGTGGAAGAAAGTGTGTGTACCTGGAAATCTTTGTGATAGTGAGTAAGGACTTGATGTGGTCTTGGTTTTACAGTCTGTTTGCTTTAGTAAAACCTGAGGAATTGATCCTAAAAGTGCTAAAGGACAAAGGTAGAATTTTGTGCTGATGATCTTGTAGGTTATGGCAGCAGTGCTCTGCTGAATAATGTTTTTGTCCTTCCTCCATGTACCTCCAAATAGTATCTGAAATCATTGTCTGTTGTTAATAGTTAATTGTATCATCTATTGTCTCCCAACAGCAGTCACTTGGGCTACAGGGGGCTGTTTAGGGTGTTTAAAGTAGGGAGTTGGGTTTTTTGTTGCTCTTGTCATCTATGCTGGGATTTGGATTTAATGCCAGAAATATGTTTAGCACAGACAGCGGGGCTGTAAGGCACTGTGCCTCTGGGGACTTCTTTGCACAGTTTTGTCCCGGGTAGTATCCCACAGAGATGAGTTTTACTGTCATAGCCAAAGGAAAGTGTGAACCTGCTGAAGGAACACAGTTGGAGATTGCAGTTCTCAAATTGCAGTGAGGATGTTCTTGAGCAGTTCTGTTGCTATGTTGAAGAGCATCAGGAATGGTCAACAAATGGCCTTGACCTGTGGTGCCAATGCCTGCTGTATGTCAGCCTTGAATAATGGTAACTGAAACTCAAATCACTTGAGTTATAAATTAATTATAAACTATACTGCTGAAAGCAGGGTAGGAAACACTTCTCTTTATGTGAAAGGTGAATCAAATGCTGGTTGGTTGCAGCATAGCAGGAGCCCAGGTGAGTGCCTGAAAGCTCAAAAAAAAATACAGAAGATGGCTGTGTTACTTTGAGTGTTGAAGCCCTGCTGAAGATTCCTGCAGCTTTGCCCAGGATTTATGCTCCAATAAGGGATGGAGCTTCAAATGTGCATATCTGTGCTCTGGCAGTTTGGTGTATGGGGCTTTGGATCCCCTTCTGACATGTGCAGCCCTTTTTTGAATTTTGAGCACTGTGGCTAGATGGGCTTCTTGGGATGACACAGATGCAATTTATGAATAATTAATGGCATTTCAAAAATTCTGATTGTGCTGTCTGGGGAAATGGACTAACTGCAGTTTCCTCCATTTAAAAGCTGAAAGATGTTTTTATGGTAAAACCCCAAACCATATTTGCATATTCCTGTGCTCTGCTATCTCACATCTCTTGCTCCCTGTCAATAAACAAGATCTTTCAGTAGGTTGCTCAGTAAGAAAGTGTTCCACATTATTTTCTGCAGAGGTTTCTGTTGAAGTGGGCTGGCTGTAAAGAAGCAGCAACTCCTTTACATTCAGTAACCATACCATTTTCTCTATCAGCATGGAGCATTTGACTCATGTGCCCTAGAAAATAACTCCTCACTCCCACTATGTGCTCATATACTGAGCTGAGATCTAAACCTGACCTTCAGTTCTGGGATGCAAACTCATGATCAAAGTCCCTGGATGCAGGAGGTCAGTGTTCCAGCATCCTTACTCTCTGGGGTGAGAGTCCACTATTTAAGGAGTAGTGTTGCGAATTCAAAACAGGTTAATGCTTTCTAAGGTCTAGCAAAGTTACAAAAACACAGTACAAAAGAGCCTATCTGCCTTAAATAAAAGCTTATTATAGAGCTCAGTTTTGTTTCTGTTAAGGTCAATAAGGGGATCGTGCTTCTAAATTTCACCCAGTCCAAGTTGGAGGCTTTTATAAGGGGGGGGGGTGGGGGGAACCTTTGTGTGAAAAATTGAGATGCTTGTTTTCCAGCAAAAGCTGTAATACCATTCGTACAGTAATGTGATGCAAGGATACTCCTCAGGGAGCCTTTTTTCATAAAAATACAAAAATAGTGGTTCTGTCTACAGTCTTCTCTCCTACACAGCACCTTGGACTGTGCTGAGTGCTGGGCCTTATGAAGCAGAAGGCAAACCCTCCACAGGACTTTACATTCCCCATGGCTGAGGGACTGGGTTTTCATTTCAGTTAACAGCAGAGGGGTAACTAATAGATTGTCAGATCTGGGGCTGTGAATGTGTGGCAAAATTTTGTCTTATTTAATTTTCTTAATTTGATACTCTCAGAATGTGCACAATCCAGAGGTGATTTGGTTGTAAAGCTTGAAAATAGGCTCACCTTCTCCTATAATTAGCAGAGAGACTTCTGATCTGTCAGCATGCATAAACTGGGTATTTGTATGTACACAGGCATCCACCAAACATAAAACTTTTGAGAATTTTGGCTCCATTTATTAGTAACTTTTTGTTTCAGGATTCTTGCTCCGAATTTCTTGTTTGTTATTCCCTATTTTCCATACTGGAAACAGCTGCTGAGTTTACCTAGTAAAGGAGAAGTGTCTCCGAGCAGTTGCTCTTCAGGGGGAGATTGTGATGAGGAGGCTGGGATTTCAGATTTCTGCAGAAATCTACCTCTGAAACCCATTTCTGACAGTGCCTCACTGTCACGTGGCAGCATCCTTGGCTGCAGTGAGCTACACTCATCCAGACTGCCCTGACTTGTGAGTAATTTTCGTGTTCTCCTTAGCTACCTAGGGATTTGTTTAGTGCTGAGGATCATATAGTGAATGTACCCTGGAGAGTTGTTAGCCATATGGCTTCTCCACTGATTTTCATGGTGGCCCTCTGTTAGATCTCTGTATGTTGCTGTGGGAAAACTCAGTGCCTTCTGAGTTTTAATTCAGGGATCGTAAAGACCTAATGTCAATTTCCATAAAGGAGAGAGCAGCAAATGATTCCTGGCTGCATTTTGCCTTTCTTTTGTGGTGTATGAAGATGGAGAAGTTTATAAGCTTATTGTTATTTCAAATTACTTGGTTTGTTCTCCATAACATTGTTTATGGGTATTTCACAGTGTATTTGGACATTCTCAGAGACAGAAATTAATATCAGGGTATGACCAAGTAAAGAAAGAGCTTGTTCCCAAGGTCCTTTGTATAGAAATTAGTGAAGTTTTTTTTGGGAATGAATTCTGAATGTGTTAATTTGCTGATTTTCACCAGAGATTACCACAGAAGTGTTAAGTGCTATAATCCCAAGACAAGGAGGAGACATGGAGATCTCAGCCAGTGCTGTTTTTCTCAGCTCTCTTCAGGCATTGACCTTACCGGTCTGATCAGTGGTCCTAGTAAATCCAGAGGGAGTATGTAGTCATGCCCCACAGTTTCTCTCTGCACATGCACAGTAATATTCCTGCCCTAGGTGCCTCTTAAAATGTTAGGTGTTACCTTTAGAAGATTGTTTCCCTCCCACATAGTCTCAGCTTTACCAAAGTTGGATCTCCTTCAAAGAGAGCAGCCTTCACAGTCCTAACAGGCTTTCATCCATGTGGCTTCTCGTTTTCCCCCTCCTCCTTCTGCTTTAGCTTTCTCTTGTTCACCTCTCTGCTCTGCAGCTTGCTTGGATGCCTTGCTGCCTTGGGAGCTCAAGACCAAGGATTCTTTCAAGCTTTCTGTCCTAGCATGTAGCTGAATGCATTCAAAGACTCCCAAATGTGGCTGGCTGTGAGTGTATTGCATGAGATGGCATGAGGGCTGTACCTAAGCCGCTTTCAACTCTCTCGTAGTTTTTCCCATCCCTACTGGTCAAGGAAACCATACATCCTTTTCCTGGTAAGAAGAAAAGAGCTCAAAGACTTCCCTGTGGTTTCCTTCCTAGCATTAAACAGATTCATCTCTATACATCTAATATAACTTTCTTTTGCAGCTAGTCATCTCTCCTGATTGTGCTCTTTGCTGATCTGGTGGTTATTTTCGTTGCCTCTGTGGAGAGCTGCTCTCAGCACACCCAGAGCCAACGCTCCTGACAGGCAGCACAATCCTGGAGTGCCTTGGCAGGCTGCCCGCGTCTGTCCTGCAGGCCCTGGGGGGACTCTAACACATTTTGCCGCTTACTTTCCTCTTTCCTAGAGATCTAACACAATTTTGCAAGTAGTCACTTGGAGCCATATTTCCCTTTGCCCTGGAATATTTTTTATTTATTTTTAGTAAACGTTTGTCAGTATTTCTAACATTGCGCCTCCAGCAACGTGGCCTGGACTGAAGCCACGCAGCAGTCTGACAACCTGTTAGGCGAGTCTCCTATCAATTAGGCTGCAGCTGTCATTGGATCTATTCTCAGCCTCCTTGGTACGTGTTTGCAAATAACAGGGGCTGCTGTTTTGCAGCTCTTGATTTTTTTTTTCTCCACAGCCAGTCAAGAACATTTTGTCCCTAGAATTCCTCCTGTCTCCTTTGTTTTTGCTTTCTAATCATCCTTGTTTTATTCTCCTAAGAATATATGCTTATCGAGGATATTATTATAAGTAAAGTGTCCTCACTCTCTTTTATGTAATGCACAAAACAAGGAAAATGTCCCCCAAAGATACAAAAAAAGGAATATCTTACTCAAGGCTATACCTTGATCCTTTAAACATTTTCAGACTTTCTCCAAAGCATCAAGACTTCTTCTTACCTGTGGGGAGCTGCCATTTTGAAAGCCCATATTGCATGGAAGCTCTCCATGGGGGCTACCTTGTTTCTGCTGATGTCTGAACTTTGAGGTGATAGTGTGCTTTATTATCAGGTTTTCCACAGCTGGATATAGAGTCCCCGACAATGTACAATCTGTTAGAATTTCTTCTTATACCTTCTGCAATTTACGGGTTTCTCTTCTCTTCTAAAATATAATGAAGATGACTCTATAATTTTTTTTCCAGATGTTACACACTGCATGCTGGTATTTGAGGCTAATTTTTCATCCAGCAATCTGTGGAGTACAGGCTAGTTTCTGTTAGAGGAGCCATGCTTAGACATATAATTTCTTTTGTTTTGCTTCCATGGGAAATGGGAAATCAGAATTAGGATGTTCAAGCAAGGCAAATACACTCAGGGCATTTCATCCTTGGGTTGATTGAAAGACAAATTTTAATGTAATTTCTTTCATAAGCCCAGCTCCATTTTTGCACAAACCCAGAAACTGTTTCTCCTTCCTCCCAATACATAGGTCCTAACAACAGGTCTCTGGCCAGCTTGCAGCTCTGGAGGCAGAACCAGCCCATCATAGGCAGACTGAAACAGTTGAGTTTAGATCAGCTCATGCTGAATTGGCTGAAACACCTGTGCCTGCCTGATGGGAAGCTAAGGACAGATAGGGCTTTTTTTCTATCCACATGAAATAGTACACAATAATGCAAGAGCCTTCCCTGTCACCACTCAGTGTTTGCTCTGCAAGAATATCCACAAGGAGCCCACTCAGTGCTGTGGCTGAGCTGCCATTCAGAGCCACCTTGAAGTTCTTGTGTATAAAATTATTCCATACTGGCTGGGTGGCCTTGGAAGCTCGTAGGCACTGTAGGTGTTTATACAGCCCTCTCTGGCAATGCTGTACTCAGGACAGGAAGGCTTCACCAGGGTCCCAGCTGCTTTGGTGTGACTGCATCAAGGCATGGAGCAGCTGGCTCCTTGAAGGGAGCCTGCAGAGCTCTGGGCAGCCACTCTATACACGAGGAAGAGGGGCTTCTCTGGGAAAAATTAGGCTAGTCAGAACACACAGAAGGCCTAGGCAGGGCACTGCTGGATTGTCTAGTAGTGCATTGGCACCTCAGAAAGACCTGAGAGCTTTTATGATCCTCTTCTTAGGAAGGGTGGCTCTAAATCCTTTAGGAAGCCTCTATTTAGACTAGTCTAGACTCCAAATTCTGGTGTTTCATGAAATACTTGTTGGAGATAGATCCTGATGAGCAGTGCAGACCTTTGGGCAATCTCCGGCTGAGATATTTAAGGTTTCTCAAGTACTTAATAATGAAGAATGCATTTCACATGTATATAGCATTCCCCATTGTTCCTGCTCAGCCTCTGAGCTTTCAACTCTTTGAAAGTGTAAGCATAGTTAGAACAAACTGCCATCCTGCAGACAAAGCTTAGTTGGCAAGAAGATGTAGTTTATGCAGTATTTATGTTCTCCTGGTAAACAAAGACAAGTAAAATGCTTTATTTGTTAGTACCAACTCAAAGGGAAAGCAAATGATGGCACTTGCTGTAATCATGTTCAATGTTCTGAAGGTGTCTGTGTTTTTTACCTTTATTCTAAGCTCTTGTTTATAATTTGCTTCTTCTGTTTTAATAGTGTGTGTCTGCTTCTGAGAATGCAGCCTACGACTTTGTTTCCAGACTATATTTAAGGAGAAGGGTTCTCTCTGGATTTTACAGTGATAATATTAAGTGCAGCAGGAACATTGGTTAAATAAGCAGGAGAGGCCAGAGCTGACTACTTTGGTGTTCATTTCGTTGTCAGCTGCCATTGGAATAGTGTTCAGATTAATGTGATTACTCTTTGCAGTGGCTGCAAGTTCACACACCAACTGTGCACTTGTATCAAAGTCATCAGAATGATTTTAGTCCAGGTTTCCTACCAGAATTATTTATATAAAATGCAGTTGTAATTCTATACTGGCCATTTACACGTGAGGATTTCTATTTCAGGAAGCTTTGGAAATAACCAGGATCTTCAACTGCACCCTTTCCAAAAGATACAAGATCCTTTTAACATTTAATGATGACTGAGAAGGTGCTTAAAAATAACTTAGAAGCACAAAGCACATTAGTGTGGTCCCACCAGTTATAGGAACAGACTAAAAGTTAAATTTTGGATTCTGTTTGCTTTTTTTGTCCTTTCTCGCTTCATGACCTGAGGTGAATTGCCTAGTTTCCCTTGACAAATGAGCTTAATACTTATCTATTGTCTATATTTACGTTATTACATTTAGGAGGCGATAGGATCTGAATTCATCTTCTCTAAGGAAAGAACTGTAAACCTTTGTGGTTGTCAGGTAGTATAAAATATATCCTTCTACTTGACTGCACATGGTATTATCTGCTGTATAATTTGCTGGGTATCAAGTCCATTTCACATGCACAAGGTCCCTGGTTAATGATGGTATAAGTTCTTTTGGGAGGGATTATGCTTACGTATAGATTTGTAAAATAGTGAATATAAAGGCAAGCTGATCTTGACTGTATCATTTATGCTTTGCTAAAATGTATACAATATAGGTAATCAATTAGTCCCATTCTCCTGCGTGCTGCTAAATGGAACATGAACTTCTCATAATGGGCAGCAGTAAATAGACATTTGTATGTACACAGGTACCCTGTGCAGTGAAAGGGGCATGCAGGAGACAAGGTACTGAACAAAACAGCCCTGCATAAAACCAGGCTTTCATTTAAAGGAAGAAAAATGTTGCTGAAAGCTGCAAGATTATTAGCATTACTATGCATGAGCAGCAGTCAAAAAAGGTGTTACGAGAGGAAGAGAGACATTATTCAAGTGTCTAAGAAGATGGACCATCATCAGCAGTGAAGAGAAAAGCTTCCAAAGGAGTAGCATAGCATTTCAACATTAAATTATAAGGGGACTGAGGCTTTAAAAGGTATGTTGGAGTTTCTGCATTATTTATAATTTGAGATTGCCTTTCCCCCTAGATGCTTAAGTTTTGTTCCATTCATACAGAACAGAAAAGTCCTTCTCATACTTCTCAGCTTCTGGACACTGAAGCAGCTCTAAGTTTTAGGATATAATTTACTCTAAGAATGTGTTGATTACCTACAGTGCTGCACTGGGCTGAAGCTGCTTCTTGGGAAGGTTGGGAAGTGAGGAAAATTTGACTGCCATTACTCTAGAGCTTGGGAAGGGAGGGCTTGAAATTCTGTATTATTTTGCATTTTTATTGCATCCATGCCTATGAGCTCCAGGCACTGACAGGATTTCACACTCCTGGTCCTGTCCTTTCCCCAGCACAATTTAAGGTCTTGTGGACACCTTTTTTGAACCTAGTGCACAGCTGCACTGACAGTGCAATCACTCAGAGTGCAGAAGCTTACACTAGGAAAAAAAAAGAAACCTGCAAAAATATACCTTGTATCAGTTGCCTGAGCAAAAGAAGCTGTATTAGCAAAAATAAAGTTTTTTTCCCCTTTTGCTCACATATGTCTGTGTCTACATAAGGGCTTTTGTTGGCATAGCTGAAAAAAAAATCACAGGTAGCTGACAGGGATATACTGTCAATTTTTTAAATAGATGATGGATCAGTGTGTGTTTCTGTATGAGGAGAAGGGGGAGGGGTGAACCCAATTTTAAATAGACGTTTCTAAAATTGGTTTGCACAGATACCCTTTAAATGGCAAATACTACTACTCTTGCCAATAACTTCCTGCTTCCTGGCCCTCCTGTCCTCACCCAGGCTCAGACTCCAGCCCTGTATTCCCTTTCCCTTGCACCTTATCTGCTCCACACCCTGGTGTGCCCAGCTGGGGATTCTTGACTGCTGTCCTCAGTTCTCCTGCCCTGGCATCCTCCCACCTCTGTGCCTCTGCCTCCACCTTCACTGCAGGCAAACACCTGCACTGAGGCTCCCGTCCAACACCTCTGCCACCACCAGTTGCCCTTGCTCCCTGAAGTGGGAGTTTCTTGCCTTCTTCCCAAGGCCTCTGTTGGGTTTGAGGGCTCAGGCTTTGCATACAAACAGGAGTGCTCCATAAACACTGTGCCATTGCAAAATGCTTCATTTCCTTCAGCCAAGCTGCATATTAAGTCAGACAGCGAAGAGATTTCAGTTTCTAACATGAAGACAAAGAATTTCCAGAACATATGGAGAATATCTTTAGGAAAAGATGGAGCTGTGGTAAGCTCCCAGGACTAGAGGCATGAACGTTGGTTCTGTTTCTGCTTCTCCTGACCAGACAATTGCTATGATTATGTTGTTCCCACACTCAGATTGGTTGGTCCAAATGACATAGAAAGGTATTTTATCTACTAGCTCCTGGGGAAGGAATTGATCCCATGAGGTCTTTCCATGTCATCTCTGTAAAAAAGTTGCTGCTTTGGTGCCTCAGATTCTCTATGTAATAAAATGAGACTTCACAGTTATGGGGTATGAACCCTAATTTGATCAAACTAGGCTGAGGTCAAACAAGGGTGAGGTCAAACTAGGTGATGGTAGAGTCTGAAATCGGGGGAGCAGGGATTAGCTCTTTCTCAGATGATTAATAATCCTTTGGAAGCACAATTTTATGAAAATATGTTGCTAAATAGGCTTCAGATGGTATGAGAGAGTGAGGAGTGAAAGGCAAGCATGCTCCTGAGGAGACAGCAGCCTGGGAAAATAGGTCCTTGAACCACTCACATGTCAGCATTTATAGCCAGCACCCCCAGAGTCCTTACTGATGGTTATTGAAGGTAATTCATAGGTTATGCACCTGAAAATGAAGCATATGTAATAATTTTTTAAAAAGAGCAGTGAGAGGACTTGTGCTTTTTTTTTTCCTGAATATGAAAGTTTAAGCATTTAAATAGCTTTTAAGTAAGTACCCAAGCCCATTGGTATAAATTATTTGCTCAGAGTTTAAACTGACATTTCATAAGTATGTTAATTGATACCCCACTAACTTGCTATAGGTATCTTCCTAAGTGCCAATTATCTGCCTCAACATTCCCCACAATTTAAGTTTGTTAGTAAGAAGCTAATTATACTAGTTTATTGCTGATGGAATTACATGAAGAGTAGATTTCACTCTTACATACTTATTAGACCTCAGTAAGTGATCCTTAGCAGTCTGTTGCTATTCAATTAGCAAGTAATAACTTACTTAATGAATCTAATTGAAATGCTTATTTCAGTCAGGCACCTCATATAAAGCGCTTTACTTTGAGCACTTTCCTTAGTGCTAGTTGTGTTTACTTAACAAGAACTAAATGGGGCCACTGAGGAGAACTCAAGACTGTGATGAGAATTGAACCAGTGTTAGTAAATTCCTGCCAAACATGACTAGAAGCATCTGCCAGGTGATTTCTGTTTTACTGAAGTATCACAGGAATAAACCAAGACTTCTGTGTCTCTGAGGATTTAAATCCATGCAGAGGATTCTGCGGCATGAAATTCTGGGAACACATCCTCCTGCAGTGGATGTAAACATGCTGGCTGCTCTGCTGGGAGCTGCACAGCTCAGCTCTGCTGCTCTGCATGGATGCTGTCGTTGAGTTCTTGTTCCAGTTCAACTCTCTTAAAAACTCACTCCTTCTCCCTGGGAGCCTGCACGTTTGGCTTGAGATCGATAGAAGTATGATGATGGGTACATTTAATGATCTAAAGCTATTGGTATAATTACAGCCCAAAAGGGGATACAACTGAAGGGTTTTATACTGTTCCATGTCCTTCAGTGAGACTGACACTAAATCATGGTGAATTTAATCTTAGCTCACAAGCATGACCTGTGCTGAACTGTTGTGAGTGACCACTGCTGGGGTGAGCAATACCCAGCTCCTGTGTCGAGACAGGTCCCTAACAGCAGTGACAAGGGGGTGTGTGCACACACTGTACCTGGTGAGCTGTTAGGTGGGAGTCTCCTTCATGGGAAGGGCAGAATTCAACTGGGATTTTACAGTCTAGGAAGGGATAACCTGCTGTGCTCATTTATGGCATGGGAAGAGCCAATAGTGGTTGGCTTCTGAAGCTGTTTTTTGCTTTAAGATTAAAAGTGTGCTTTCTTCTGTAATAAGGATTTAACAGACAAGACTTGTGTTTGCAGATAAATGCCAGGATATCTTCCCAAGCACTGCTAACAAATGATGCCATTTGGCAATATTAGTGAATGGGCAGTAACCTTTTCTCAAGAATTTTTAAAAGATAGATTTAGTGTCAAAAAAGCCCATAAAAGCTGAAATATCTTCTCCAGTATATCAGGTTTGTTACCAACCTTTTAATGTATGCCTTCTACTCATTGAATTGAAAGACCTTATTGATCTCTTTGCAGCTGAACTGATTATTGGGGTAAGAGAGAGACTTCCTGAAAGAAGGCAAGAGAAATTATTCATTTAACATACTCTCATTTTAGTAAACTTCCATTTAACCTCCAGGGTTAATTAAAAAAAAAAAGCTGGTTGGCTGGCATAAATTTATTAAATCAGACAGAAACTGAGTTCAGGCTAGTACATTTAATGTCAACATTTGGAATAATCTTAGGAGGAAAAGAATTCACATAGACTTATTAGTATTCCAGAATTGCTTTATTTTAAAACAACAGCCATAACAGCGGAAAAACCCAGCGAGGAAAGTAGCCCCCAAAATGGAAACAGTTTCTGTAACCTTGGATAGTAGAGAAATTTTTAAAAAAGGTATTGGGGACTTTGTAAGTCTGTGGTTGTTGGTTGAAATTCTGTTGTCATCAGGAGGCATTAGCTAATTGGTGTCTGTAGGGCTGGGATTAGGGGATTTGGTGTGTTGTCCAGTGATGCCATGGGTCTTCCCCATGTCTACAGGGTGAAAGTTACACATCAGAGCTGGCGTCTTTGTTAATGTCTGAACAGAGAGCAAGGATTAAAATCCCCCTAACAGCTGAGGGGATTTTCAAAGGCATGAGTGGCATTTAGACATAGATCCCCTGCTGGTTTCTGTCGGTTTTCCAAACTTGCTTTCAGACCCCTGGCTTGGGTCTGTTGCCCCACTGCTTTCCCTGACCCTACTAAGGACAAGCTACTTATTGATTGAGATCTGGGGAAATTTTCACAGAGACAAATGTCAATACCTGAGTTACACTGATGACATGGAGGAGCCCATGCTTGATAGGAAGGACTTAATAGGGAACCATCCTGGAGAAGGTTCTGCCTTGTCATTCATGCTGTGACAAGCTTGGGTGAGACTGAGTGGCATAACGAAGATGAAGTCTGCCATTTTGAAGCTGAGCTCCTCTGATCCTGACTTCACTTTGCATTGAAGCAGAGGAGAGTGGGGCTGGAGTATCCTACAAAGCAGCAGTTCAGGAGGGAAGCCTTCATTGGAAGGACTTTATGAAAAAACAAGCAACTACCAAAATAGTAAAGTGCAGCTTCATGACAGGTTATTTATTGTTCTGTGCAAAGCAAGTTAGACTGTCTGTGTCTAACAGGAGGAGTGTAAAAGCTTCAGTACTGGGTTTAGATAGAAACTGCTGACATTGTTAGCTGGGTGGCATTTGTGCAAGATTTTATTAGAAGCCAACATCATAAAGCTGTCCATTCTGTCAACAAGTTTCAGGGCAAATATTTTCTCCTCCCTCCTGCCATCAAGTTGAGATGACAGGCTTCTAAATGGTGTTCATCTGAAATGTGACAAAAAGTATATTTTTGACAACTGATCTTGCTTTGTGTCCTATGTGATATTTTGCTCCTCCTGGTCTAGAATACCTTTTGTAGTTGGAGCCTTTTGAGACGTATCCCCTCCCTCAGAGTATGGGGAGCAATTCTACCTGGAGTTTGGTTCCTGTGGAAGAGCAAATCCAGTCTTTTACCCAGTACTGCAGTTTAACTGAAGCAGCAGGGACTAGCAAGGAATGCTTGTAATATGGAACATATCATGTATAGTAAAATGTCATTTTCAAGTACTTTCTGAACTGTCGTCCCAGTAATGAAGCAGCTCTGAAATATCACATGACTTTCTCAGTGTGTTGCACTCTGTATAACCTTGCCTTTGATCGTGATGTCATTTCAGATGAAAGGCTCGCACGGAGAACAGTACACTGTGCATTAGGCTCGGCAGATATCCTCTGGGATCTGAACAGAGAAGGACTGTTTGAGATGTGCACTCTATGCTTGTCAAAGAGAAGTAAGTGCTGCAATAAAAAGAGTAGTTGGATATCTAAACTCCCCTCAGTCTGGGTAGAAGGAAGACTTCACCTGTCTGCTAGAAGACCTGCCTAATCTGAAAGTTCTTTTAGAAAGGATTTTAAGGATGAATAATCATTTTTGCTGTCACTCAGTCCAGCTCAGGTCAGTGATTTCCTGAATGCTTGAGTAACTCCAGGTGGCCCTGCTTAAGCAGGGGAGCTTGAAACAGATGATCTCAGGTACAATCCAACCTCAATTATTCTGTGATTTTGTGATTTTGATATTTAGATGTGCCTGACTTCCCAGTAGAAGTGAAACAAACTCAAGACAACTTCTTCTGCTTCTGTTAGCACCAGGATGCCCTCCCAGCAGTCTCAATGAGCTCTCTGGGTACCTTCAGCTGGCTTTTCTCTTGTGCCTGGGAGCTCAGCATTTGGCACCTTATGTCCCAGCTGAGTCCAACATTTTATGGGATTTTCTAGCGAATTTAAGAGCAGACTTGCAGCCACACACTGAGGTCCAGAGATGGCAAGAGGACTCCACACACAAAATGTCAGCTGGCCCAAGCAAGCCTGTTCAGTTCCCTTGACAGCACCTGCTGGAAAACTCTCCAATGACCAAAAAAAGTGGGTGATTTCTGCAGAGACCTTTTTCTTATCCTGAAGGCTTGATCCCTATCAAACACTTGTGGCCAGAGATGATGTTGGGGGCTGCAAATACTCTCTTTCAGATGTGCATCCCATTTTGCTTTGGCCTTGCTCACACCTCCTTAACATATGGTGGGAACAGCTGAGTGAATGAGGGCAAAGGCCTGGCCCATGCAGCTCTCCGTGGATGGAGGCAGTATTTCACCCCAGCAGCAGTGACAGAGACTGAATGTTAGAGCTGCATGCACAAGCTTTCACAGAAATCAATTCTCACACGCCACATTAATATTGAAAGTGCTTCTCTCTCACCTAATTGTTGGCCAGGCACGATAACCTGTGACTAATGGCCATTCAGAGTTATACAGCACGGCCTTATCATAAAAATTTGCCATTAGTCTCCAACAAAAAAAAAACCACCAACATCTCAGGCTGTTAATTGACCAGCATGTATTCCTGAGGAAATCAGAGTAATCACATGGATATTCAGTGCACAGAAAAGGAAGGTGCAGCTAGCTTATGCATTGCTTCTATGATTTATCTGCTCTGATCTGTTTCTGATTATTTTTTCCTCATGTGAGGCCAGTAGTGTAAATCAAAGATTTTAGAAATAACCCTGTGCTTGAAGTGACCCAAATTAAAAGCCCGTTGCCACCTCTCTTCTCTTACTAGGCAGCTGTCCATTTCTGTGCAGGAACAGACATATTTTAGAGGCTGTCAGTACTGCTGCAGAAGTAAACCACTGAGCTCATGGACTGCCTCTGCCAACGGCTAAGGTCAGCTACTGGAAAAAGTTACAAACCAGCTATTACAGCCAGGTATGATCCTGCAGAAAGGCTTTCATTGAGAACTGTTAGTCTTTGCTCATTTTTGTGCAGTTCAGTGAGACTCTGCCCTGGAAAACAGCTTCTCATTCTCAAAACAAGGACAGCAAGATGTGTGCAGGTCAGTTTAGGGGGTGGGATTTATTTTTTTGGCCATTAAGTTTTTCTGTCATAATGTTCCTTTATGTTGGCAAATGGGGATCATTCCTGAAAATGGTCAGGACAGCTTGTCTATGTGATAGATTTTCTTCTCCTCCCCTATCCTTAAAGCATTACTGGAGTTTAAGCAACACTGTTTCTGGCCGACATGAAGGGTAGAGGCACCAGTTTGGTAGGGAGGATGCAGTGCCACCATTGCAGGCCAAGGAATTCTCAATCCTTACCTAAACATGGGGACCCTCTGACACCTCTGCTCTGGTCAGCAGCCTTCACGGTAGGTCACAGGCTGGGATCTAGTTACAATTTTAATGAGAAGAGCTCAGAAAAGTTATTAGTGACTGTAGGAGAAAAGCAAGTGAGGAGACCATAAATCAGGCCCTCAGATGAATTCAGAATGCATTAATAAAATCAGAACTTCCAATAAATTTTGTTTCAGGCAGAGTAGAAACAGTTTCTCAGTTGCGAGTTCGGGGCACATTATAATTTCAGATGTGTGTCAGGCCAATGCACTATGCCAGTGAAACTGTTTGCAAGCAGGCACCAATGGCTGGACCAGAGTCAGGCCCTCACACCAGCTGAACTTTGGCAGGGTTGAATAAAAAGGCGAGAATCTCTACTTCTCTAAGCAAAGCTGAATCTATTTAAATATTTAATGTGGGTTTTTTCCCTCCCAAATCCTTTGCTTTCTTGCTCTTTCATACTGTGATATGATGACATTTGAACAACAAATGCAGTTTTGATATGTTGGTCTCCTGGTAGTACTTTTTATATGAAAAGCTTGCACATCCCAGCTGAAGTCCAGATGCTGCATTTATGAGGTATTTTGTCGTGATCAATTTTTAAAAAATATTTTTCCATGCCATGAAATTAATAGGCACCTGGGGAAATACCAACTAACTCTTCCCCACTCTGCAAATACTAACCTTTCCCAGATGGGAAGGTATTTCTCTTTCCCTTTATTTACCTGCAAGATGTTCTTGCTAGTGCTCAGAATCACAGAGAAAAAAGCATTAAGAAGAAAACAGTACAGAACACACCAAGTGCACTAAACCCACTGCATTCTGAGGAGCCATTTACTGCATAAACCCTGCATAATCTTCCCAGGGTCACAGAGTGAGTCATTAGCAAGACAGCACTAAGACAGAGGCATCCTGATTTTTCTAACTACTGTGATTACTTTAAGACCCCAATTTAAAAGGCCATAGGTTTGTTCTGGCAGTGCAGTCATAGAGATAACTACTCACAGCTTTACAAATTGGTTTTCTTGCAATCATCTCACTAGCACAAGCCTGCAGCCCTTTGGTGTTTTGTCTGTGTTCTGTTTAAACTATTTTTTTCTACAAAACCCAAAGCCAGCTAGAGCTGAGCAGGAGCCTCTCCTCTTCCCTCCGGTGTCCACAGCTGCCCTGCCCCACATCCCACAGTGCTGGGACCTCCCCTTGCTGGGGTGACCTGAGGAACATCAAGCGCCCTTCATGTACTTCCTTTATCAGCTGTGGCTTCAGATTGTTCTTCAAGAGAGACCTTAGGATGCTTAAAACCAACTGGCTGACCCAGGAAAGCATTGGAGGAGAAAACTCTCTTTTCTTGCTGAGCTTTTTCTTATTGCTGAAGTTCCCTTTCAGAATGGGGCTGCTGTAGGTGGCTGCTTTGGCATCATCATTGGATACAAACCATCTCTGTTAGTAAAGGGAGAGTTTTCTTGCACTTATTTTTCTAAAAAATAATTAATATTTACTTGCAGGTACTAAAAATTAAAAATAAATAAATAGAACCACACACCATGTTTGCACACACCATGTAGCCCAACAGAGCATGCTGGGAGATGATGGTCTGGCTACACCCATCCAGCCACCACATCACTGGTTAAGGGAAGGCTGGTTCAATACAGATCAAACCATAGAACCCCAGAAAATGGTCACTGGACATATTTTAGATAAAATAGACATTTCCTGAACAAAATATATCCCAGGATTTGTGCTGCAGATGCACTAAAACAGCTATTTGTAATTTTCTCATGATGACCTTTAATGGCTGGCTGAAGATGACTCAGGTAGGTACAGCGCCTCCAGAAGGAAAGCCTTTAGCCACACTGGCTGAAGGCATAGCTAATTTTAAAGAGGGAAAGCAGCATGTTGTGAGAGCTGTATGTGTTTGATACTTCATTTCATATATGAAGACATCCAATGAAGAAAACCCCATACTAATTAAAAAAATTGAAATTTTTCTTTGGCTCTAGAAAATATATATTGAGCCATTATAGCTTTGGAACTTTTTAAGCATCATATTTCTTTTTCCTTCAGATTTTTTTTTTGTAAGATACAACTAGGTGCCATTTTAGTGTTACAACATGCACAGCAATTTCAAATGATTAATACCTTGACAGCATAATCTTGCAAAAAATAGTTTTTATCCACTATCTAAAATTAACTTTTAATTAAAAGAATGGTATATTTGTTTTCTGATACTAAATTACCTTGATTATTTTAAAATTGTGTGGGATGTTAGCACATACTAAATATACAGCATCTATTTTCCTGTTGGGCTTTAACTGTCTGCCTGAAATGTGGGTTTCAATTATTAAGCATTAATAAATATTTAGGAATGTCCTGCTAGGTGAGTCAGCAATTAATTTGGCCAGGAATTAGCTCTGTCTTTTCTAATCTGCATTGTAGAAGGAGCACACTACCTTCCTTCAGAACTCTACTGTATTTGCACAAAATTGGTATTTTTTTGACCTTAATAAGAAAGGTTTGCAGGAACTAGAGCCCAGCTGGAACCTGGATGGAGCTCCAGGGATCAACTTCAGTGCATGGTGTTGGTGTTGTGTGGGCAGCCTTGACTGTACTGAGCTCTGCCACCACACGCTGGCTACTCTGCCTTTGGTATTTACCTCAGGAGGCCGAAAGTCACTGACAGACCCTGACTCTGCCCCAGGGACACAGAGCTCAGAGTGGCTGAAGATGACACACAGGACCCTGGGGTGTCACCCCAACCTCTGCCAGTCCTGCAGGCCAGGGAGCGGCCGAGGCCTCTGTGCCCTCCTCGCAGAGCTGCTGCAGGCAAACAGACATTTCCCCCACAGTAATCCAATCCAATCCACACACCTGCACCAATAATGAAATGACACACTCGGTACATGGGAATATTTTATTTTGACTTTACATGCGGTGTTAAAAACCCAAAGAACGTATTATTTACACATCCACAATACAAGTTTACAAGATATCTATACATGTTAAAGTACTCTATAGTAATAGAGCAGCTTCATTTAAGGGTTACTTTTTTTATGCCGTACCATTAAAAAAGATACAATCTGCGTTTACCTTTGCACAAATGGATAAAGCATCTTTTATTATTAAATTAACAGAATAAGGACTAGGTTGAATGTTAGAAATTTCA
Source organism: Fringilla coelebs (assembly GCF_963513975.1). NCBI lineage: Eukaryota > Metazoa > Chordata > Aves > Passeriformes > Fringillidae > Fringilla > Fringilla coelebs. The sequence continues at coordinate 11,561,923 of NC_140038.1, read as the reverse complement.
ACATAAATACTGAGAGAACTCACATTACCATCTACAAGGCAGCACAATGTTACAGGAGGTTATCAGGGTTCACATACATTTATCTTCCGGGTCACACAAGTCTGTATTAATATTTGTAAAGTGAATTCGGATCAGTTTGTGTCTTCTGACAACTGAGTACATTTTAATAGTTATTAATCTGTAGTGTTTTAGTTGCAAGACAGAAGTGTTTAGGAAGAAAGATCATTGATTTTTGGATCCAGAGGTCTCAGGAAATAAATGTCCCTTACAGCCTTACAGGAAAAAAATGACTACTTCTATCCTTTATTCTTTGTTCTGTAACAGATATCCAGTTTTTAGTGACTAACCTTTTCTCCCCTTTGAACACATAATATAAATCTCCACCGTCTCTGAAACCCGTTGCAGTTATTTGTCCCACTAATTCATGAATATTCCTCTGCCATGGTTATTTCTATAGTTATGTTCAATAAACAATGTGGTAGTGTGTAGTTTGCAAGCTAAAATAGCCATCTGTGTTGAACATCAGCTGCAAGTGGATACTGTAAACCCTACTAAATAGCTTACACAACTTTAGCAGGTGTTCCATTACCCTAGAAACCTCATTTGATTTCACATTATAACTGTTTGATCCTTCAGAGAGCTGGAGTGGAATGTTTATCATGGTAAGGTGATTCAATGCTGCTGTCTTCTTGGATTGTAGGCTGCCTTTAGTTACCATTAATTATTCTTGCATTTTATCTTTTTTTTTTTTTTGGGTGCTGTTGAGAGGTTTTACAACTGGCACTCGGGAGATATGTGCTATAGTGAGAACACTTGACAGATTTAATTTTTTTTTTAGTACTTTTATCATTTGCATGAATAAGGCACAAAATGCACAGATTCAGGTAAACTCACACATAATATTTACAGAATATTGTCATTACCTGCATGACTTTGGAAAAAAACAAACCTTACTTTACACAACAAAAACAAATTGATTGCACTACTGTTGAGTTTTCACAGACTGCTTCTGCCAGGCCAATTAGTGTTTCTCCTTTTTTATTGACAAGAGTCTATCAGCGTGTAGGGCGTTATTAAATGCAACAAAAATGTGACCTTCTCCAGTTACACAGGCATTTGCCAAATGAACTGACTATTAGCTGCCCTCAGTGAGAAGTACAGGGGCTCAAGTTCACAGTGGCCAGGTATTGGATGGAGGCACTGTGGAAACACAGTAAAACTCCCCCGTTCCAGCCCAAAACACTAGATTTGAAATGCACAGCTCTGAATCAATAGCAGCATAACAGAGTTATGAAGAATTTACCATATCTGCACTCTTTGACTGGGTGGCTCTTTCATCCAGGCGTTCCCCTCAGAAGGCTGTCAGAGATGCGCAGTTCATCCGTAGCTGGCTCCAGCTGAGCCCAGTGGGCTGCAGAAGGCAGAGTCATCTGTTTGTTCAGTCATGCTCAATGTAAACAATTCCATAGCATAAAAGATGCAATGGGAATCTAAGTACAACCTAGTGTGTACAGTACACACACACATCCACACACACGCACAGCTTCATCTGTGGCAAAAACAAAATGCCACACATATGGAGAGAAAAAAAATAATGCTACAGTTGGGCCAGAGACTTAATTCCAGCAAATTGATTATTAACCCATCTATTCATTGAGACATTACCATTTTCTGACATTTGTGCAAGAGGCAAGGTGAATGCATACATAGTAAAATGTTCACATTTAATGGGAATGACCACACTTAATGGCAGTCTAAAATGGAACCCATTTTTCAAGTATTTGCTTACTGATTTTTTCCCAAAAACTGTTGTTTAGCTATTTAGAACAGTAATGTAGCCCCCACCCCATTGTGCTACATGTCTCCTTAGCTCCAAACAAAAGAAATGTAATGACCAGCACTTTCCTTTGTTTTTTTTTTTTGTTTGCTTGTAGCAAGTACACGAAGTCTTGCTACAGCTACATGTGGCAAGACACAGATGTTGCTCAAGTAAAGACAGTTTCTTTGGCCACTTTGTTCTCCTTAGTAACAAGCAAGTCTCTGCCTTATGTGTCTACCACATCATTTCACAACCTTACAGGTCAGTGCCACACTCATTTTAGCACAGACATGTCCTAGTAGCTGTATTTGTTCAGTGGTCTGACTGGTGTCGTCTGAGGGACGAATGAGGGTTTTGGTGGCACGTCGGGTTTTAGGGAGGGTGTCCTCTTTATTCCTGTGCGGGGCAGGGTGCCATTGCTCGTGTAGCTGCTTTGCCTGGACAAGGAAGGCTGGAGGTGAACGCTGACAGGCGTCCCTTGCATGTAGTCCATCTTAGTGCCTGCTGTGGGAGCCATGTACCCCCCACGATTAATACTTGGCTGTCTGGATAACAAAACACCATTTGGTGAGTTCAAGTTTTTAGGAAGGGCAGATATTGAGTGCCTCTGTGAAGAATTTTTGTGATAACCCCTCTGCCTTTCCAAAGAGGTCATTGGTACTGCAGGAGTGGTGGGAACATCCACTCGTTTTGTGGGACTGTTTCTCGGCAGAGTCGATGGAGGAGAGTATAAAGACGCCTCCCTGTTGGGAACCTTAGGTGGGATCTCAGACATATTGCCCATTGGATCCAGCATTAAAGTCTGGTGGGCCACTTGAATATCTCCCATAATTGCTTTGGGATTATTAGTAGTTTCATTTAAGTGTTTCAGAAAATCATTCAGGGTGTTCCTGGAATCAACAGATCTCCTGTGGTCTCTTTTGCTGGATGATTTTGTAAGTGGATGATCAATATGTTGCATCTTTTTGTCCGCCTTGTGCGCATTAGAATTTGAGAAAGATGTGTTGTAGTCATGGGTAGCATTGGGAAGAACAATAGCACTGGGAATATGTCCATGACTTAGAGGAGAGTGGGGTGGAGGACTAGAAGGAAAAAACTGAGGGCTTTTTAGTGGGGTTTCCTTTCGTGAAGCATTGAGGTTACCGTGCGCTTTGTCCGACTGACTCTTCATAGCCTGCAGAGTCTTTTGTTGGAGAACTGGAGTAGATTCAGGAGTTGGAAGTGCAGCTAATTCTGGAGGCTGTCCCCTGTGGTCCATCATCATGGACTTGGTATCGCCATTTGGAGGCAACTCCTTTCTGCTGGTCAGCAGGTTTGTGTACAGTTTGGGTGAATCAATGTTCTGCTGATACTCCTTGACAGGGCTGTCAAACAGCCCATTCAGTTTGGCAAAGCTCCCGCTGGAGTCAGTGCAGGACTGAGCCGATTCCGCATCTTTGTGTATTTTCCTGGATTTCCGTACAAATATATCCCGGTAACAGTAAACGGCCACTCCCGCAATAAAGGCTCCCAGGACAAAAGCAGCAAAGACACAAGTGATTAGGACATTCATATGTACCATTTGGTTGGACTCTCCTGATTGTACTTCCCACCTCACACCTGCAAAAGACAGGCAGGATATCATAAATCCACAGGTATTGCATACTGGCACATTTCAGAAGAAGGTACCTTTCCTCATGGAAGTGTCTAATAAGTGTTTTTAAGTGCTCTGGATGTGGTGTTGGTGTAACTTGGTAGGATCCTGCAATCTACTCCACTGGGGAATGCAAATAATTTTATAAAAATTATAAAATGACTGTGTGTGCACTGACAAGGCTAAATGAAGACTGTCCATTTTCTCTGATAATGAGGAATGCTTGTTGCAGCTTCTCTCCTTATATTATGTTTTGTTTAGCCTGTCCCCAAATTTCCTTTAAGGCTCACAAATAGGGGCCTTATGTTATTAACATTAATGATTTCTGCTGGAAAATTGAGGTTAGAAGGTCCTACTGGGCCAGACAGCAATTAATAACTCATGGATGGATTTCTCTCTCACTTTCCTGCCCAACTCATAAATCAGTTTCAAAGGAGAGACAGGATTATGCAAATGTCGTGTAAAAATGTGTAACATATATACTGCATTGTTACAGCCACGCTAATGGAATACAGTAGAAAACTTGTAAACTACTCCACTCCCAGGCTGCTGGTCCTGTAGTGGCACACCTGCACTCATTGTACATGTCCGCGTTTGAAGATAATGTGATTCTGTCAGAGCACTGATTTTTATTTTTTTACCAATAACAAACATAATACTTGCATAACATTATAGAAAAAACTTAGGTTAAATTATTAGAGAATGTTAAAACTTAGAAACTTTTAGCTTAGACCAAGAAATGGAATATTTGATTAATTTTTTTATTTCGGTATTAACAAGCTCCCTTTGTTTTTGGTTTTTTTTTAGATTTTTTAAAGCAACCACAGACATCTTGCAGCTAAGACAATGTTAGTTTTTAATGAAAGTAATACTGTTGCTATCCCAAGAGATGTTAAAATGAAAGAGCAAGAGGGAAGGAACAGAGTCACTTTTTGTTAGAGGCAAGGCCTTTGAATATTGTTAATGTTCAGGGTTACAGGTTTTAATGGCACTGTGCAAAAGCAGAAGGAGAATATCAGTAAAGTTCACTAATAGCTATGACACAAAATGTGATTCAGAACCAAGAGCAGATGATAATAAAAACTTAAAGCAAAACAGAAAATAATTGCAACAAATTAAAATGACAAATGCACGGCCATAATGGCTGATAGGAAACCTGATATGTTTTGTGAATGGTAATAAAACAGAAATGGTTTTTGGCTGGTGAGATTTTTTTCAGTAAGTACAGAATTGTGCAAACATGTCTGTCACCTTGCTGTGCTATGCACTGAGAGAGACTTGGGTTAAATTTTGGTTAGGGGATTGGAAGCTTCTCGATCCTGTGGTTGACTGCAGTAGTCTTATTGACTTAAAGTCTCAGTTGCCATAAGAACCTAATCAAAGGCTCACTTAGCTGCCAGAATGGCTACAGAAAGATGAACTACAGGCAGATTAGGTTTCTTGTGTTCAGCTTAAAACTTTTGGATGTCTCAGTATGTATTGAGATCATCTCTAAAGTGATGCTCATATCCAGAGGATAAAAATTCAGCACTTTCTTACTCTGACCTTTGTTCAAGACCATGTTCCAGGCAAACAGAGGTTGGGATATGCCCCATTTAACACACAGATGTCTCATGGAGCTCTGCTTTGTGTTCTGTTTTGCCACCACCCCCAACCCAAATAAAAAAAACCCCAAAACATAAGCAACCATTCATGAGGACTGACAGTCTAAGTCAGTATTTAAGTTACTGCTTAAACAGTTTAAGATGGAAAACAATAAACAGAGGTGCAGAAGGTAATTTTTTAATGTATCCAGAACTGCCATTGATTTCAAAGAGAGTTTTGGACCACTCTAGGATTAAAAAGCTGAGCTTAGGATCTGTGTTTCCCATTATAAGCTCTAAGCAGCACTTTGTCCATGGGATAAGTAGGTATGAAAAACATGATTGCACTGTCTGCATATTCACAGGAAATGGGTGTAAAATAGAGCCCAACAATCATAGCTGTTGCATTTAACTTAAGCCTTAGACAGTGTTGAGACTATCAGGTTTCCATTCAGCGGCAATGTATTCCCTGGTAAGGCCTTACCCTTTGGGACACCTGATAATGGATCAGAATAATCAGAAGTGTTTGGGTCATCTTGAACTACAAATTTCCGAGAGCCAGTCACTTTAGGTTTCCAGGAACCAATCACTTTAGGTGATATAACTGGGATACTTGCCATTGTGGTAATGGAAGCTGAGGAGAACTCCATGTCTGTGGTGGCAAACAGATTTTTATTAATGTGTTTCATGGCACATCTAAGCTATAGCTGGACACAGTATTTTATGGGAGTTACATGTCAGAGCAAAATGTGACCCCCCCCACTACACTCTGCAGAAGTACAGATGGCTGATTAAAATCAATTACTTCAAAACTGGAAGTATGAAAATAGTACATTTACATTTCAACAGCTGCTAGCCAAAAAGCCAGAGAAGTCAACTGTGAAAGCAGTGCAAAAGTTAAAGTAAGCAACTGTGGGGGTGAAAAGCACAACTTAGTCTACTTAATTGCTATATTCTTCACTGGAGACAACATAGTTGGCTGCCTTTTAAACATCTTCAAAAAAAAAGAAGTTACTTGGAACGATGCACACTCATGACAGGTTATGCCTGAGAAACCAGATCAGCTCCATAACTGCTATTATGGTACACCAGGAACTGCTGAATGAGCCATTTCTGCAGGTGGGGATAAAAGGAATGTTTTTAACCCCTATTTTGTAATGGTTCCTAAGGAACAATCCTGCAGAGATTCTGGCTCCTCTGTAACATGTTTGCTGAACAGACCCACCACAGCCTACGTGAAAATGCACAGAGGAGGAAACTCATAAAATTGGGTTTACAGTCCAGTCTCATTTGCACCCTTGAGTATTTTGTGTTCACGGTCCCAGTAGGTTTAGGCAGGAAAGTCTATGGCTCAAGATCAGACTTGAGAAATGTACTTCAAAAGCACACTCATTCAGGACTTAAAAATAAGGTTCAATTGTATCTGTGTCATAAAATACCACTTTGAAAATTCAGTTGATAAGCACTCATAAAGCCAGGCAGCATTTCTGTGTGACAGTTTTGTTTTGTTTTGTTTCCTTCAGTGAGTCTCTAACTTGCATTGTGGGTAAATAGATCTGGAAAATATTTGTCTCAAACGTTACTTCTTGTCAAGTTACAGAAGTGAAAATGTCAGAAATCAAACCACCAATAAAGCTCTTGCTGCACTCTTACAAATTTAACATACAAATAGATTATTGTCCTATTTGTCAGTCAGAAATGTGCCCTTGGTTTGAAAGCAAAGACCCAAGTTCCAAAAGCAAAGGCTGGAAAGTAAGGCCTGAGTCTTGCTCCTGTTGAAGTCAACACAGGTTCTGCTCTTGAGTTCAACAGAGGAGCACTGGATGTCCCTGAACACCAGGGGCTGGTGGTGAACACCTTATTAGAAAAATCACTGGAGGAGAAAAAGATGCAAAAGTCCATCTGACAACAATGCACAACATTTTTTCGAAGCCACTTTTGTCTACACAATTTCTCATTCAGCTACACAGTTTGTGATGTTAAATTTTTTTCTATTAGCATAAACTACTTAAAGCATTTCAAAAAGAAAGAAATACACATTTTAGAAAATGTGTATTCGTGCAAAAAGCTTGCTGGGAAAGAAGGAAAAGAGAAAAGGAGAGGTAAGGAGGAAGATGATGAAGTTCTGCCATTCATCTACTAGAGATGACCAAGAGGGGCATTCACAAACGCATGGCTGGGGATCAAGAGTAAAGCTTAGTGGACTTCGTGCAGTGAAGATGTCATCTATGTTAATCAGGCTCTTTAATAAAAGATGTCTCAATAAATAATGAGCTGTTAACATGCGGCTACACAGGGTGAAGTGCTGAGTGAGAAGAGTCTGACTATCTTTACCATCAGTGGGAACATGAGTAAAAGCACAAAAATGGAGGATTGCCAACTGTGCAAAAGGAAGGAAAAAAGGGCTGAAAATGCTGAACTGAAGGAAAGTAAAGGTCATTAATTCAAAAAAATTAAAAAAAACTAACCAGATGTTGGGTCGCCAAATATTTTGTAATCTGGTGTAGCTGTAGTAGGCAAAATTTCTAAAAGAATTAAAGGAACAAGTAATCAGTAAAAAGTAACAAAAAGAAAGCAAAAGATCTCAAACCTGAGTAATGGAAAAGAAAAACTGAAATATCACTGGTTACAAAAAATAAATTCTTCAATACTTTGCTGTAGACCCCAAATAGCTGTAAACTGGTGAAGGAAAGAGAAAAACTCTGCCACCCAGGACTAAAAAGCTCAGCTTTATGAACATTCACAGTAACACCAGGTGATGTGTTCATCATGTTACTGAAAAGCTCATCAGAAATTTAACATCCACAGTGAGGTGTGGCCACAGACTATGGTGAGACATTCCAAAGGAGCAGCAGTGACTGTGCCTTACCATGGCAGTCCCCAAGCTGTGCCGTGTTGCCATATTCAACATCTTGCACGTATCCTCCAGTGCTGTGGTTGTATGAAACAAACAAAGAGAACCTGCAATTAACAGTATTAGTAAGGATACATATGGAGATTTTTTTGCCTGGAAGCAGAAAATGGAAACATACACAACAGCCAGTCTATGGCCCAGAGGATTGTACAAAATGTACAGGATAGTCCAGCTTTAAAACTATCTCTGTGTGCTTATGCCAGGAAATAGAAGAAAAACAATCCCATTTTTTAACAACTACATCATGTCTTCTTCGTTGGGCATGCTCTTGGGTTTAGATACAACCATCCAATTATACCAGTTAAAGTTTGCAGTGGCGTGCTACAAAGGCCTCTTTTTTAAGATACAGCTGCTAGTGCACCATATATTACAGACTTGATTTGTGCAAAATGCCTTTGGTATGCATATATAACACCCCGGCTCCACTGCGGAGGCACAACCTTGCTCTTCTCACTGTGAGTCCTGTGCTTTCGTATTCACAACTGCCTGTGCCCCAACCACGAGCATGCCTGGGAGGGCATACTGTGTCCTGTCCTCTTGGAGCTGCTCAGGTTTGCACGCTGTGATTCCTTGCCTTCCCGCTTCCAACTGCTCTTCCTACAGGTCTGCCTGTCCTCCTACACATCTAAAACTCCCACTGAATGCAAGTCTTCACCCAGAGGTTCCAGAGTTAGGCCAGACTTAGCATTCTGTTCTCTTACAAATACAGTCCACTGGAAAAAAAAAATCTTTAAAATACCAGAGATTTAGTGACCGTGTGCAAGGGAAGAGCACAGGGCATGAGCTCATGTAAAGCATATTTAGAGATGCTGGGCTAATTTGAAAAGGAGTACTTACAGCATGCCTGGTGTCACTCTTCCACATGCCTCATGGTCTAACCAGCCACAGTACGGGTCCCGTGAAGCAATACATGCCCTTGCAAGAGAAAAACCCCAAAAAATCATGCATTTTTTTACTTCCTTCCAAAGAAATGTTGGTGCCCTTGCTTTAGGGGGGGGTCAGGAATGGAGCCGTACTTTTTACACGACCCGTGACGCTCACACCGACTCAGGGGAATTCTAACGACGCAGCTGGAGAATGCCACAAACAGAGCATGGTGGTCTCTGTCCAGCTGGAGGGAAATGACTCTTCTGTCCTCCTCGCTTTCTGCATTACACCTGGTCAGCAAAAACAAGGGCAGGACACTGCTTTAGTGACTGCAGTACTTTATGCAGTAAACATTTTATTTATTGTCTGTGTAGCTACTGAACAGGAACTTCTCACATACATAAATGTAACCTAAGACTCTTTGCTGAGACATTGCTAAACAAACCTCTGAGTTATCAAATGCTGGCTTCTGGCTCCTGCTAACAGCTAGGTGAGAAGTTTGCTGATCTATGTAGGGAAAAAAACCCAAATCCATTTTCTTTGTTCTCTCAGTCAGCATAAGTATCATGAGAGAGCAGAAGAGGAGTCCTGTACTGGATGGCTGTAGAGTCTAATTGGAATGCTTCCACTCCCAAATTCTTGTGCCAAAAAATAAACAAGTTTAAAATGATCAGATACAAGTTATACACTATCAGCCACTCTTGAGCAACCCTCAAGATAAGCACAGATCATTTCTTTTTAACATCACCAAGAACTTCTGACGTTTCTGAAGCATTTGCAGGAGAATTAGACCATGTCACTGACGTCACTGGAGTGGAATTATGTTGTTCATTCAACCCATGCAAAATGGCAAGTGACCAAATACTTTCAGGCTATTCAACATGAGGAACATGATGAAATGACAAACAAGTGGTGATGTTGGTGATAATGAGCTAGTTTACCATAATCTTTTTTAGCTAGGTTCCAAGGACTAGGTGAAGAGCTTAGATGTTCTGCTAATACTTACTTTGCATGATTATATGCTTCAATCTCTTCCAGTAATATGCTGTCATTCAAAGAAAAAGGCCTGGTCTTTGCCAAGATTTTAAGTACTACTCCTGCTTCGGAGCCAACAAATATGACTGTGTAGTTCTGGTAGGGTCCAGCAGCGTGGTCTACAGCGATTGCTGTCAATCTGTATCTAACAAGACCAGAAGGCACATCATTAACAGCAAGTTGTCTTGTTTTCCTTTTCACAGGTGTTACTTTTGAACTGTCATACCTGACACGTGTTTTGGTAAACCAGGGCTCCTCAGTGACTGAGGGAACAGCTGAGTCCATCAATGGATGAGATTTGATGAAGGAGAGTGTTTCGTCTGGGAAATCAATGGAGGTTTTGTAAGCCTCTGCTAGGCCATGTTTTGCACAGCAGCCAGGTCTGAAATGAGAACAATATTGTTTTCCTCTTGATATTTTAGTTAATGAGAGAAGGCAGCCGGTTAATGAGCATCCTTATGGCTGAAGCATCAAGCTCTGCTTTGGGTTTAACCAGCAAGGCACTCAAGAGTGCGGCTGATTTAAGGTAGCTCTTCCCAGGGACAATGTTATGACATTGTGAGTAAGAACCTTTTACCTTGGCTTTGGTACTTTGTCTTCAGGTACAGCTGTCCAAACAGAGTCAGGAGTCTTTTGTTCTTTAAATCTCCCTTTGAAGACTTTCTCAATGTCATCCATGCTGAAAGCACACACTGCTGAACCAGGGATGCTGTAAAATCCAAAAAATAGTTTCAAGAACTCAGATTACAATGGCACCAATCTCAGTCTAAGAGAGAACCTGAAATCTGCCTTTGATGAAAGGTTGCTCATCTCTTACCTGTTGAGCTGTGTGGTGAATACACCCACAACAGTGGGCACTCCATTGATTTCTATTATGTCTGTGATAGACTGCAGAACATCAAAGTAGAAGAATGAATCCCCAGGAACTGAGCAGTTGAGCCGAGCTTTCAGAAAGGATGTCCAGTGCTTCTCCAGGACCCTTTGGGAGCCCCCCATGTCATTTTTGCAGATGCGTGCCACACGGGAATACACAGCCTGTGAAAGGAAAAAAAGAAGGAAAAAGGGAGAGAGGCTTGAGAGATGCAAGGGAAACAGTGCTTGTTTCTGAGCTCTTAATAAAACACCAAGATAATGTTGTTAACAGGAAGCTGCCATTTATCTGCACAGAGAAGATGAAAGCAAATGGTGTTCAGCTTGTAGTGCACAGGCATCTTAATGTATCACCAAGCAAATGCATCTCCACAGTTTGCTCCCACCCATTTCACCTTCAAAATCATATTGTTAGTGAGATTTAAAGACTTTAATTAACCATGTGTAAGGGATTTAATAATTTATCGTAGAATATCCTTCCATGGTGAGGCATGAGTATTATACTCTGTACTGGCATGACTGAATTATTCAATATCCAGGGACATTAGAGAAACTTCTTTGAAGCTCTCCTTTTGTGTTGTTTTCTTTTGTTTCTTTAATAAGCATGAAAACACCCTCAGCTTTTCCAGTACTTGGCACAAGAGTTAAGGCAACAGCAGCACTAAGGCAACAGCACATTGAAAGACACCTGGAGCGAGCTCACTAACAGCGAGAACAGAAACAGCTTTTTGGTTGAAGAATGCACTGCTCTAGTTCTTTTCTTCCCCCCTCCCTGTAAATTATAACCATGGTAAAACTGTGCAAGCTTTGTCCTAGTTCCTTCTTCATATTATGAACTGTGCTCGTTCCTGATGCTGTTTTAGGATGAGCTCCTTCTGCTGTGACTCAATGCTCACGGTGCCGATACTGACCTTGCCTAAAGTGTTGTGCTCTACAGCAATTTCTCGGAAGAAAAAATAAACATAGTTCCCATATTCTATGGCATGGAGGAAGTGTGGTTCTGTAAGAAAGAGCAAGGAGAAGTTACTTCAAAGAACTGCTCAGTGGGCACACAACAGTGACACTGTGAGACTTGGCAGCTCCTGCCCAGGTCTACACCAGCCTCCAGTCTTCAGATACTTTAGGATGTCCAAATACAGGTGCACCAGAGTTTAAATGAACTTAAAGTCTTTAGCATTGGCTAAGGGACTGTAACAAGGCCCCACAGAAATTGCATTACAACTAAGGTATTTTGTTACTGCAAATTCATTTGTTGAAGGATTTAACAAAAATTTTGTCTGGGTTTTTTTTTTCATTATGCAGCTTTTTAATATTCTGAAAGCCTCATACATGCTGACATTGTAGCATATATGTAAACCAGGCTGACTGTGAATAACCTGACCTTCTGTGCCACTGAAATTACATTTGCCATGTGTATGGGAAAATACTCCCCAAATTACCTTTTATCCATTTGGAGTCATACTTTATTGTTCTTAAGGCAGATCCATCCCCCATGCTGCGATAAATAACAGCATCACTTGCCAGGAAATCTGCTACTGTTGCCGAATACAATTTTCCATCTAAAATGGAAGTTGAAAACATGGTATTAAGAGGCCTTTAATAATCTAGAGAATTCTGACTAGCCTGTGTTTTTCCCCATTTCTTTACTGTCACACTTCCCCAGACTGCTGTAACCTATTTATTAACAGGTCAGCTTCTAATCCTTCAGAGGCCCTTTAAAAAATTTAAGAGCAGGGGCACCATGACACCTTTAGCTTTCCTGTGCTTGCTTTAAAAGCTCTCTGTCTCCTTTTGTGTCATTAATCATTTAGACTCATTACAAGTAAAAGTTCTTACCAGCAAAGAGGGCGACATTGGTTTGTCTGGCATCAAATGGGCATCTTGCCAAACCACTAATTTCCTCCCCATCATACTCTAATGTATTCAACTAGAGAAGAAAAATAAATGGGTGATAGTGTCATTTCTATTTTGTGCACTGGCACAAAAGCAAAACATTGTCTTTCCACAAAACTTAATTCAGCACATTGGCTTCTGTCTGTTTTTATTTCACCTTGAAGCACTCTCCAGGCACACTGGGTGGATTGGCTATGCCATAACCAGTGCAAGCAAAACCAGTAACAGATTAATGACATCTTCAGTACTCTTACCCGATAGTATCTGCACATAGGGTTAAATGCATTTGTTCCACAGACAAACACCATCTCATCATTTCTTGGAACAAAGACTTTAATGAAGTTATGGCATTCATCCTGAAAAGAGAGTAAGATGTATTAATCACAAACTCCATGTATATAATAAATACTAGTGCCATTTTTCTATAATGTGCTAAACTTACTTTATGTTTGCCTTTCATAGCACAGTTCTCTCTGTCCTGCTGCTTTGATCTCCATGTTAATTTCTGTTAAAGCAGACCAGAAAGGAACATTTGAATTCCTTGCCACAGCAAATTCTTAAAACAACCTATTAAAATGAAAGAAAACACCTCTCCCTTGCCAGCAGGCATCTACTCACCTTGCTTGGGATAACTTCTGATTTCGGAACGTCATTTAAGTTTACAGTATAAACCTGGTCCCTGTTTGCAGAGTGAGAAGACAGCAGTAAATTCATTAATTCTGTGCCTCTTTGTTTGATAAGCTAAATCTATTTTCAGAACGTTATGTTAGACCAGCAACTTCTATGCAATAGAATTCTGTGTTTAATGTAAATGGAAAAAGGTTGTTCATGTGTAACATGGGGTGGCTTTGATTTTTACTGGCGTGGTCTTGAGACAGCACCTGCAGCGTCCAGCTGTTCATCCCTGTCTGCCCGTTCTGCTGAGGACTAACCTGGGCTGTAAATATGTAAGTGTGTTATCTTCACTTCCTACAGCCCTGACGTGTCAGTCCAAGTTTAAAATGATCAGGAGAGGTTTTTATCAGGCAGGGCAGTAATATAAAAGAGGGAAAAGAGCATTTGATCATTGGTTTAAGCTTAACTACAGTAACTGCAGCCTTCAAATCCAATTTTCATGCACTGGCCATAGATATGGTATATTTCTCTGGGAAATTCTGCCCCAATTCTAATTTTTATCATATTCTGCACATTTTTCTAAATGAATTTTACACATAAATGCAAAACCAGAAGAGAAAAGAATTTTAATCTAATGAACTGAGTGAAGGAAAATTACCTGCCAGTGATATAAAGTGTGTCTCGAATTTTCAACATTAGTTGGAAGTCCAGTCTGTGCTGAGATTCATTGCCTGAAGGGCGTCCTCTAAATACTGGATATTGCCTTGAATCTGCAAGTAAAAATGGGCTACACCATCACTCAGGATTATAGAGCTAAAGAATCAATATATGGCATTGATTAGCTGTATATACTAGGTGTAGAAGGGTTTAAACTAAATTCCTTGAGTAATGTCTTGAATGTAAATGAGGAAAAGATGGCTAATGTCAGCAAATGTTCTTTTTCCTGAACTTATTGCTGTATTTCTGATTGCTTTTTTAAGAAAATGATTAAGTGTTCTATTAAAGATACAAAGCCAGTAAACACATTTCAATTTGAAAGGAATCAGATTTTTTAAAATTTCCCATGGTGGGGGGCAGGGGCAAGGAAAAAAAAAATCAACATTAGAAGTTTTTCCCTGGTGTTTATCAGCACTTTATGGAGATTACTTACAGTGGTAGTCCACGACGTTGATGGGGTCCTCGTCTTCAGGGAAGCTGACGGCCCGGCAGCGGGACAGGCTCAGCAGCGTCACCAAGGCACAGAGCACAGGGAGCCTCATGGCTGGGGACAGGTGACAGCACTGCTCAACTACCTGCAGACAGGACAGGGACACAGCAGTGAGGCTCGGGCAGCACAGGACACCGGCAGCAGGGGACACTGATGGGAAACTGCTGCGTGACACAGCCCTGCTTGAAGCGGCTCTGAAGCACATTGATGGCTGCTAATTCTTAGCTGGATTTACGGGCATTTCCGAAGAAATGACGACTGTCAGCCCGTTTAATTCACAGAATCAGAAATAGAACATACAGGCTGCTGACCTGGCAAGAAATATTGTCAAACTTGGGATTAGAATTTTAATTAAACTGCAATCTCTTTCCATCCCCTCAATCACCAAATGTCATCCAACACACACCCTTTTCCCATAAGGTACCTAAATCTCATCCACAAAGCGTCATGACACACACAATGTGTCTGAACATCCATGCTGTGTTTTAATGCCATTGCTTGTTTCCAGGCTGTGCCATCTCGGTGCTCAGTCCAACGTGCCCATTGTCACAGACCTGCTGCCCAGGAGCAGGCACCTGATGCTCTGCCTTGTGCAGTGACTTACATACGTGCAAAGTAAATGCAAAATGCTGCCCCACGCTGCCCCTGCAGTGTGACAGTATTGTCACACACTTTACAAGGGTGGCAAGAGATGCAAATGGGGATGCAATGCTGAACCACCTTCCCAAGATGCCACTTTCCCCCTCATTCTATCTCCTACTGTCAAAGTCTTCAGAGGCTTTCACCTGGGGGTTGTGTGTGGGTGTGTGTGTGTGTGTGTGCGCTCTGCAGATCAGACAGCACAGATCATGACAGCACCACAACATCAGGCAACAAACCTTTTAAGAGGGGAAGGGAAACATAACTTCTTCAATTAAACCACAGGGATATTTTAGTGAGCAGAATATAACTACTCAAGTTGCAATTTGGGTAGGATGCAAAAAAACACATCTCAAAGTGAAATCTGATCCTTAATGACTGCAAGTGGACTGGGCAGGGGTCATATTTCTCATTAGAAACCTGGCAAATGTAGTATTATTCCCTCCTCCAACCTTTTGGAAGCATTCATTCAGCCCCGACTCACAGGTCAGAGCTCTGAGTCATCAGCTCAGTGCTTTGCAGTTGCTGAAATTGGTTATTAAAGGCTTTGTCTAAACAGAAAAAAAAGAGAAACCTTTCAATTTTAATGTTTCAAGACTTTCAGTGAGAAGAATACGTTGCCAACACAGAGTGCCAGACCTGATCAAGCAAAGCACAAAAGTATTAATCATTTAATAATTTGAAAAGCAATTAAAAAACCCCTTCATAACAACACTTAACCTTTCAGTAATGCTTATGGGGGACGAAAATGCTGTATTTGTTAATTGATACTATGGCTGGCTAGGGGCAGGGCTTCCTCCTTCCAGAGGCTGCTGAGCTGTCAGCTTGGGCTGCACTGTGAGGAGACCAGCTGAACGGCTGGGAACATTTGGGGATGGGGTGGGGGTGTTGTCTGGATGCCTGCCCATTACAGTCTGACCTGGAAAGAAGCATTTTCGCTGTTAATGATATTTCTGTATCTCAGTCCACCAGTCCAGAACGAATGGGCTGTGCTCTTAGTCAAGATTGATGAGTGCAGTGGTTAATAAACACTAATGATTCCTGGCACTTTCCCTCTGCTCTTCCTTGTCCTGACATGGCCTCTTCAGCTGAAGCATCTTGCGTTAAATTACTAATGAGCAAACTTAAAACAAACTGGAATTAATAAAGTTAGTCAAATTAGTTCTTTCTTGTGAAAGCACCATTAGAGCAAAGTCCTGCAGCACTGTGGCTCCCAGACACAATAACAAATCATTAATGCTTGCACAATCTTTTTTTTTTTTTGGGCTTTTTGTAAGGAAAGGCAGGCTCCAAATATCCAGCCCACTCCTTTTCCAGTGAAAGAGAAAGGGGAGACACATAAACTGCATGTTGAGTTGGTGCACAGTAACATCTATAAGGTGCTTAGTAAAAGTCTTCCCTGAAGCCTTGTTTTCTTGGAGAACAAATGAATACAAATTGCCAAAGAGCAAGAAGCTCTCCCAGACATGTAGGCTGCAGTCAGCATAGAAGATGAGGCTGCTTGTGGCCCACATCATGACTCAAAGAGACCCTGGCCTGGCTTCAGACTGCACACAACTTGCAAACTGTACAAGTTCCACCTCTACCAAGCAGGGGCATGTAATAGGAAGTTTCCTTTTCCTTCCAGTGTTCCATCTGGGAAGAATAGACTAGGGTGACAATTACAAATCTTCCATGTAACCTGCCTTACAGAGACAGATACTGACTTCTGGACTCCAGGAAATGGCTGCAGAAAAAAGGGCAAATTATATTTGTTTTTAGGTCACAATTGTCAAAGGGCAACTTGTGTTTTAGGTCATGATTATCATGGTCAATATGCAGCAAACTGGCACAAAAGCAAACAGGAAACAACTGAAATGCCAGGTAAACAAAGTATCAGTTCTCTCAAACAGATTCAAATTTCAGGCAGGGTATCAAGCTCCCTAAAAGAATGCGAAGTTTTGTAAATGTAAATTCAGAGGATGTGTTTCCCCAGAGGCTGCATCCAGAGCAGAAACAAACTCACACTCCTCAAAAAACCTCAAACATCTCAGGATACTCCAGAGATGAACCCTGAGAACACACAGGGCAGGAACAGTTATGCTCAGCAATCTTTTCTAACTAAACATCATCTGTTGCAAATCTCTATCAAAGAAAATACTGACGTGAAGCACAGACCTTGGTCACAAGACAGAAAAGCAGACAGAGACCTGCACTGGATCAGCAAACCACAGGTAATCACTTCTCACCAGCCAGGCAACAAGTACAGATTTCTTTATTATTTTGCTTGTAAAATTACTAAAAGAATATTAACAGTAGCTCTGCTTTCCAGCTACATATGAAAAGAAAATTCACCTGCTTCAAGAGGCTCTTAAATGCAGCTTTTATCTGGTTGGACACAGGCTTGAGATCAGAACCACTGAAGAGAGAATGAACTGGGAAGAACAGCTGTTTCCTGGATAATCAGAAAAATGGGCTCCATCTAGCCCTTGGAGCAGGGGTTTATGACAGCCAGGTGTAGCCTCCTGGTAGACACAGATAGACCGGTGTGAAAGACGTAATTCCTGCCACATTCAAACCTTTTAGTGGAGGCCACTACTGGGGACAACAAATAACAATGCTGAAATATCTGTGAGGCCTGAAATAGCAGATTACGAAATGCTGGCAATGTCTACCTTCAAGAAAAAGCAGAAAACATTCATATGCTGGGTTTGATTATTTTCCCCTGCCAGGATTCAGCCCAGTCTTTGATTAATTTCTCTTATAAATTGCATTCCTAGCATTTCTGCAAGAAAATAATCCATGGCAAGTGTAATGTTTGGAAATTACCATATTGCTATCCTTGTTTTGCAGCTGGGGAATTGAGGCACAGATCAAGGCTGACTTTGTGGTCCAGGCCAACCACCAAAAAAGCTTTTTCAAAGGTTCTGAGCTGCCTGGGGTCAGATGTGCTCCTTCGCTGCAGCAGGGGCACATTGAGCAGTGTCCCTCAGGTGAAAATGGGGTTACAGATCAGAGCTCCTCTGGCCACGTGGCCTATGCCATAATGAGTTGTGTCTGCAAGTAGAAAGAACTAGAGGTGTAAATGTTAACTGATGGCAAAAATCTACCTTGTTAAGGAGGCAAGCAACCTGCCTGAAACAGGCCTCAGGGAGAGGCTGTTGGTCGGATGGGAGGCAGGCAGTTGTCCCAAGTAATAAACTGGCTCTTTGTGGCTGCCACCTTTCAATCTCAGATAGAAATCCCATCCTTCAATTCCTGATTGGGGGAATCCAGAGAAGCGGGATATAATTCCTGTTAAAATATGAGCCTGCCTTCAAACAATCACACACGAAGGGGAACAGGCTGGTGTTTCTTGCCCATTAATCTATTCCAGCCTTTGACAACGTGCTGGTGACGCTCCATCAATCATCTTTCTGTGCACTGCCACGTAAAAGAGAAGGGGGAAGGGAAAGGGCATTCAGCCAGCTGGGGAGAAGCAAAATATAAAATGGCTCCAAACCAGACTGATGCAATATTTTCTACTTACTGGGAAAAAAAAGAATCTTAAAAATCTTAACACGATAAACACTTCCCAAAATGCTAAGCACAGACAGGAGTGCAGTACAGCAAATCCAGGCTCAAGTTGAAGACAGGTCAGAACAAAAGATACATCCTAAAAGTTAGTTCACTTGTGGAGACTTTGGCAAAGAATGGAGGAAAGGGTTGCAATAATAAAAGCTGGCTAAATGACTACATCACCTTCCCTCTCTACCAGACCCAGGCTGTCAGGTGAGACCAAGGATCCCCTCTGTGCTCGGAAGAACAAGCCGGCCATTATGTTGAGGGGGGGAAGGCAGAATTGATTAGTAATATGCTGAGCCTAGTCAATTTATGTTGATGTGGTTTCCTACAATCCCAGCTGACTGGACTTGGACAAATAGGAAATCCCTGCTGTCCTCTGTTTCTTCCTGCATGCAAATGGCTCCCTGAGGGCACTAATTAGTGCAAAGGCACTGACTAGTGTCTTTCTCAGATGGTACCTTCTGAAATTTTGAGCATGAAACCACTCTAATAATAAAAGTTAAGCCAAAACAAAAATTTCTTTACTGCTGCTTGTTCACAGATGTACAGCAAGTTTCTCAGGGCCTACAGCTGAGACTTCAGTCCCTGAGGCAGAGTGAAGCTGATCTTGTGCAAAACCCAGCATCTTCCACTGAGCCTCTGAGACAAGCTCTGCTGAGAGGCTCAGGGCACCCTTGGACAGTGGCTTCAGGCACTGAGCCCTTGGCCAAAGCAATGCCTTGAAGCTCTTCAACCAGAAGAACACTCAAGCAACAACGATCTATTGACAGGCTAGAGCAAATCACAGATTCCACCTGCACCCAAATACAGGCTGAATGGGAACTTACTTGTGTTTAGCACCTCTCCCCCTTTTTTTGGATGCAAAGGACTAGTGTAGAAAGGTTAAAAATCTTGTTTACTGCAGCCTCAGGGATTATCAGGGATTATGTTTTGATGTACAAATCACTTATGGTCTACAGCAGTTTTACCAGCAGTTAAAAACACTACCTGAAAAGGGTATGGTTCAAGTTCTGGGCTTCGTGAGGATAAAAGCCTGCTGGCAGTGACTCTGCTTAAGGGGACTAAGGATTTGCACCTGAGTTTACTTGCTGATGGTAACTGCTGCCAGGTGGGAGAAGTTCAACTTCTTGAGCCAGCTGCAGAGAGAACACAGCTCACCAGTGAGCGCAGAGCACAGAAACTGAGTGTTGCTCAATTTCAGTTTGTCAACCAGGTCAATCCTTTCAGAAGACAAAATGTTCAGAAGAAAATACATGAAGGTGGTACAGGCTGCCTTCAGGGGCACCCTAGACTTGTAGAAATGTACACATTGGCAACCACAGATGCACCAGAACATCCACCTAGAATAGCACCTCATCCCTGCTGTGACTGGAATAAAATAACTCCAGAGCAGAGCCACACACTGGGGGAACCAGGCAAAAGTGTGTTTTAGTAATCAAAATAGGAAAATGGATCATCTGAGTCAAAATATAAGACCAGCATGGCCCAGGGTCTGGTGTTTTAAACTCCAGAGGGGGGGCCAACAATTCTTTTTCCTATCTCTATTTTTTGGTCTTGGTCTTTTTTTTCAATGTCTTACTGTGTGAAATGTTTATGATGAGTCATTTGCTTACAAGCCAGAAAGTATTCCACATAGAATGCAACATTTGCCTTAAAAATCTGTATCAGTATTTCTGATAGGAAAGGCAGGGGATTAGATTCCCATTTTAGGTCATATCTATACATAGGTTTTCCAATGATGCAATTGCATTATAGCGTGGTAAGTCCTCCCAAAACAGGGATACAACAGCCAGCATCGATGCAAGTGTGATTTTCTTTATAATTCTTTTTAATGTCATTCCAGTATGTGTTTCTTCTAATGAAGGCTGACTTCAATAAAGTTCCTGAAGGCAATGCCTGACACAGAGGTTTACAGTACACTCAAATCTCAGAGATTCTTTATGATGTGATAAATCCATGTTGTGGAATTTGGTGACAGATTGTTTCAGCTAATTATCAAATAACACAGGAAAATATTTGTGGCTATAATAAAAGAAAGGTACTTAATTCTTGCAGTCCCTTTCAGGAACATGAGGCATGACTTTGTATGAATGAATAGGTAATAACAACTCCTTCTGTCCTATAAGCATACACCCAAATGTAAACTTGCAGTAGGCAGCCATCCTTACTTTTTATAACAACTTTAAAGTCTGCAGCTCTGAGGAAAAAAAATTAGGATATTTAGAGCTGAGATATTAATTGAGCATGAAAGTGCAAATAACAGGTCTGTTATTTTAAGATAATACTTGACTTCTTTTAAGGATTCTGCATTAACACCTCTTGATCTATGCCTAAGTAAAAAAAGATAGTTTAATATTAAAGTGATGAAACCCTACCAGAGAGTATCACAGCTTTCATCTTAATTGGCTTATGGCACTGCCAGCTACACTTCAGTTGTTTGCAGGCTTTGAACGTTGCAGCAAGCGCACCCCTCTTGCTCTAGAACGAGTTGACAGAACTTGCAAAATGGCTGGGGTGACTTTTAATGATGCAAGTGTTTAGTGGTTGATTAGAAGCACTTTGAGGGCTAAATTCTCCTGTGATCAGAAATTTACTTGAACACCAGATAGTTTCAGTAGGAAAGGAAATAAAATGCTAAGCAAACTGTAAGTGATTGCCTCAATTATGGTTATTTTAAGTTAATTTTTGAGACTGAATGTTTACTACCTTCTCTTAGAAGGGTGACATGAAAGTCCTGCACCTGAAACCAACCTTGAATTTCAGCTCACATCTATGGTCAAATCTGTTCTGTTTTGCAAAGCTCCTGCACGACATGCTTTGCTTGCAAGCTTGCCAGGCTGGGCTATCAGTGATGGAGTGCAAGGAGCTTCAACTTCAGCAGTGCTCTGGATCCACCATTTTAGCAGATCTGCATTTCATTAATTCCAACTGCTCATGCCCAGCTGGGACTGCCTTAGGATATACTAAATTTATTTGTGGAGGTGTCCACAGACTGGTGCAGAGAATGTCAGTACAGTGACCTTTGTTCCACACTCTGGGCACTGATCCTCCATTAATTCCTGGTTATGGGCAGCTCTGGTAGCAGCAACTCCTACCCCTGCCCTGACCCCAACCCCAGAACAGCAAAGCCACCCTGCTGGGGAGAGCAGCTGTGGCTCATCAGGGTGAAGTCCTGAGCACCTCCAGCTCCCAGTTGTGTCAGAGATGTCTGATGCTTTCGATTAATGTGTTTTAGACCAAAATACTTTTACCCTGAAAACTAGGGAGAACCCTTAAACCATAATGGCAAAGACCTAATTATCTCCTGAAGTACACACAGGCTTGGATGTAGGTTCAGTAACACCCAAATTGCCCCCCCCTTGGCCTGAAACAAAAGCCTAAAACCTGGACCAAAGTATCACTTTTTCTCCCTCTAGGAGGGTTGGCTTGCAAGTGTGGGTCAGTGCTGTAAGTGAAGGAAGTCAGTGTTCTTCCTGGAAGCCTGCAGAACATGATTTACATAGCAAAACTGCCACTCATTTCAGCATGATTAGGCATCATCTGATAAGGTAACTCTGAGACAGGAATAAACCAGTACTTGCAGGTGAGGACATAATGAAGGTCTCAGGCACAACTTGCACAAGTCCAGCTGACGCCACAGCCAAGGGAGTTGCTGGCAGCACCCCGGGCCTGCTGTCTGCCAGCCCTGCTGTCTCCCAGCCCTGCAGAAAGCAGTCTAAGCAGCCTTCCCCCTGAGCAGGGCTGCAGCCCGATCCTGAGATAAGTGCTGCCCATTTGAGTCCTGGCTAGAGCCCAGGAGGTCAGGGTTTGCCTACTGCATGAAGTGAATGGGATGTTTTGAAATGGAAGGGAGGTTTGGGGGAAGGAATATGCACCAACAAGCAGGGCAGATGGAGAAAAAAGGGATGTGCGCTGTGGAAAGGGCACATCTGCTGTTCAACAGGCTGTGCCTCAGACAATGTTGCTGTCAACCTCACTCCAGAAAGCATCACTTCTTTCCACCCACCATTCTCCCCTGCTACAAACATCCCTCCAGCATCTCATCGCTGTGCCTTGCTGGAGCATTGCTGGCTTGAGTTGCTGCTGCTGGGGAAAAGGCTGCTGCATGTCACTGCTCTCACTTCAGAGAGAAGGTAAATGGCTGCGGAAAATGCAAAGGGAGAGACAGGAGAGGACTCAACTGGCAAGAGGCACGTGAGAGATCTTAAACACTGTGCTGGTATTCTCTGTATGCCATTCTCAGGGCTGGAACAGTCAGCCAGCCTTGCCTGCAGGAATTGTGCCTACAGAGACT
The DNA here is from genome assembly GCF_963513975.1 of Fringilla coelebs. Classification (NCBI taxonomy): domain Eukaryota; kingdom Metazoa; phylum Chordata; class Aves; order Passeriformes; family Fringillidae; genus Fringilla; species Fringilla coelebs. The sequence continues at coordinate 11,539,011 of NC_140038.1, read as the reverse complement.
GGGGAACAACGTGCTTTTAACTAGCCTTGCCTTTTCTGCACAGACAAATCTGGTAGCTGGCCACCCAGTTACTTATTTGTATATGCAAAGCATGTGCTCTGCCCCTTTCCTGGGCACCATCAATTACATGTACAAAACACAGGCATGAAAACCTGGAGGAACCTTGAGCTCAAAGTTAACAACTCCTATTATCTTGTTAGGATTAAAGATTAACTATGCCAGTAAAAGGATGTGTTATGAAATGTCTTTCCCAGGCTTACAGTAAATAGAGAGTTTTGTTTTCTTGGTTTTAGTTTTTTTTTTTCTTTATCTCAAAGTCTTCTCAGGATTTGGAGTAATTGTTTAAACTGCTGCTTTTATTTACCATAATACCAAAATGTTGTCACTTGCCACGTGACTGCTCATACTTTCATTTGAGATGTCGTGCAGAAACACATGGAAATCTGGTGAAGGCAAACCAATTTTAGAACATGTTCCGAGCAATTGTTTTGCAGCACTGCCCAACAGTATGAAGTCTCTTCCATTTCTTAAATTGCCTAATCAAATGCAGACTCTGTTCCAGTCACGCTAAATTTTCACATAATGGCAGAAAAATACTTCTTTCTAGCCTAGCACTGAACAGTTGGATCACATTATCACATTTGCTGCCTTTGTAGTCTCCAAGTGTGTATTTGTATGTGCATGTATATTATACATATTCACAGGGGAGGGGGGGAACACCATGCTCATGCTGTGAGACCCTGGGGATGGTAAGAGGGACAGGGACACACCTTGAGAGGTGCCTGTGCTGAGGGTCTGTTGGGGGACCAGAAACACAGAGTAGTGCTGATAAGTTTTTTTTTATGTATTTAGAAATCAGATGTATTAGTGCAGCATTTGATGTGGCTGATTCCTGGCCCTGCATTCTGCTGAAGTTATTAAACTGATATAAATGCAGTAAGGTAAACTGCACCTATTTGTTGCCAGTTTGGGGCTGGAGACAGGACTGGTGAAATGTGTAGCCATGGCTCTCCCTGCTCTGGGTCCCAAGCAGCAAACACAACCTTCAGAGCCCATCCATGGCAGTGTTTGTAACTGGATGCAGCCATGCTGGGCACCAGCCCTCCCTCCTCTCTGTTTTACTTGGGCTCCATCACCTCATGATAACATTCACTCTCCAAGACAGGGAAATATTTGCATCACAATACTTTGGCATTTTGACTTGTGAGCCACAGAGAAGTCACAGATGAGACCTTTCAGAGTAAAATTTAAAAAAATATATTCAAATCAGTAACACATGGACTGCAAGTGCTTGAATCAAGGTCAGAAGGAAATCTGTGCCAAATCAGGGAACAAGACTTAGCTTTAAAGTTATCTATTACAGCCTGTTCCATTCTCTCTTCCACGTTGGCCCCCCAGATCCCCAACACAATTACAATGTTTCCTTAAATCCTTGGGTTGTCACTAGGATTATAAACCAGTGTAACAACATGACAAGATAATCACACCTACCCCCCCACTATTTACATCTGCAGGTCTATTTTTCTTACCCATCTGCACCGAACATTTAGGTTTGTGCTGGCACAGCTTGCTGCTGAAGACCACTGTTCAGCCACGAGCAGTGTTTGTTATGTTTTTGGTGAGGATGAAAACCTGATGCTTTAGGGGGAGGAAAAGCCATAATCCACTCTCACAGTAAAACCTGTATAGTGGTATGCAAGACAAAAAAAAAAAAAAATTCTATCCATACCCTTGCAGGAAATCAGATTAATCCCCAAAGCATGAGATTTGATTATTTTTGTCTGAGGTTATCATCAAGGAAAAAAAACTACATAATGCTAAAAATATCTACACAGCTTTTACTTTATGAAGAAAATATGATTTACTGAGCAAAAACAAATTACTGGCTTTTTGGTGTTAATCTTTGATAAACACGTGCTGGGTTAAAGAAACTGTCACAGAGAGAAGTTTGCAAATTGAAGGAAACCATTCAACTTTGCAAGATTATTTCCCCCCTCCCTTATTACTCCTTTCATGAGACACCTGGGGACATTGTTCACACACTGTTGACAGCTTTCCCACTACTGCTTTTCCTCTGTTATCTGCTCCCTTCTCTTCAGCACTCGTCCCCAGGTGGCAATACACAAAAGAGCTATATTTGCAAGGGGTGCCAAAGCTAGCTCTTGGACAACTACTGAAGAGCCAGAGGGCCCTGTCCTGCTTTCCAGGCTGGCTGCTTCAAGTTGTTTCCACAGGGCCCTGACCCACCAGGCAGTGCTCTGCTATTTCACTCCTGAGAGCTGCGCTGCTCAGGGAACACACACAGCGCCTACACAGCCCTTTCTTGCTTTGGCTACCATCACACCAACAGGCAGAGCCACGCTCCCTCATGCTGGGCTACATTCAAGTGCCATCTAAAATTTCAATACTTAGCCTTAAGTATACATGGAGGTTTTTTAAAAATTAAATACACATTTTTCTTCTCTGTGGTCCCCCAAAACACAATGGTTACACAGCCCGATGGGACATGTAGGGGTTCACATAACATGGGAAGGGGGTACCTAAATGGAGGCACAGCATAAACGAGGGCTTGGCATACAAGCATGAAGATTTTCTTTCAACCCCAAAGTGCATCTGTCATGATAGACAGACACAGAAATAGCAGCAACACTTTGTGCTGCTGCTGCAGTCCCTGCCCACCCCCAGCACCCGGGAAGCGAGGCAGCAGCACTTGAGGGAAATACCTTTTGTTTCACACCACAATAACGCTCTGCCCAACATAGGTGTGAGCTGGTACTTTACCACTGCTTGAGAAAGCAGAGTCCCAGCTGCCATGACCATTTGGTAAAATAAAGATGAACTATGTAGCTCGCATTAAGAAAAGCCTATTGTTGCAGTAATAGCTGAGTGACCAGCTGATCAGCCCTCATCTCTTCTGAGGTTTCACTCCCACCGCTGGTGGGCAGCCAGTCTGTGATGCTGCTCCCCACCACTCACTCGTTACCTTTCTAGATGAGCAACTCTGTGTTTGCCTCCCTGCTGTCCCTCACACACTTGAAGAGCCCCCTAGCAGGCATCTGCCAATTAACTCCTCATTCTCATCCCAGGCCCTCTTCAAAGCTCCCCTTTGCCTCTGATGCCAAAGCCTGTGTGCCCCCCGGTGCCCCCTGTCCCTGACACATGCAGCTCAGCTGTGTTTAGGCAGCTTGTGCACCAGCACAGCCGCTGATTATGCAGGTCAACACGGCTCTCCTGCTTCTAGAGGCCACTGCCCTACTGTACCCATCTGCCATCTCTTCTTTTAAACCATCCACTGTGGGAACAGGATCCATCCCTTTCATTCTGTGTTTTCCCAGTGCCCATCCAATTAGAAACTGGGCTGCAATTTGGCTCATAGATGTTAACGGTTAAAAAAAAAAAGTAACGGCAACAACAAACCTTTTTGCAGGGAGAGTCTCTGTGTGCAAATACGACCTCTGCTATGTTACCAAGGTCA